>NC_059197.1:37577504-37880504 GCF_020615455.1 Coregonus clupeaformis
ATCCGTTCACCCACACCACAAAATCTCAAATTTGGACTCCAGATCAAAGGACACATTTCCACCTGGTCTAATGTCCATTGCTCATGTTTCTTGTCCCAAGCTGGTCTCTTCTTATTATTGGTGTCCTTTAGTAGTGGTTTCTTTGCAGCGATTCGACCATGAAGGCCTGATTCACACAGTCCCCTCTGAACAGTTGATGTTGAGATGTGTCTGTTACTTGAACTCTGTGAAGCATTTATTTGGGCTGCAATTTCTGAGGCTGGTAACTTGAATGAACGTATCCTCTGCAGCAGAGGTAACTCTGGGTGTTCCATTCCTGTGGCGGTCCTCATGAGAGCCAGTTTCATCATAGCGCTTGATGGTTTTTGCGACTGCACTTGAAGGAACTTTCAAAGACATTTTCCGTATTGACTGACCTTCATGTCTTAAAGTAATGGACTGTCATTTCTCTTTGCTTATTTGAGCTGTTCTTGACATAATATGGACTTGGTCTTTTACCAAATAGTGCTATCTTCTGTATACCCCCCTACAACTGATTGGCACAACACAACTGATTGGCTCAAACGCATTAAGAAGGAAAGAAATTCCACAAATAAACTTTTAAGAAGGCACACCTGTTAATTTAAATGCATTCCAGGTGATTACCTCATGAAGCTGGTTGATAGAATGCCAAGAGTGTGCTAAGCTGTCATCAAGGCAAAGGGTGACTATTTGAAGAATCTCAAATATAAAATATATTTTGATTTGTTTAACACTTCTTTGGTTACTACATGATTCCATATGTGTTATTTCATAGTTTTGATGTCTTCACTATTATTCTACAATGTAGAAAATAGTACAAATAAAGAAAAACCCTTGAATGAGTAGGTGTGTCCAAACTTTTGACTGGTAGTGTATATATATATTTTTATGTTTAGCTCAGATAATATAATTTAAAAGTATGCATTAAGGTGTCTGTAATATAATACATGTGGCAAAACGAATGTAGATATTAATAAATGCATTTCTATACCTTCCAAAATATTGGAGTGCCAAGATGGAGGTACGGTGGTTTCAACACAGTGCCCCCTATCAGTCTTCTAGTGTATATATACATTATTGACTGAGCTAGACACCCCTTAACTGCCATATTCCATTCTGATGGCAGTACTGTAAAATCTGTGCTGTGTCTGGCCTCCCAAATGTGTCAGTTTACAGTAGGCCTAGTGTTCTTACTGAATTATTACAAAGTTTTACTTGATATAATCCAGTAAAATGTAAACAGTGTGAAACTGGTCATATGCGATGTACAAGTAGGCAGTGGTGGAAAAAGTATCCAATTGTCATACTTGAGTAAAAGTAATGATACCTTAATAGAAAATGACTCAAGTGAAAATGAAAGTCACCCAGTAAAATACTACTTGAGTAAAAGTCTAAAAGTATTTGGTTTTAAATATAGTTAAGTATCAAAAGTAAATGTAGATGCTAAAATATACTTAAGTATCAAATGTAAAAGTATGAATCATTTAAAATTCCTTATATTAAGCAAACCAGATGGCATAATATACAGTACCAGTCAAAAGTTTGGACACACCTACTCACTCAAGGGTTTTTCTTCATTTTTACTATTTTCTACATTGTAGAATAATCGTGAAGACATCAAAACTATGATATAACACATATGGAATCGTGTAGTAACCAAAAAAGTGTTAAACAAATCAAAATATATTTTATATTTGAGATTCTTCAAATAGCCACCCTTTGCCTTGACGACAGCTTTGCACACTCTTGGCATTCTCTCAACCAGCTTCACCTGGAATGCTTTTTCCAACAGTCTTGAAGGAGTTCCCATATATGCTGAGCACTTGTTGGCTGCTTGTCCTTCACTCTGCCGTCCGACTCATCCCAAACCATCTCAATTGGGTTGAGGTCGGGGGATTGTGGAGGCCAGGTCATCTGACGCAGCACTCCATCACTCTCCTTCTTGGTAAAATAGCCGTTACACAGCCTGGAGGTATGGTGGGTCATTGTCCTATTGAAAAACAAATGACAGTCCCACTAAGCCCAAACCAGATGGGATGGCGTATTGCTGCAGAATGCTGTGGTAGCCATGCTGGTTAAGTGTGCCTTGAATTCTAAATAAATCACAGACAGTGTCACCAGCAAAGCACCCCCACACCATAACACCTCCTCCTCCATGCTTTACGGTGGGAAATACACATGCAGAGATCATCCGTTCACCCACACCGCGTCTCACAAAGACACAGCGGTTGGAACCAAAAATCTCAAATTTGGACTCCAGACCAAAGGACAAATTTCCACCACGTCTAATGTCCATTGCTCGTGTTTCTTGTCTCAAGCAGGTCTCTTCTTATTATTGGTGTCTTCTTTAGTAGTGGTTTCTTTGCAGCGATTCGACCATGAAGGCCTGATTCACACAGTCCCCTCTGAACAGTTGATGTTGAGATGTGTCTGTGACTTGAACTCTGTAAAGCATTTATTTGGGCTGCAATTTCTGAGGCTGGTAACTTGAATGAACTTATCCTCTGCAGCAGAGGTAACTCTGTGTCTTCCATTCCTGTGGCGGTCCTCATGAGAGCCAGTTTCATCATAGCGCTTGATGGTTGTTGCAACTGCACTTGAAGGAACTTTCAAAGTTCTAGACATTTTCCGTATTGACTGACCTTCATGTCTTAAAGTAATGGACTGTCATTTCTCTTTGCTTATTTGAGCTGTTCTTGACATAATATGGACTTGGTCTTTTACCAAATAGTGCTATCTTCTGTATACCCCCCTACAACTGATTGGCACAACACAACTGATTGGCTCAAACGCATTAAGAAGGAAAGAAATTCCACAAATAAACTTTTAAGAAGGCACACCCGTTAATTGAAATGCATTCCAGGTGATTACCTCATGAAGCTGGTTGAGATAATGCCAAGAGTGTGCAAAGCTGTCATCAAGGCAAGGGGTGGCTATTTGAATAATCTCAAATATAAAATATATTTTGATTTGTTTAACACTTTTTTGGTTACTACATGATTCCATATGTGTTATTTCATAGTTTTGATGTCTTCACTATTATTCTACAATGTAAAAAATAGTAAAAATATAGAAAAACCCTTGAATGAGTAGGTGTGTCCAAACTTTTGACTGGTAGTGTATATATATTTATTTAACAAATAGCCAGGGTCACACTCCAACACTCAGACATAATTTACAAACAAAGCATTTGTGTTTAGTGAGCCTGCCAGATCAGAGGCATTAGGGATGACCAGGGATGTTCTCTTGATGTGTGTGAATTGGACCATTTTCTGTCCTGCTTAGCATTCAAAATGTAACAAGTACTTTTGGGTTTCAGGGAAAATATATGCAGTAAAAAGTACATAATTTTCTTTAGGAATGTAGTGAAGTAAAAGTAAAAATTGTCAAAAATATAAATAGCAAAGTCAAGTACAGATACCCAAAAAAACGACTTAAGTAGTACTTTAAAGTATTTTTACTTAAGTACTTTACACCACTGCAAGTAGGCTATAATGGAGTTGAGTGAAGACCAGTGTGGGCAGACTGCACCTCCGACTACATCGAGTCACTGTTGTTAATGCTTTCCTTGTACCTATGTTTGTCCTGTGTAAATATACTTTTTTCTTTGGGTTCTGAAAACCGTAGTTTTTGATAAATGTATAATTTCATGTGACGTCTGTCAAACTAGTAATGTGTCTCGTAATCCACTGTTTTCCAATGGAGTAGGAAGTTCAAATAAAATAAAATTGTATTTGTCACATGCGCCGAGTACAACGGCGAAGACATTGAAATGGTCGCTTTCGAGCACTTCCCAACAATGCAGAGTTAAAAATATAATATAAATAGTAACACAAGAGGAATAAAATACACAATAATTAAGCTACTGAGTGTACAAAACATTAGGAACACCTGCTCTTTCCATGACATAAACTGACGAGGTGAATCCAGGTGAAAGCTATGATCCCTTATTGATGCCACCTGTTAAATCCACTTCAATCAGTGTAGATGAAGGGGAGGAGACAGGTTAAAGAAGGATTTTTAAGCCTTGAGATAAATGAGACATGGATTGTGTATGTGTGCCATTCAAAGGATGATGCAGCCCCGTCGATGTGGATGGGGGCGTGCTCTCCCCTCTTTCTACCATAGTCCACAATCAGCTCCTTGGTCTTACTGACGTTGAGGGAGAGGTTTCTGTCCTGGCACCACACTGCCAAGTCTCGGACCTTCTCCCTGTAGGCTGTCTCATCACCGTTGTTCAGCAAACTTGACGATGGTGTTAGAGAGTCGTGTGTGTCCACGCAGTCGTGGGTGAACAGGGAGTAGAGGGGACTAAGCACGGACCCCTGAGGGGCCCCTGTGTTAAGGGTCAGCATGGCGGAGGTGTTGTTGCCTACCCTCACCACCTAGGGCCGGCCCGTCAGGAAGTCCAGGATCCAGTTTCAGAGGGAGGTGTTCAGTCCCAGGGTCCCGAGCTTGGAGGGGACTATGGTGTTGAACACTGAGCTGTAGTCTATGAACAGCATTCTCACATAGTTATTTCCCATCTTGTCCAGGTGGGAGTTACGATTTAAAGCATGTACTACCACTTGATACTTTTATAAATATCCATTCTTTAACGCTTACTGTGTACCTGTGCTTGTCCTGGTTGTTATAGAGTTGTCAGTTGGATTTGGAATCAATCGTTTTTTTATCAAAAATGTCATTCTATGCGTCCTCTGCCGAAACAAATAAATATGGTGTGCAATGACAGGCTGCTCCTTCTCCGTTAACAAATAATGACTCCCTTGGCAGAGGTTGCATAAAATGCTACATTTATCAAAAACTACAGATTTCAGCACCCTTATAAAAGCTCGCATTTAGACAGGACAAACATAGATACAAGGAAAGCATTAAAGAATGGACATTTTTACAAGTATCGATTGACAGCGACTCGATGAAGTCGGAGGTGCAGTCATCCCACACTCATCGCCACTCAACTCCATTGAAACTCAGCTAATGCGATCTCCATACCTGGCCTAGAGTGTGTCATTGCCTGGAGCTGTGAAACTGGTAATGCAAATAGAAACATTTGTTTTTGTCCATAAAATCTACCCGAGCTGCTCAACCGGTCTTCACCGTATCCACCTAAGCATCATAGTGTTGCATTTTTTTACTACCTCCAAAGTTTCAAACCCTAGCAAAGCTTTGTATTCCTGCTAACAGACCCCAAACCACCACCACAAATTCCCATACAGTCATTCAACCTTCGATGTTGGATCCACCACTGCTCTTGAACCGTTTATGCTACAAACACCAAACCAACATTGATGTGCAGTCTGACTCAACTTAGATTGCTTCAACACAGCTTCTTGCTACCATTCATAGGCTATTTTATCAATGGTGGAACAACTGCCACAGAACTTTCAGAATGTTCAAAATAAATATTGAGAGCTTAAAAACACATTTTATGGCTTATGCAAAAAAATATTTTTTATGGCTTATGCTACATTACTCTATCGTCGCTGTCTAATGAAAATCTCAATTTTTGCAGATGAATTTTTTTGGTTTAAATTCTTGTTTGTTAGAACTTTGTTTTTATATGACATTTTCTGTATCATTAACTAAACACATTCAGCAGTTCAGGGCCTGACCACCACCTTTTGGGATATTACATTTCAGGTGCCCTAGACTTTTTAGATGAAACATTTAAACATCAGGACAGTGGAATTCATCACATCACTGATCACGGTGTTGACATGTATGACATGATTAAATAGCAATATTCTGTGATTAAACATGGCACACATCCCAAATTCCTGTAGGGAATAGGGCGCCATTCGGGATGAACGATTGAGTCCCTGTACCGTTTGCTAATCAGACCCCTCTATCCACTGTCAAACGGATAATACGTCCGAGAGTTAAATAACAAGATACAGCACGGTTCAAGCAGACAAAGAATGTCACATACTCCAAACTTCTGTTCTCTAAAGAAAACATTCCTGATCACATTGAGCATGAATATAATGAACAACTACGTATTTTTTGAGAAATGGACCATTATATATGTAGGATGGTGTGATCCTAGCTACTAAAAGTAATTTACATTTTGAATCTTGATTTTTCGTAAGAAAAATGGTCCGTTTTAATCAGACACAGATTTTTTTTGTTTTTATGTGTCAAATATTGCCTACTGTCCTCATCTACCTGGTGGAATAGATAGTGGATTTGTCCACAGACTGATGAAAGACATCCTATAACTTCACAAGCTGTTTAATAGACCAGACAATCAGCTCTCACTCTGACTTCACCAGATACAAATCAGCTGGATCTTAACCCTGGTAGCAGGGTTGCATCACAAACTGCCTATTCCCTATATAGTGCACTAGCAGGGTTGCGTCACAAACTGCCTATTCCCTATATAGTGCACTAGTCTAACAGTGTGCTACATAGGTAATACGGTGCCATTTGGGACACAGTGAAGGACAGTTGCCTGATTAACAGTCAAGATGTCAATCACAGATGGAAGTACCAGTCATTTTTCAGCCATGTTTTGGATTGTATTGCCATGTAATGTATGAACACAATATGGTACAGTACTTATACAGATGATGACTACAATATACTCAGTGGACAGCAGATGGACAGTGTTATTACTGTACAGCTTCTGTGGGGAAACATCAAGTCTGTATGGAAACATCAAACCATATACTATAAATCACCATCATTTCATATCCTGTACACCAGGTCCATATCCGTTTTAAAACGAGATAACATTGATGTAGAAATGGGAGAGGAAACAAAAGAAAAACATAAGAACATATACATCTGAATGGAATTAGTCGAGGTATTTCTATGAACATATGTTAACTCTGTGATTATTGGGATATTGGATATGTCATAAAGATATAATAACATAATAAACATGTGTAATAACACGTGTAATAACATTATCTGTAGGATTAATCAGAGGGAGATTATCTATTGTAAATGCAAAAGTCGTACTTCCTGTCTTCAAAATCATTGATAGCCAAAGGGGCAATCTGGGATCGGTACACATTTCTTGACTTTTAAATTCATGATATATAGCCATTGATTCTTGACTGCTTTGTTTTACAAATCCAGGATTGCCCCTTTAGCCCATAATTTATGTCATTAATAGTATACCACAAACTGTAGGTTTCTCCCTTTGCTCATTCATAAATCTACCTCTAATCTTCACCTGGTGCAAACAATGTAACTGGTCCAGATACATAGCCTATTCCTAATATCCTCTACACATGTAAAGAGTTTACTGACCTTTCAAATGATGACCTCTGGAATGCTTTACATAACGCTTTACAAAAGAGCGAAAATAGTTTGAAAATAATGATTACGTTTATGTGCAAAGTATAAGCTTAGAATAACTTCTCAAAGTATGATCAATTAAAAGTCACGCTACATAGCAACAATATAATGAGGCTCTGTTGTGAAATCAAATCAACATAAAATAAACATTCTATAAACAAATGAGCAACGTATTGGCCAAACTAAATGAAACTAGATAAGCGTTCTTTTCCCCTTAGTATCATCATCACTAGTCTCTACTTGTCCCATCTCTGGTTTTTATATACAGTTCGTGTAGATTTCATATATCTGTTCATCCGTCTATCAATCCATTCCTCTGGTTTCTTCCAACCCCAGTGTGTCTCTCCGTCTGTGTGTCCCATATATACCAGAGACCTGACTGAGACCTGGTGCTGTATGTATCAAGCATCTCAGAGTAAGAGTGCTGATCTAGGATCTGTCCATATAATCTTATTCATTATGATCTAAAAGGCTAAACTGATCCTAGATCATCACTCGTACTCTGAGATGCTTGATACATACGGGCCCAGAGGACTGGGAGCTGATCACTCTAGCTCTCCTCCAGCCAGGAGGGCTTGTCTGACCCTGGGGGCTTTAACTTGACGTTGAACTGTCTCAGTGTCTGTTCCAACTGCTGCTGGTTCCCAGCGAAGTAGGCTGAGATAGCATTATGGAAGAGGAGCAGCTGCTTGTGCATCACCTTCACCTACACACACACACACACAGAGAGAGAGAGAGAGCGACACAGAGAGAGAGAGACACAGAGAGAGAGAGACACAGAGAGAGAGATGTAGCATTATTGTAAAGTAACTAACCACCTAACTAACCAATGAACTAACAAACTAACCAAATAACTAACAAGCCCACCTTGTTCTCCTCCAGGAACTTGAGTTTGATGGTGACGTCTGAGCGCAGTCGTTCGTACTTGTCTCTCTGCACCTGGTACTGCTGCTGGGACACCTCTATACGCACCATGGTGGCAGCATCACGAGGACCCAGACTCAACTCCTCCAGGTCGGCCCTGTACGCATCAAACTCTAGCCTGGGAGAGGGGAGGAGAGGCAGAGTAAAACTAGGCTTGGGCGGTATCCAGATTTTCATACCATTCGTTCTTCTGCCATCCCGGGATTTACGGTATTACCGGCATAGCACACAAGGCGGCGCAAAAAAAGCCCATTGGGCGTCTAGTACCAGAATGCTAACAGAATTAGCACACTTAATAGAGAAGTCACATAGACACTGTTAGCTAAATGCTAACGAGCGAAAACGAACATAAACCAATTGCAAAGACAGGCAAATCCAGCTCATAAAGTTATACAAGCATAGCTAGTAGCTACCAAATGTCATTTCCGGTGAGTGTGGACATTTCCAAGCGAAAGTGAATGAGAGAAACTGTGCAAATGAACAAAGTTGTGATGCATGCTTTTCTCAAGGAAGAGCAGCATGTGTACACGGAGCAGAGGGGAGGAGAATGAGGAGGTATAAACCGCTAATAGGAAGCACAGGGAACAAATGACAGCTGTACAGATAACTCATCCAGAGCTCTTTGACTTCTCAAACATGGCAGAAAGCCGTTATAAGATATCTGATGGCAAACATTTAGTAGTGAATTGCATACAAGTGTAACTTCTTCACCTCATGTGCGCTGCACAACAGAGACTCGCCGATAGATATAGAACGCTGTCTCCCGTTGTGCTATTTACAAACAAACACGTGACTAGCTTAACTGTTCTGGGGAACTACAGTAAGCTTCATAATGTAAAATAATTTGACAGGTGAAATGAAGAACACAATCTGCTTTATCTCCTAAAGTACTGCACAAGTTGACTGCAGGTATTAACTTAAAAAGTAGCTAGAAATATTCAGATTTATTGATAATCTTCAAATAAATAGTTTTGAGAGTATTGAAAAACCATCCTGTGGCTTTTTCCAAATACCCCGGTATACGGTATATACGGTATACCACCCAAGCCTATAAAACACCCACATAACACCCTATAACAACGTATAACCATCAAACATGGTACACATCAAACTCCAGCCTGACACACAAAACTATGATGTCATGTAGACAAACATACTCTATATAATGTCTCTGGCAATCATAGATATAGAGCCACATTTTTGTGGCGTAAAGGAGCACAGATCTGTGTAAAAAAAGACTGTAAACCTCATTATAATTTGGCAGTATGATCATTTGAAACTTTTGCGTTATAAGGAGGCAACTACTACAGTATCTCCAGGCCCTGCACCTTTCTAACCCTCCCATCTTTATTATTACCTTGCAGCCTCGTACAGTTTGATTGTCATCAGTGTGTCCTCCATGGTCTTGTTGACCAGTGTATTGATGCTGGACACAAAGAAGTTGATGGCTCCAAGCAGAGCCTCCCCGTTCCTACACAACAACTTCTGGGTCTCTGCATTGTAGCCAAACTCATCCTGTGGACACAAACACTTGCGTTTACATGTATTTATTTTTATTTACATTTACATTTATATTTTAGTCATTTAGCAGACTCTCTTATACAGAGCGACTTACAGTTAGTGAATACATATTTTTTTTATACTGGCCCTCCGTGGGAATCGAACCCACAACCCTGGCGTTGCAAACGCCATGCTCTATCAACTGAGCTACAGTGGGGAAAAAAGTATTTAGTCAGCCACCAATTGTGCAAGTTCTCCCACTTAAAAAGATGAGAGAGGCCTGTAATTTTCATCATAGGTACACGTCAACTATGACAGACAAAATGAGAAATAAAATTCAATTTATTTGCAAATTATGGTGGAAAATAAGTATTTGGTCAATAACAAAAGTTTCTCAATACTTTGTTATATACCCTTTGTTGGCAATGACACAGGTCAAACGTTTTCTGTAAGTCTTCACAAGGTTTTCACACACTGTTGCTGGTATTTTGGCTCATTCCTCCATGCAGATCTCCTCTAGAGCAGTGATGTTTTGGGGCTGTCGCTGGGCAACACGGACTTTCAACTCCCTCCAAAGATTTTCTATGGGGTTGAGATCTGGAGACTGGCTAGGCCACTCCAGGACCTTGAAATGCTTCTTACAAAGCCACTCCTTCGTTGCCCGGGCGGTGTGTTTGGGATCATTCTCATGCTGAAAGTCCCAGCCACGTTTCATCTTCAATGCCCTTGCTGATGGAAGGAGGTTTTCACTCCAAATCTCACGATACATGGCCCCATTCATTCTTTCCTTTACACGGATCAGTCGTCCTGGTCCCTTTGCAGAAAAACAGCCCCAAAGCATGATGTTTCCACCCCCATGCTTCACAGTAGGTATGGTGCAACTCAGCATTCTTTGTCCTCCAAACACGACGAGTTGAGTGTTTACCTAAAAGTTCTATTTTGGTTTCATCTGACCATATGACATTCTCCCAATCCTCTTCTGGATCATCCAAATGCACTCTAGCAAACTTCAGACAGGCCTGGACATGTACTGGCTTAAGCAGGGGGACACGTCTTTCACTGCAGGATTTGAGTCCCTGGCGGCGTAGTGTGTTACTGATGGTAGGCTTTGTTACTTTGGTCCCAGCTCTCTGCAGGTCATTCACTAGGTCCCCCCGTGTGGTTCTGGGATTTTTGCTCACCATTCTTGTGATCATTTTGACCCCACGGGGTGAGAACTTGCGTGGAGCCCCAGATCGAGGGAGATTATCAGTGGTCTTGTATGTCTTCCATTTCCTAATAATTGCTCCCACAGTTGATTTCTTCAAACCAAGCTACTTACCTATTGCAGATTCAGTCTTCCCAGCCTGGTGCAGGTCTACAATTTTGTTTCTGGTGTCCTTTGACAGCTCTTTGGTCTTGGTCATAGTGGAGTTTGGAGTGTGACTGTTTGAGGTTGTGGACAGGTGTCTTTATACTGATAACAAGTTCAAACAGGTGCCATTAATACAGGTAACGAGTGGAGGACAGAGGAGCCTCTTAAAGAAGAAGTTACAGGTCTGTGAGAGCCAGAAATCTTGCTTGTTTGTAGGTGACCAAATACTTATTTTCCACCATCATTTGCAAATAAATTCATTAAAAATCCTACTATGTGATTTTCTGGATTTTTTTTCCTCAATTTGTCTGTCATAGTTGACGTGTACCTATGATGAAAACTACAGGCCTCTCTCATCTTTTTAAGTGGGAGAACTTGCACAATTGGTGGCTGACTAAATACTTTTTTTCCCCACTGTACATCCCTGCCGGCCATTCCCTCCCCTACCCTGGACGACGCTGGGCCAATTGTGTGCCGCCCATGAGACTCCCGGTCGCGGCCGGCTCCGACAGAGCCTGGATTCGAACCAGGATCTCTAGTGGCACAGTTAGCACTGCGATGCAGTGCCTTAGACCACTGCGCCACTCAGGAGACATATTTAACTAGGCAAGTCAGTTAAGAACAAATTCTTATTTACAATGACGCCCTACCCCATACTGACTTTTCCTCTACATTAGGTATTTATGGATTGATTACAATTCAGGAAGGTAGCCTGGATTCCAACCCAAAATTACATCCTGGATTTTCAGACAGTGTGCCAATTTCAGACAGCGTGCCATCTGCAGCTGATTTCTATCTGGGCTGAGGTCTACGGGTTAAGGTTAGGGGTCAGGTGTTAAAATTCAGGGGTTAGAAGTCTTTCTTACCCGTAGTTCAGGTGATTTCTGGCTGAGGTCCGCGAAGGTGTCTCCCAGGGACTGCTGGGTCTGGACCATGTTGTAGAAGTGGCTGGTCAGGGCGCTGGTCAGTCTCAGGACAGACTCGTACTTCCTCTTGGTGTCCCTGAGCACATCTATCTGGGCCTCCAGCTCCAGGTCCACCGTCCGAGAACCACGGCCGAACCTCTCCGAGAACATCTGCTTGGTACACTGGGGTAGAGATGGAGAGACGTGATTAGGATAAAGGAGAGAACAGAAGAGGAGACGAGAATATATGCTTGACACACTGGGATAAAGACGATATGGAGAGATGTGTTCAGAATAGAACCGAATAGAATAGTTACTCGTTTTCCAAGGAGGAAATTATTCCCAGTCTTGTATGAAGACAAATGATCATACCAGTGCAGTCGCAATCACACCCATAGAACACAGTGAAGATTCTGTGAAGTATGGCTTCAACAAATGTTCCCCAGGAGACAGGTTCTGTTCTGTACCTTGTAGGTGTTGATACCCCACTTCTTAACGCTGTCTAGTTTCTCCACAGCCACACCCCGGTTAGCCTCCTCCGCTGACATGTTCTGGTTGCTGTTACTGTGGTGCATCCCCAACCCTGACACAAAGGATAATAAATAACATGCTCACTCTCAGAGGATTCCTTAAGGTGGTTGGTTGCTGAGACCTATAGTAAAGAAGATGGACTGTCCATCTCATTTACTATGAACGCTGTCACAAAACCAGCTTCAGTCAGTAGCGCTACGATACACAGATTACACACAGTGGTAGATCAGTGCTTAGTTGGGCACTCTCCTCATCACTACTCCTCAAAGCAAACACCTGAAATATTCCTTTCATGTACCAAGTATGTCTTTGAGACAAATAGTATGACAGTGATTGATTGATCAGTTGAGAGGACTGAATGAAATGAATGAGTGAACAGAGTGAAGTGGAGTAAAGGAGGGTGGTGCTGTATGGGTCCAATGTAAAGAAAGACTGTAAACCTCATCATTTGGCAGTATGATCATTTCAAACTGTTGCGTTATAAGGAGGCAACTACTACAGTATCTCCAGGCCAGTGAATGAGTGAACAGAGTGAAGTGGAGTAAAGGAGGGTGGTGCTGTATGGGTCCAGTGTAGGGCTGCAACGTTCCAGTATCATTCCCAGGTCAAATGTCCACGTTTTCCAGAAACCCTGGTTTCAGAATTCTGGATTTACCGCTTATAGTAATTCTGGAATTACCTTCCAATTCCGGAAATCTTCCGACCAGGATTTCTAGAAAACCTGGGAATTTTGGGAAACCTGGAATTTTGCATCTCCAGTGGTACCTGTGAATGGCTGGTCGGTCTGGTTTTGGTTGGCTATCATGCTGGCTGCTGACTGGCTGGAGACCAGACCTACACCCTGTCCCCTGGACTTCATTCGCAGGTCTGGAATGGACATGGGGGGAGGATGGGCAGAGGAGATGTGAGGATATGTGATCAATGACATTGGAGAAAATAGATGAAGGTGGTGAACGTGTTACAGGGGTGAGAGGATGGTGATAGTGAGTCATGCAGGTTTTCCATGTCGAAAAACAACAGAATGAAAACGCAACATAAGTAATATATGAAATGATGCACATGTCATGTGGTGAGTTAATGAACCTCAACATTCCATTAGTTAACTGCTTCATGGCACATTTGCATACATAGGATGCGTCCAAAATGGCACCATATTGCCTATGGGGGAGCCATAAGGCTCTGGTGAAAAGTAGTGCACTATGTGGTGAATAGGGTGCCATTTGGGATGAAGTTGTCATCATTAGAAACATTCACACAAACATAACACAGTAAATCAAACAGCTCTGCAATGAAGTCAGTCAGGTTAGTAAACATAGCTAGTTTTTTTGTTAACATCCGACAGTACAGCAGCATTCCCTTCTTTCCCATGACATCTGTAGAGGTACACAGTGTTGTTGAAAAGAGGGACTTCAACTGTGTCTGGGGTTAAACAGCAACCCAAGCTACAGGCAAGGCTCATTCTCCCACAGAATTAAAGAGTAACTAATGAATACACCATTGAAAGTGTAAACAGGTGAAGAAAATAAAAGAGGGGGAAAACTGTTAAAGGTAGACTCAGCAATATGATGTAGATGCAGAGAGTAAACAGCAGAGTGGGTTAATTTCCACAACAACTAAGAGTGTTGAAGCGCGAGGCTCAACTTCTCAGGTGTTTTGGTTCCCAGGCTACCACACTGTGAACAGAGTGAAACGAACCTGTGCACATGCGCAGATAGTGTGTGAGACTGTTTTTTTTACCAAAGAAAACAAGTGATAGACAACAATACAGATAAAACAAATAATTTGTGGTGTGGTTGGAAGCCCAGTGGCTTATATGAAAACCAAACCACCAAAAAACAATATCCAATACATAAGTACAAAAATAAAAAGGTTTGTTAAAACAGAACAAAACCTACTAACTATAAATGTATAAATGAATTGATCAGTAATCACTGTGTGAGAGCATAGTCTTGCATCTCGCTCATCTCAATATCTGCGGTGCTGTTTGTGGCAACATAATTTTCGCTGAGTCTACCTTTAAAGAGGGAAGTATACAGTTTTGTGGAAGGTGGCTGAGAGGTGCAAAGCCACCTGTGGGCTGAGGTTCGGCTCCAGGCACAAGGGCACAGTTAGGGGCAGGGGGGCGTCTCCTGTCCACATACTGAGGGTTGAAGCGGATAGCAGGGCCTGGAGGACAGGGTTGGTTAAGATAGTCAGTAAGAGAGAGTAGGAAGTAGATCTCAAAATCAAAATAGCCAATACAGTAGAGAGACTGTTTGTTACTCAGAGACTCCTGAAAGAACAGAAAGAAGGTTAGGTCAAAATAAAGAGTAACTGATGCAGAACAGCATGCCTCTGGCAAGGTCCTGAAAGAAAAACAAAATTAATTGAATTCCATCAGGACAAATGACATTGGGGCAGTTGAAAATGTAGTCTTCACCACTCTTAATGCTAACAAACCAAGCTAGCAGCACAGACCTTGCTAAAGGGACTAGGCTATTCATTGATTCAATAAGTCCTAAGTGGACATAATTAAGCGGACATTCCAATAATGCACTGCAGTGACAGCAGTAGGGAGCACTAGAGAGAGCTGTCTGTACCTTTAATGGAGCTAGTGAACTAGTGAGAGCAGTAGAGCTGTGTGTACCTTTGATGGAGGAGGTGGGTATGATGCCCCCTGCAGGACCTCCGTAGCCTCCAGAGACGATGCTGGTCTCATTCAGGTTGGGACCAGACACCATCACCTGCTGCAGGTCCTAAGGTGAAGCCACAACACATCAATGGAATAGATATAGCCTAACTCTAAATCAGTCCCTCACCGATTTCGCAGAGATTATTTGTGGCCAAAAACGCTTGATTTTGCCGTGCCAATTCTGACATTTTGCATGGCAACATGCAATGATTTTGTCCAATTTGTTGCGCAAATGCATTTGGCGAGGAAAACATTTGTTGTTGTGTGGCTTGATTGAACCATATTATGTGGTAAATACGCAGTAATTGGTTGAAATTGCGAGCCCTCTTTTTGTACTGCGGTGATGGGTCAGTTTTATACGATAATATTTCGATGATTTTACTGTTTAATGCAGAAATAGTGCAGTGATTGATCAACTTTGCAAGCCCTGCATAATATGCGGGAATTTATGATTTCGCAACAAAATAAGGCTCAATCCTGGACGGACTAATGCGTAATGGTCCTGTAGAGTCTATTGTCAACCTGACGAAGACCTTCCATATAGGCCTAATCTTTGTTGTACACAGACACTCACACACATGAAAATGGTTCAGTAGATTAGGTGAAAAACAATTGATAAAGGTTTATTGTGGTTAGTCAGAAAGTCTTCTATGTTAACATGTACACTACATCTAAATCTAGAGTTCTCCTACCACGACGTGACACACTCTCTCATCCCTTCTACTGTATATCCCTACCTTCTCATCTAAGGTCCACTGACTCTTTGCAGCCTGCACAGAAGTGAGACATAATACAGTACAATAAAATACACAAACAAATAGTTGATGTAATGAGAGGTCACCACACACAGTATACATATACAGTTGAAGTCGGAAGTTTCCATACACCTTAGCCAAATACATTTAAACTCAGTTTTTCACAATTCCTGACTTTTAATCCTAGTAAAAATTCCCTGTCTTAGGTCAGTTAGGATCACCACTTTATTTTAAGAATGTGAAATGTCAGAATAATTGTAGAGAGAATGATTTATTTCAGCTTTTATTTCTTTCATCACATTCCCAGTGGGTCAGAAGTTTACATACACTCAATTAGTATTTGGTAGCATTGCCTTTAAATTGTTTAACTTGGGTCAAACAATTCGGGTAGCTTTCCACAAGCTTCCCACAATAAGTTGGGTGAATTTTGACCCATTCCTCCTGACAGAGCTGGTGTAACTGAGTCAGGTTTGTAGGCCTCCTTGCTCGCACACGCTTTTTCAGTTCTGGCCACCAACTTTCAACAGGATTGAGGTCAGGGCTTTGTGATGGCCACTCCAATACATTGACTTTGTTGTCCTTAAGCCATTTTGCCACAACTTTGGAAGTATGCTTGGGGTCATTGTCCATTTGGAAGACCCATTTGCGACCAAGCTTTAACTTCCTGACTGATGTCTTGAGATGTTGCTTCAATATACAGTGGGGGAAAAAAGTATTTAGTCAGCCACCAATTGTGCAAGTTCTCCCACTTAAAAAGATGAGAGAGGCCTGTAATTTTCATCATAGGTACACGTCAACTATGACAGACAAAATGAGGGAAAAAAATCCAGAAAATCACATTGTAGGATTTTTAATGAATTTATTTGCAAATTATGGTGGAAAATAAGTATTTGGTCAATAACAAAAGTTTCTCAATACTTTGTTATATACCCTTTGTTGGCAATGACACAGGTCAAACGTTTTCTGTAAGTCTTCACAAGGTTTTCACACACTGTTGCTGGTATTTTGGCCCATTCCTCCATGCAGATCTCCTCTAGAGCAGTGATGTTTTGGGACAGACTTTCAACTCCCTCCAAAGATTTTCTATGGGGTTGAGATCTGGAGACTGGCTAGGCCACTCCAGGACCTTGAAATGCTTCTTACGAAGCCACTCCTTCGTTGCCCGGGCGGTGTGTTTGGGATCATTGTCATGCTGAAAGACCCAGCCACGTTTCATCTTCAATGCCCTTGCTGATGGAAGGAGGTTTTCACTCAAAATCTCACGATACATGGCCCCATTCATTCTTTCCTTTACACGGATCAGTCGTCCTGGTCCCTTTGCAGAAAAACAGCCCCAAAGCATGATGTTTCCACCCCCATGCTTCACAGTAGGTATGGTGTTATTTGGATGCAACTCAGCATTCTTTGTCCTCCAAACACGACGAGTTGAGTTTTTACCAAAAAGTTCTATTTTGGTTTCATCTGACCATATGACATTCTCCCAATCCTCTTCTGGATCATCCAAATGCACTCTAGCAAACTTCGGACGGGCCTGGACATGTACTAGCTTAAGCAGGGGGACACGTCTGGCACTGCAGGATTTGAGTCCCTGGCGGCGTAGTGTGTTACTGATGGTAGGCTTTGTTACTTTGGTCCCAGCTCTCTGCAGGTCATTCACTAGGTCCCCCCGTGTGGTTCTGGGATTTTTGCTCACCGTTCTTGTGATCATTTTGACCCCACGGGGTGAGATCTTGCGTGGAGCCCCAGATCGAGGGAGATTATCAGTGGTCTTGTATGTCTTCCATTTCCTAATAATTGCTCCCACAGTTGATTTCTTCAAACCAAGCTGCTTACCTATTGCAGATTCAGTCTTCCCAGCCTGGTGCAGGTCTACAATTTTGTTTCTGGTGTCCTTTGACAGCTCTTTGGTCTTGGCCATAGTGGAGTTTGAAGTGTGACTGTTTGAGGTTGCTGACAGGTGTCTTTTATACTGATAACAAGTTCAAACAGGTGCCATTAATACAGGTAACGAGTGGAGGACAGAGGAGCCTCTTAAAGAAGAAGTTACAGGTCTGTGAGAGCCAGAAATCTTGCTTGTTTGTAGGTGACCAAATACTTATTTTCCACCATAATTTGCAAATAAATTCATAAAAAATCCTAAAATGTGATTTTCTGGATTTTCTTTTCTCAATTTGTCTGTCATAGTTGACGTGTACCTATGATGAAAATTACAGGCCTCTCTCATCTTTTTAAGTGGGAGAACTTGCACAATTGGTGGCTGACTAAATACTTTTTTCCCCCACTGTATCCACATAATTTTCTTCCTCATGATGCCATCTATTTTGTGAAGTGCACCAGTCCCTCCTGCAGCAAAGCACCCCCACAGCATGATGCTGCCACCCCCGTGCTGCACGGTTGGGATGGTGTTCTTCGGCTTGCAAGCAACCCCCTTTTTCCTCCAAACATAACGATGGTCTTCATGGCCAAACAGTTTTATTTTTGTTGCATCAGACCAGAGGACATTTCTCCAAAAAGTACGATCTTTGTCCCCATGTGCAGTTGCAAACCGTAGTCTGTCTTTTTTATGGCGGTTTTGGAGCAGTGGCTTCTTCCTTGCTGAGCGGCCTTTCAGGTTATGTCAATATAGGACTCATTTTACTGTGGATATAGATACTTTTGTACCTGTTTGCTCCAGCATCTTCACAAGGTCCTTTGCTGTTGTTCTGGGATTGATTTGCACTTTTCACACCAAAGTACGTTCATCTCTAGGAGACAGAACGCGTCTCCTTCCTGAGCGGTATGAAGGCTGCGTGGTCCCATGGTGTTTATACTTGCGTACTATTGTTTGTACAGATGAACGTGGTACCTTCAGGCATTTGGAAATTGCTCCAAGGATGAACCAGACTTGTGGAGGTCTACAATTTTTTTTTCTGAGGTCTTGGCTGATTTCTTTTGATTTTCCCATGATGTCAAGCAAAGCGGCACTGAGTTTGAAGGTAGGCCTTGAAATACATCCACAGGTACACCTCCATTTGACTCAAATGATGTCAATTAGCCTATCAGAAGCTTCCAAGCTGAATTTTCCAAGCTGTTTAAAGGCACTGTCAACTTAGTGTATGTAAACTTCTGACCCACTGGAATTGTGATACAGTGAATTATAAGTGAAATAATCTGTCTGTAAGCAATTGTTGGAAAATGTACTTGTGTCATGCACAAAGAAGATGTCCTAACCGACTTGCCAAAACTTTAGTTTGTTAACAAGACTTCAACTGTGAATACTGTACGCAGTGACTGTATCCCAAATGGCACCATATTCCCATAGTGCCCTACTTTTGACCAGAGCCCTATGGGCCCTGGTCAAAAGAAGTGCATTATATAGAGAATATGGTGCCATTTGGGACACAATCAAATGACCCACCTGCTCCAAACTGTCATCCTCGGCCAGGGTCTCTCCATTGCTGTTGATAGGAATCTCCATGGTAGCCGCCTTGCCCATAAAACTGTCTGCCATGGTGGTAGTCTGCAGGAGAGAGAGCGTTGGGTGAGAGACAGAGATGGAGGATGGAGAGAGAGAGGAGGGGGGGGAGAACGATCATCACATACACTGAGCTTTTCACATTAATGATAGGAATGGTTTCAACGTAAATATGGGTAGAATATGCCTAATTCAGCATAATATCCAGCATAGCCAGCTGTGATATGTAAAAATGCAGTGTCCACATTCCTTAGCTAGATGGCTGAGCTGTCCACCAGTAACGTTTCAGAGCTGAATGAAGCGATAACCTGCTCTCTCAACAAGCCATCATATTTCACAATACAACACATTACAAAAGCCATAGCTAGCTATTCGTGATCATTATTCGTGTTGTATCTAGTTATCTTGCTAGCAACACGACACCTAGCTAGCTAGCTCCAAACCTAGCCAGCTGGCTAAACTGGTGGTGCTGCAGAAAATGATGATGATCTCAGTTAGCGTGATCTGCTAACGTTAGCTAGCTAACGTTACCTGACGTGTGGGTGCAGTAGTCCAGTCTCCCAAAATGTCAAATGTTGCTGCTTATTCTGCACGATATTTCATAAAATATTACTATTATGAACGGATTAACACCGTTGCAATGTTTATTTTTCGTCTGTTGATGAACGCATGACTGTAGTCGTGATTCCGTTAGCATCCCCGGGTAGAACCGAGCACAGTATGCAGATATAATCCCTGAAGCAGTCCCTCCCTCCCTCATCTGGCCCTATACGTAACGTTACGTGAAGTCGCCACGTCGAACAGCTGACGACATGAACCTCCTCCTCCCCTCCACCGTTTAGTGATATGGATTGTTTGGTTTGTGTGGAAAAACAAACATCACCACCTTAAAAATGAAGTTCACTCTGCAACTATGGCAGAAGGAGGTTTTGAGCACAGGAGGTTGGTGGCACCTTAATTGGGGAGGACGGGCTCGTGGTAATGTCTGGAGAGGAATCAGTGGAATGGTATCAAACACATGGTTTCTATGTGTTTGATGCCATTCCATTTGCCCAGTTCCAGTCATTATTATGAGCCATCCTCCCTTCAGCAGCCTCCACTGGTTTTGAGTTATTGGATTTTGTGGATATAAATAGTACCTTTAAGATTAAGTATTTGAAAAAATGCATAGAATCTCCAGAATCTTTATGGTTCTTTATTTTTTAAGAAAATTGGGGGTTTACTATTTTTGTTTTGTATTTACAACATAACTAAACTGCCACTTAAATTGTCAAAATGTTATCACCAAGCCCTTGGCATGGAAATTATGTTTTGTGCATTACTTTTTGCCTCATAAAGCTATTCTGTGGAATAATGGTAATATCACTATTAAAAACAACATTGGATAGAGAACAATATCATCTTTGTAGGTGGCATGTTTGATAGTGGTGGCCAAATGTTAAGTTATGAGGTATTTTTAAGAGTCAAAGCCTTTCCTGTTACACACAAAGACTATCACTCTGTGATTAATGCTATTCCCGCGGGTATTTCCCAGCTAATGAAAAGTCATCTGTGTTTTCAAGATACACTTAGAATAGAACCTAGTCTATTTATGATATTTTTGATATTGATATCAAAAGTCTCAAGTGTACAAATAAACACATAAGATGATATGTTTAATAGTGAAAGAAAGATCACACCAAGAGGGAAATCCTTTTGGAATCCACAACTATCAATGGAGAAAGCCTTGGCTCTGTCCCTTTAAATGTTGTATTTCTAATAAGATAAGAGAGGTGCTCCTAAAGATTTTTTCCCAATATGTACCCCTCCAACACAATGGTGTCAAGGTTTACAGACATTGACGACAAGTGTACCTTCTGCAATGATGGACCTGGAACGATGACACATTTGTTTTACAGTTGTTTGTACACTATTCAATTTAGGAGAGATATGAAGGAGTGTATACTGAGTAAAACTGGTGACACTATTGATATTGAATGATGTTATAACCTTGTTTGACAGTACTCTGAACTCTTTGAAATGTATAACTAATGTCTTGATTTTGGTTGGTTGGTAAGTCTTATATCCACAAAACCAACTTTTTTAAATCAACCCCCTGCTTTAAAGTGTTTTTTATAGACTTTGTTTTTCATTGAGTCTCTGAAATTACTAAATAATAAGAAAAGCTTGTCTACAGTCCAATATTATAACAAATTATTTTCAGAATAAGTGTCATTGTCACATTATCATATGCTGTCATAACTAATGTTTCGAAAACATTTTTCTGGTCTTTTATGTTCTTGTCAATTCTTGAACTCAATGATGTCTCATTGTCTGTTATCTATATCTATATATAGGCCCCGTGTAGCTCAGTTGATAGAGCATGGCGTTTGCAACGCCAGGGTTGTGGGTTCGATTCCCACAGGGGGCCAGTATAAAAAATGTATGCACTCACTAACTGTAAGTCGCTCTGGATAAGAGTGTCTGCTAATTACTAAAGTGTAATGTAAATGTATATATATTAAAATTATGTAGTGATTTGGACACCGTACCAAGCTTTGCCAGAGGGTGTCACTGTAAGCACGGGGAATACAGTAAAAATGTGTATTTGTAAATCTTACAGTCACAGATGTGAGGTTTACATGACTGGAGCATAGCCACAGAACCATCTTTGGCATAGCCTACTGTTGAAGGTTCTAGGTCATGTTTACAGATGTGAACAGAAGAAGCAGAGAGGTTTGAAGAACCTGGCTACTGTTAGGCGACCTGGAAAGGTACATGGAGGTGACATTAAAATGAATAACCAAGTTTGCAACTGTGTAAGAATCTGAATGATATAATATATGCTATTTAGCAGACGCTTTTATCCAATGAAAATTACAGTTTTACTAGCATTTATTTTCTTAAGTGTGTCCCCAGCGAGAATCGAACTCAATAATCCGGGCATTGGCATTGTAAGTGCCATGTTCTACCAACTACAGTAAGTCACACTGGACAGGTCAGTAGCTTTGTAACACTGCAGGCCCTACACTACAGGCAAGACTGAGGGTTAGCCAACCTAATTATATTCCTGTAGAAAGTCAAGAACTTCCCATAACAGGAAAAATGTGTATGGCTGCTCGTGTTAAGACTGAATAGTCTGTCTTCTAGTAGTCTCTAAGACTACCTTTTAGTCAGGTGAGAAGCTGTTGAAAATATGTCAAAACCTTGACACACTACCTTCATCACAGAGAAGAGAGCAAGGTTGCATCCCAAATGGCACCCTATTCCGTATATAGTGCACTTATTTTGACCATAGCTCATAGGACTCTTGTCAAAAGGGAACAGGGTGCCATTTGGGATACAGGGTGCCATTTGGGATACAGACCAAGTAGAAGGGAGTTTATGCTGGAAGTAAAAACTGGCAGTGTAGTCAGAGAAAGATAGTAGAAAAAGTGCCTAGTTGCTGACAAGGGACAGATCCACTTGTCTTTGCCCCTCAACAGTATGATGCCCTGAGGATACTGAATAACACACTCATCTATTTCAGATATATATATACACTACCGTTCAAAAGTTTGGGGTCACTTAGAAATTTCCTTGTTTTCCATGAAAACATACATGAAATGAGTTTGAATAGGAAATATAGCAAAATGAATAGGAAATGTAGTCATTAACAAGGTTAGAAATAATGATTTTTAATTGAAATAATAATTGTGTCCTTCAAACTTTGCTTTCGTCAAAGAATTCTCCATTTGCAGCAATTGCAGCCTTGCTGACCTTTGGCATTCTAGTTGTCAATTTGTTGAGGTAATCTGAAGAGATTTCACCCCATGCTTCCTGAAGCACCTCCCACAAGTTGGATTGGCTTGATGGGCACTTTTTACGTACCATACGGTCAAGCTGCTCCCACAACAGCTCAATAGTGTTGAGATGTGCTGGCCACTCCATTATAGACAGAATACCAGCTGACTGCTTCTTCCCTAAATAGTTATTGCATAGTTTGGAGCTGTGCTTTGGGTCATTGTCCTGTTGTAGGAGGAAATTGGCTCCAATCAAGCGCCGTCCACAGGGTATGGCTTGGCATTGCAAAATTGAGTGATAGCCTTCCTTCTTCAAGATCCCTTTTACCCTGTACAAATCTCCCACTTTACCACCACCAAAGCACCCCCAGACCATCACATTGCCTCCACCATGCTTGACGGGTGGCATCAAGCACTGCTCCAGCATCTTTTAATTTGGTCTGCGTCTCACAAATGTTCTTCTTTGTGATCCGAACACCTCAAACTTCGATTTGTCTGTTTTTCCAATCTTCCTCTGTCCAGTGTCTGTGTTCTTTTGCCCATCTTATCTCAGACTGGCCAATAAAAATAAAATATTAAGATGGGCAGTCTGAGATATGCCTTTTTCTTTGCAACTCTGCCTAGAAGGTCAGCATCCCGGAGTCGCCTCTTCACTGTTGACGTTGAGACTGGTGTTTTGTGGGTACTATTTAATGAAGCTGCCAGTTGAGGACCTGTGAGGCGTCTGTTTCTCAAACTAGACACTCTAATGTATTTGTCCTCTTGCTCAGTTGTGCACCAGGGACTCCCACTCCTCTTTCTATTCTGGTTAGAGCCAGTTTGCGCTGTTCTGTGAAGGGAGTAGTCAAATCAAATCAAATCAAATTTTATTGGCCACATGCGCCGAATACAACAGGTGCAGACATTACAGTGAAATGCTTACTTACAGCCCTTAACCAACAGTGCATTTATTTTAAATAAAAAAAGTAGAATAAAACAAAAAAAGTGTTGAGAACAAAAGAGCAGAAGTAAAATAAAATAACAGTAGGGAGGCTATATATACAGGGGGGTACCGGTGCAGAGTCAATGTGCGGGGGCACCGGCTAGTTGAGGTAGTTGAAGTAATATGTACACAGCGTTGTACGAGATCTTCAGTTTATTGGCAATTTCTCGCATGGAATAGCCTTCATTACTCAGAACAAGAATAGACTGACAAGTTTCAGAAGAAAGTTATTTGTTTCTGGCCATTTTGAGCCTGTAATCGAACCCACAATTGCTGATGCTCCAGATTCTCAACTAGTCTCAAGAAGGCCAGTTTTATTGCTTCTTTAATCAGAACAACAGTTTTCAGCTGTGCTAACATAATTGCAAAAGGGTTTTCTAATGATCAAATAGCCTTTTAAAATGATAAACTTGGATTAGCAAACACAACGTGCCATTGGAACACAGGACTGATGGTTGCTGATAATGGGCCTCTGTAGATATTCCATAAAAAAATGAGCCGTTTCCAGCTACAATAGCCATTTACAACATTAACAATGTCTACACTGTATTTCTGATTAATTTGATGTTATTTTAATGGACAAAAAAAAAGCTTTTCTTTCAAAAACAAGGACATTTCTAAGTGACCCCAAACTTTTGAATGGTAGTGTACAGTCGTGTCAAAAGTTTTGAGAATGACACAAATACTAATTTTCACAAAGTCTGCTGCCTCAGTTTTGATGATGGCAATTTGCATATACTCCAGAATGTCATGAAGAGTGATCAGATGAATTGCAATTCATTGCAAAGTCCCTCTTTGCCATGAAAATGAACTTACTCCCAAAAAAACATTTCCACTGCATTTCAGCCCTGCCACAAAAGGACCAGCTGACATCATGTCAGTGATTCTCTCGTTAACACAGGTGAGAGTGTTGACGAGGACAAGGCTGGAGATCACTCTGTCATGCTGATTGAGTTAGAATAACAGACTGGAAGCTTTAAAAGGAGGGTGGTGCTTGAAATCACTGTTCTTCCTCTGTTAACCATGGTTACCTGCAAAGAAACACGTGCCGTCATCATTGCTTTGCACAAAAAGGGCTTCACAGGCAAGGATATTGCTGCTAGTAAGATTGCACCTAAATCAACAATTTTTCGGATCATCAAGAACTACAAGGAGAGAGGTTCAATTGTTGTGAAGAAGGCATCAGGGCGCCCAAGAAAGTCCAGCAAGCGCCAGGACCATCTCCTAAAATGTATTCAGCTGCGGGATCGGGGCACCACCAGTGCAGAGCTTGCTCAGGAATGGCAGCAGCCAGGTGTGAGTGCATGCACAGTGAGGCGAAGACATTTGGAGGATGGCCTGGTGTCAAGAAGGGCAGCAAAGAAGCCACTTCTCTCCAGGAAAAACATCAGGGACAGACTGATATTCTGCAAAAGGTACTCGGATTGGACTGCTGAGGACTGGGGTAAAGTCATTTTCTCTGATGAATCCCCTTTCCGATTGTTTGGGGAGAAGACAAGGTGAGCGCTACCATCAGTCCTGTGTCATGCCAACTGTAAAGCATCCTGAGACTATTCATGTGTGGGGTTGTTTCTCAGCCAAGGGAATGGGCTCACTCACAATTTTGCCTAAGAACACAGCCATAAATAAAGAATGGTACCAACACATCCTCTGAGAGCAACTTCTCCCAACCATCCAATAACAGTTTGGTGATGACCAATGCCGTTTCCAGCTTGATGGAGCACCTTGCCATAAGGCAAAAGTGATAACTAAGTGGCCCGGGGAACAAAACATAAACATTTTGGGTCCATGGCCAGGAAACTCCCCAGACCTTAATCCCATTGAGAACCTGTGGTCGATCCTCAAGAGGCGGGTGGACAAACAAAAATCCACAAATTCTGACAAACTCCAAGCATTGATTATGCAAGAATGGGCTGCCATCAGTCAGGATGTGGCCCAGAAGTTATTTGACAGCATGCCAGGGCGGATTGCAGAGGTCTTGAAAAAGAAGGGTCAACACTAAAAATATTAACTCTTTGCATAAACTTAATGTAATTGTCAATAAAAGCCTTTGACACTTATGGAATTCTTGTAATTATACTTCAGTATACCATAGTAACATCTGACAAAAATATCTCATAACACTGAAGCAGCGAACTTTGTGAAGACCAATACTTGTGTCATTCTCAAAACTTTTGACCACGAATGTATATATAATATTCTGTTTAAGCAAATGAGTGTGAACAAATCCATCAGATGAGAAATCGGAGCGACTCTAAAAAAGTAAACAAAGAAAGAGCACCTCAATGACCCCAGAATAAACCCCTGTCCCAATCTTGAGGTCTATTACGTCGGTGAGACTTATCAGAGGCACGTCCAAAATGACACCCTATTCCCTACATAGTGCACTACTATTGCCCAGAGCCCCACAGGCCTTGGTCAGAAGAAGTGCACTACATATGGAACAGGGTGCCATTTGGAACGCATTTGCTTCCAGCTGTGAGTCAGTCTGTTCATGAATGTAGATGATACAGTTGGCTGGTGCTGGTGCCTGCCTCCTCCGGAACATGACCTCCTATCATCTCGATAACATCATAAAGCAACAGGCCACAGGACTGAAATGCATTAATATCAATCTAGAAGAGAAGCTTGGTGTGCGGCCCAAATGGCAGCTTATTCCCTATATGATGGGTACTCAACTCTTACCCTATGTGGCTCAGAGCGGTTTTCTGTTCTACATGATAATTAATTGCACACACCTGCTGTCCCAGGTCTAAATCAGTTCCTGATTAGAGGAAACAATGAAAGGTCCAGAGTTGAGTTTGAAGGCTCTGTATAGTGCACTACTTTTGACCAGAGCCTACAGGGGAATATCCCATAAAGGGAATAGGGTGCCATTTGGGATGCATAGGTCTCCTTTGTTCATGTGATATATCTCCTTTGTTAATAATCTCTCTCTGTGTAGCTCATCTTTCAAAGCAAATGCCCAGCAGAGACTGTAAGCAGAGATGCTGATCGAGAGACATTACAAACCTTTACATACTAGGTCCAGGATGTTTATCATTGGAGAAAACATGAAGCAGATAAGCAAAGGACCTAGAGACGCCATAGACTTCACATTGAATGAATACACTACTCATCAGCAATCAATCTTTGAGCCCCACCTGTTTAGCTAAAAAATATATATTTATTTTATTTTTGTTGCGTGTTTACTTTGGCATTAATACGCGTCACATATCAGTTCGCAAACAATGTAAAAAAAAATTGTATTGAGTTAATAAAGCCGCATACAAACATGGTCTCTTTTTTGCTTTCTTGAGTAAGGCAGCTCCAAAATGCAGGTGTTTCAGCCTAGCTCAGTGCTTTCTGTGGTGGAGGGGCAGCCAGCAGAAAATACAGAGCGTAGGGGTTGGTAATCTTCTCTAGTTGCGCCATGATTGGCTCAGTGTTCTGTCAATCATTGGGACCAGGGGCGGCCTGTTCAATAGGGCGATATGGGCGACGCACTGCCAAACGGGAAAAGGAAGGGATTTTTTTTCTAATCAATTATATCACGGCAACAGTAGTTATCAGTGTTGTAATCTATAACGTCTGATCTGCCACAGTGCCACACTGCCACTAAATGTCGAATCAGGCTAAAGTCGTGCTTCAAATGGCTCCCCCCTTTTGGGGCGATTTCAGTCAGGTTGAAAATCGCCCAGAAGTCTCTCATAGCCTCTAATGTAAAATCTATTTTTTTCAAATTTCAGAGCCTTCAATACAATCTCTATGGGTGTCTGAGGGCTTGCACTTACGCGCTTTCGTCATACGTAACGTAACGTAACCATGAACGTAACTGAGAAAAGAGCGGATTGTGTCTTTGAAAGAAGTTCCTTTTTGTCGGCGAACAAATGAAGATAAATTGGCAACGAAACAATTAGGACCTCCCAGACCAAATTTAATAATTCAACAGGTTTCTACTAAAGGCGGAAAGTCCTACACCCGAGGATTTTCCAAAAATTGGTACGAACGGAAAAATAACATTGCCACTCAACTTGATGAGGGATACAGGCTAGCTGTCCGCCGCCACAACGATGAGGTTAGTGTTGATAATCACAAGTTTACTGGAGAACTGAGACCAAGTAGAGACTTTGGACAGGGTGGATATGGTATAATAAAGGCAGTTTATTCAGAGGTAAAGATATCTGGAATCGCGTGCACGGACCCGTTCGTCAAACTCTTAGGGAGCTATAAATTAAGCCCCATTACTTACCATATCAGATAAGAGAAATTGCTGCAGCTACATATATTTTACATCCTGGCCCTACATAGTTCACTATTTGCATCACTTACCAAAATATTACATGTGGTCATATATGCTTGGAAAGTGGAGATGCCATAGAACGTCAAAAAAGTAAACATTGCTGGAGACACATTGCCGTTTTGGAGAAGACATCGCGTTTGCTAGCGAAGAGATTTGTTGTGGCAAATGAACTTGGGCTGGGAATTGCCAGGAACCTCACGATAAGATATATGCATCAACATTGCGAGTCTCATGATTCTATACGTATTGCGATTCGATACTGTGATTTTATTGCGCACCATATGTCTGTTGCAGAGGGATCAGAAAGCCATGAGAACGAGTTTTGATCAGTCATGGAAATAAAAGTGCTGAAAACAAATTGGCTCCCAATGTGAAAAGATTGAGAACAAGCTATGAAGGAACAATAATGGTGTTTTGGTGCAGGTACAGCCAACTAGCGCTAAAATATTGCGATATTGTCAATACAGTATATCGTAAAGTATCACTATGTAACTCGATTTCTTTCACCCCAATCCCTCAAATTAACGGTAAATAACTGAATTGTTTGCCCCACATTTAGCTAAGATGATTAGCTAGCCAGCTAAAATGTTTTATTTAGTTAGCAGTCGCATCTACAATAGTTTACTGTCAATAACATGTCTCCAAAAATGACGTGGTGTCTCCAATTGTGTTGACATTTTACAATTGCGATGCGCATCCATGAGTATCCACTTTCTGTAGCTCAGCTGGTAGAGCATGGCGCTTGTAACGCCAAGGTAGTGGGTTCGATCCCCGGGACCACCCATACACAAAAATGTATGCACGCATGACTGTAAGTCGCTTTGGATAAAAGCGTCTGCTAAATGGCATATTATTATTATTATTATTATTATTATTATCTGAAGAGAGCCCCGAAACATTGTGTGCAGACATTTTATGCAATAAATGAAGTAGGTTGAATCTAGTAGTTCTGATCTTCTGATTGGTCCTGATGAGTTGGGCGAGGTCCCCTCCAGGCTACTGTCACTGTTGCATTGGCTCTGAGTCGGGTTCTCTGTCTTCAAATGTTCAGCCTAAGAGAGGGGATTTTTGTGTGTGTGTGTGTGTGTGTGTGTGTGTTTAACAGTGATGATGTGTGTGTGTGTGTGTGTGTGTGTGTGTGTGTGTGTGTGTTTAACAGTGATGATGTGTGTGTGTGTGTGTTTGTGTGTGTGTGTGTGTGTGTCCTCAGAGCAAGAACTCGTGAGTTGGAAGAACTGAGAGGCCTATGGCGTGGGTGTTGTCCTTGGCCACCTGCTGACAAGGCTGACAAGATAGGACCCTTTTGTCCATTGTTATTGGATAGGAACAGAACTTATAACCAGCTCCTGACCTAAATAGATCTTAGCACAACATTTTACTCAACATATCATATTCCATATTCACTATAACAAATATATTTACTACGACATTAGCAAGAACCGCCACATCCTCAGCCGGCTAATCCAGTGTGTGAAGTTTTGCGGAGTGTTTGAGTTAGCTTTGCGAGGCAAAGATGAAACTGAGGGCTCCACCAACCCTGGTAAGCCAACACTTTTGAGATCAGTCAATAAATGCTTCTGGTATTGACTTATATGCTGCCCCTGTCTTCATGTTGTTGCTGGACATATCTTTTTTAAAATGTGTGTAGGTCACCTAAATCATCAGAAAAATTGCCCCCCCTGAGAATTTTTTCAGGAGCCGCCACTGATTGGGACACTACGTCACCGCAAAATCTACAGGGAAAGCTAGAAAGTTCAAGCCTCCTTGGGTGCTGCCACAGATTTACATTAGAAGTGCCCATCCAAGAAGGTCATTGGCCACAGATAAAATGATGTCAAATCAGGTTATATATCTACCGTAGCTTTGATTGGACTGATCATGTCAACATCATACTTTCAAAATCTTAGCTAGCAATCTAGACAAGCAGTCATCATCATGAATCACGTTGACAATCTACTGGCAAATCCTTTTCAATCCTTGTCATATGAAGAGAAATTATAGCTAAAACGTATCGGTGCTCATCAGCCATTGGACATAAACATTACACAACAAGTTGGAAATCGCAAATTTAACAATGAGTGGTTCAGAAGGAATCAGTGGCTAACTGCAAGCGTTGCAAAGCAATCACTATTTTGCTTCCCCTGCCTGCTATTTGGTGGAGAGGGTGTGTGGTCCAAGTCTGGGTTTAAGGGTCTCTTTTCCAAGCTTAAAAGGATAAACATTCACACGCAACACCATGGGCCAGAAAAGGTTGAATACATTGGCCATGCTGTCAATCCAGCATGATTTCTGCTGCGTTCAAAACAAATGGAAACTTGGAACTGGGAAATCTCAGACTTCAGTGAGTTCAAGACAACTAGGAACTCTGAAAAAAACGAGCTCCGACTGGGAAAATACGTTTTGAACGGTCATCCAACTCGGAATTCCAAGTCGGGAAATCGGGCCTCTTTCTAGAGCTATGACCTGAAGATCACTGATGTCATGATTCAACCTTTTTTTTTTTTTTTCTCGAGTTCCCAGTTGTCTTGAAAGCATCATAAATCCAGAGCATGCCAGACTTTGATGACAAAATTTGCCCCCGAGAAGGACCGCCGCGCCACCTTCCTGTTCAAGTGAGCACAGCACAACGGTGATCCAACAATGTATTGTATGCTGCTGCATAAATGATGTAATATGCCAGGGACATATGTATACTATAGCTAAGAAAGTAATACTAAGTGTATGTTGTGTAGTAAGCTGTTAGTAGCCCATGTGCCTCACTTTAATAATTTGGTCCCTTTCCCCCTCATAACTGAGACTAGTGTTTTGACTTGGTGGTGCACATGTAGCCTATAGCCTGTTTTAGAGAAATGTCCTCATTGAATGTTGTAAGAGCTTTCATGCCATAGTTTGTACACCTCAATTGTCAGTAGAAACCACATTAGTTTAAGCAAATCAGCCATATCAGCTATGTTTTAAAAAAAGGCAGTAATTGAGGCTGAATGAACTGTTTCGCTGCCAGACAAGGCTCCGCTGATAGCCAGGTGTAGCGGTGGTAAGGATTCACTCCATGGTGCTGAAAAGAAAGCTCTGCTGTTAGAACAGCTTTATGTAGGCCTTAAACATTTGTGGGCACCGTTTGTCACCGTTGTAGTGCAATTAATGTATTGTTTAGTGTTGTGTTGTGTTGTGTTGTGTTGTGTAGTGGCTTTCCTGGCATGCATAAAAATAAAAATAAAGTTGAGTTTGCCCCACCAAGATTGACATGCTAAAATCGCCACTGATAATACTCAACAAAAATATAAATGCAACATGTAAAGTGTTGTTCCCATGTTTCATGAGCTGAAATAAAATATCCCAGAAATGTTCCATACTCACAAAAAGCTTATTTCTCTCAAATGTTGTGCACAAATGTGTTTACATCCTTGTTAGTGAGCATTTCTTTGCCAAGATCATCCATATCAAGAAGCTGACCTCTTAAATGTAAAGTCCCCATATTTGGGAACCCTATTTCAATTCAATTCAGCCTGGTATGAGAACGGTAGCCCCTATCTCCAAAATCAGGGTGTCTGCGAAAAGCGGAGTATCTTGGCTGTTGATCAGTGCCTTCAAATCTTTGGTATGACTTACTACCATATATGGGCATACCAATTTATAAGGGCAGGCCAAGCCGATGACCTCATTTCAAGATGGCTGCTACCTACATTCCGGTTAGCGTTGTGAAGCATAAACGAAATAAACACGGAATACGTTGATACACACCGAAAGCCGGGACTCCACAGATCATGAGGATATCTTATTTGTCTACCTGTGATCTACCGTTAATGATCACCAGCCCCGAGAGTCAAAATGTTTATTTTACACAACGTTTTCACCAAACAGCAAACATCTTACAAGGTAAGCTTTGATTTGGTCTGTGTTTAAGCTATAGCTACACGGGGGGTATCAAATTAATCCTTCGGTTGGTAAGAACACATCTAGCATATTGCCAATGTTATCTGATGATATATGACTTAATGGCAACATCGAATGTCCACCGAGTGACTATATCTTTGCGCATCAAAAATGTGATGTTGCCTGCTTACATGCTGTAGGCATCCATATCCCCTGTATGTCCCCCGACACTACCACAATGTTTGAGAGAGGTTGGTGTTGTAGAAATGTATTTTTTATAGTGAATAATAACTTTTAGGGACATCCAGTGTGCAAAAACAGTGCAATTACCCCATGCGGACACTTTGGAGAGGTTGAAAGGACACTTGAATGTACCCTGGAGACCCCATAACACCACTACGATGTTTGAGTGAGGTTGGTATGGTAGAAATTGTGTTTTTATACTGAACAAATAGCATTTAGGGATTGCAAATATGTAATAGTACTGGAATTATCTAATTTACAGACATATGCCACTTTGGAGAGGTTTACGGACACTTGGAAATGTCCCGTGACCACACCTGACACCACTTACTAAAACATCTGCTAATTTCTAGATGTTAGGTCTATCAATCCCATTTTTTTCTGATATTGTTCACATGTTGTGGAAGGCATCTGATGTGTTTCCAGCTCTGGTCATCAATAATTCACTTATAGCTTGTCAATGAAAGATGACTTTCAAAATAGAAAAAATAAAAAATGGTTATTTTGTGTGTGCTTGGTCTTGTGTATTCTGAACTATGTAACTCCTATCTATCTTCTGATCATTTCCTCATAATCTCCCAGATGTCTTCTTTCCAATTATACCAAGTTTTTGCATGTCAGAATCATGTAATTATAAAAACAAAGAGAGTCGCACACTCCATATGTATAACCTCTCAGTAATTTACTGGGTAAAAAACCACCAACATTTTGGAATCATTGTGCCTTCTTCAGGGTAATGTCATGAATGCTTGAACCAGGTTATGTAGACAAACAGTGCAATTAGTGCAACCAATGACAATAGTGCCCTCACTATTCATGACATTACCCTGAAGAAGGCACAATGATCCCAAAATGTTGGTGTGTCGTAATGGCTAGGTTGATCAGAATGAATTGAGCGAAACTGTTAAAAGACAATAGCCCACAGCATATTGAATATATTATGCCATTGTTAGCATTAGCATAACATTAGCATCAACATATATTATTGTTTCATGTAATTTCACCTATTTATTTCAATATTTCCAGATTCTCTGGTCTAATGAAACCAATATTGAACTCTTTAGCCTGAATGCCAAGAGTCATGTCTGGAGGACACCTGGCACCATCCCTATGGTGAAACATGGTGGTGGCAGCATCATGCTGTGGAGATGTTTTTCAGCGGCAGGGACTGGGAGACTAGTCAGGATCGAGGCAAAGATGAACGGAGCAAAGTAGAGAGAGAGCCTTGATGAAAACCTGCTCCAGAGCACTAAGGACCTCAGACTGGGGTGAAGGTTCACCTTCCAACAGGACAATGACCCTAAGCACACAGCCAAGACAACGCAGGAGTGGCTTCGGGACAAGTCTCTGAATCTCCTTGAGTGGCCCAGCCAGAGCCCGGACTTGAACCCGATCTAACATCTCTGGAGAGACCTGAAAATAGCTGTGCAGCAACGCTTCCCATCCATCCTGACAGAGCTTGAGAGGATCTGCAGAGAAAAATGGGAGAAACTCCCCAAATACAGATGTTCCAAGCTTGTAGCATCACACCCAAGAAGACTCTATGCTGTAATCACTGCCAAAGGTGCTTCAACAAAGTACTGAGTAAAGGGTCTGAATCCTTATGTAAATGTGATATTTGAGTTTTCTATTTTTAATACATTTGCAAACATTTCCAAAAGCCTGTTTTTGCTTTGTCATTACTGGGTATTGTGTGTAGATTGATGAGGGAAAAAAACGATTTCATCCATTTTAGAAATAGGCTGTAACGTAACAAAATGTGGAAAAAGTCAAGGGGTCTGAAAACTTTCTGAAGGCACTGTATGTATATATATATTTATTTTTCTTACTGAAAAAATAATAATATACACAGTACCAGTCAAAAGTTTGGACACACCTACTCATTCAAGGGTTTTTCTTCATTTTAACTATTTTCTACATTGTAAAATAATAGTGAAGACATCAAAACTATGAAATAACACATGGAATCATGTAGTAACCAAAAAAGTGTTAAACAAATCAAAATATATTTTTATTTTGAGATTCTTCAAAGTAGCCACCCTTTGCCTTGATGAAAGCTTTGCACACTCTTGGCATTCTCTCAACCAGCTTCACCTGGAATGCTTTTCCAACAGTCTTGAAGGAGTTCCCACATATTCTGAGCACTTGTTGGCTGCTTTTCCTTCACTCTGCGGTCCAACTCATCCCAAGCCATCTCAGTTGGGTTGAGGTCGGGGGATTGTGGAGGCCAGGTCATCTGATGCAGGACTCCATCACTCTCCTTCTTGGTCAAATAGCCCTTACACAGCCTGGAGGTGTGTTGGGTTATTGTCCTGTTGAAAAACAAATGATTGTCCCACTAAGCCCAAACCAGATGGAATGGTGTATCGCTGCAGAATGCTGTGGTAGCCATGCTGGTTAAGTGTGCCTTGAATTCTAAATAAATCACAGACAGTGTCACCAGAAAAGCACCCCCACACCATAACACCACCTCCTCCATGCTTCATGGAGGGAACTACACATGCGTAGATCATCCGTTCACCTACACTGCATCTCACAAAGACACATCAGTTGGAACCAAAAATCTCCAATTTGGACTCCAGCCCAAAGGACAGAATTCCACCGGTCTAATGTCCATTGCTCGTGTTTCTTGGCCCAAGCAAGTCTCTTCTTATTATTGGTGTCCTTTAGTAGTGGTTCCTTTGCAGCAATTCAACCATGAAGGCCTGATTCACACAGTCTCCTCTGAACAGTTGATGTTGAGATGTGTCTGTTACTTGAACTCTGTGAAGCACTTATTTGGGCTGCAAACTGGTAACTAACTGAGGCTAGTAACTCTAATTAACTTATCCTCTGCAGCAGAGGTTACTCTGGGTCTTCCTTTCCTGTGGCGGTCCTCATGAGAGCCAGTTTCATCATAGCGCTTGATGGTTTTTGCGACTGCACTTGAAGAAACTTTCAAAGTTCTTGACATTTTCCGGATTGAGTGACCTTCATGTCTTAAAGTAATGATGGACTGTCGTTTCTCTTTGATTATTTGAGCTGTTCTTGCCATAATATAGACTTGGTCTTTTACCAAATAGCGCTATCTTCTGTATACCCCCCCATCTTGTCACAACACAACTGATTGGCTCAAACGCATTAAGAAGGAAAGCATTTCCACAAATATTATTTTAAGAAGGCACACCTGTTAATTGAAATGCATTCCAGGTGACTACCTCATGAATCTGGTTGAGAGAATGCAATAGTGTGCAAAGCTGTCATCAAGGCAAAGTGTGGCTACTTTGAAGAAATATATTTTGATTTGTTTAACACTTCTTTGGTTACTACATGATTCCATATGTGTTATTTCATAGTTTTGATGTCTTGAGTATTATTCTACAATGTGAAAAATAAAGAAAAACCCTGGAATGAGTAGGTGTGTCCAAACTTTTGACTGGTACTGTTTATCCGACCCGTGGGCCATATGATTGACACCCCCTTTACAGTATACAGTATACAACGCTACTATAAACAGATACCCAGGAGACTAAGGGGAGTGTCTGAAATAAAGTCCTGTGAAAGAATGTCACTCCTCAAGCTGTTTTGAACCTGGATGTTAAAATATTTCACATGTTGCGTGTTTGGAAGAGTTTGGAGGGTCCGGCTGCCTGCGTGCCAGTAGTTCTGTCTGTGTTAGCCAGTGAAAAATGCATGTAGTATGTTTTTACTTAGCGTTTGAAGAGAGTGACAGACTCAACATCCTCTAACCCGCAAACCTTGACCTCCAGCATTATTCATGGACCACAAAGAGGTGTGCTCTCGGGGCTGGGCTCGCTGGTCCTCTGCTTATGGACTCGCTGCTCTGAAGTTATAAACCAGTTGTTTTTCTTTCTCCAAGCGGAAAAGAGGGAAATCAGGACAAGAACTACCTGCCTGGCTTGAGTTGCACAGGACCAGAGGAAACTGGAAATGCTCAGCTGTACTGGCCTTTCACTGTAAAACCCAGAACTGCAGAGCAATATACAGTACCTTCCTGTTATGATCATGTGTTTTGTTATAACAATGTTAATAACATTGCATGAGAAAGTTGATCAAGAGTTGTAGCCAGGCCAATAACCATTATTATTGAACTACTTACGTATTAAACTTATGTCACTTATATGCGATTAATACCAAGGACTACAGAGCACAAGTGATTTAATCCTGTATATTTCAATGACTGTGTTAAAGGAAAACTCCACCCAAAAACTATCTTTTGTTATTTGTTTCATTAGTCCATTGTTGATATAGTCCCATTTTTTGTGCATATCAGTAATCAAGCTTTCAAGATATGTAACTTTTTTAAATACAGAAATCTGGCCCGTATGACTCATCATATGGGCCAGATTTCTGTATTTTGAAAGTTACATATCTTGAAAACTTGATTGCTGATATGCAAAACATTTTGGGACTATATCAACCAGTGGAGGCTGCTGAGGGGAGGATAATAATGACTGGTACGACTGGAACGGAGCGAATGCAATGGCATCAAACACATGGAAACCATGTGTTTGATGTTGTTGATACCTTTCCACTTATGCCGCTCCAGCCATTACCACATGCCCATCCTCCCCAATTAAGGTGCCACCAACCTCCTGTGATATCAACAATGGACTAATGAAACAAATACCAAAAAATTGTTTTTGGGTGGAGATTTCCTTTAATCACATTGCATGATAATGTTTATTATGAGTAATATATTGTACAGTCCTGGTTGTTAAATTCTTTATTCATTTCATTTATTTAAGGCTGAGAACACAATCTCAATGTAAAAGTCAACAGTCAGAACACCTCAATGGTCTCCCTAGATGATTGTATTGCAAATACTGTATCAATCTCTGTGGCTCTGAGGTTAACCCAGTACACAAAAAGCCACACACAGGAGAAAAGTGAGTTTACTGGCAGCCATTAACAGAGAACAAGGTCTTGTTAAAATTAAATGCTTCATATATGGAGCCCTGGCGACGGCCAATGTCACGGAGCCGCTGCCTGCATGCATGTGAGGGGAGAGTGAGACCTCCTCGACCACTGCTCTCCTCTCCCTGTCCTCCTCCCTCCTCACATACAGTGGGGGAAAAAAGTATTTAGTCAGCCACCAATTGTGCAAGTTATCCCACTTAAAAAGATGAGAGGCCTGTAATTTTCATCATAGGTACACGTCAACTATGACAGACAAAATGAGCATTTTTTTTCCAGAAAATCACATTGTAGGATTTTTTATGAATTCATTTGCAAATTATGGTGAAAAATAAGTATTTGGTCAATAACAAAAGTTTCTCAATACTTTGTTATATACCCTTTGTAGGCAATGACACAGGTCAAACGTTTTCTGTAAGTCTTCACAAGGTTTTCACACACTGTTGCTGGTATTTTGGCCCATTCCTCCATGCAGATCTCCTCTAGAGCAGTGATGTTTTGGGGCTGTCGCTGGGCAACACGGACTTTCAACTCCCTCCAAAGATTTTCTATGGGGTTGAGATCTGGAGACTGGCTAGGCCACTCCAGGACCTTGAAATGCTTCTTACGAAGCCACTCCTTCGTTGCCCGGGCGGTGTGTTTGGGATCATTGTCATGCTTAAAGACCCAGCAACGTTTCATCTTCAATGCCCTTGCTGATGGAAGGAGGTTTTCACTCAAAATCTCACAATACATGGCCCCATTCATTCTTTCCTTTACACGGATCAGTCGTCCTGGTCCCTTTGCAGAAAAACAGCCACAAAGCATGATGTTTCCACCCCCATGCTTCACAGTAGGTATGGTGTTCTTTGGATGCAACTCAGCATTCTTTGTCCTCCAAACACGACGAGTTGAGTTTTTACCAAAAAGTTCTATTTTGGTTTCATCTGACCATATGACATTCTCCCAATCCTCTTCTGGATCATCCAAATGCACTCTAGCAAACTTCAGACGGGCCTGGACATGTACTGGCTTAAGCAGGGGGACACGTCTGGCACTGCAGGATTTGAGTCCCTGGCGGCGTAGTGTGTTACTGATGGTAGGCTTTGTTACTTTGGTCCCAGCTCTCTGCAGGTCATTCACTAGGTCCCCCCGTGTGGTTCTGGGATTTTTGCTCACCGTTCTTGTGATCATTTTGACCCCACGGGGTGAGATCTTGCGTGGAGCCCCAGATCGAGGGAGATTATCAGTGGTCTTGTATGTCTTCCATTTCCTAATAATTGCTCCCACAGTTGATTTCTTCAAACCAAGCTGCTTACCTATTGCAGATTCAGTCTTCCCAGCCTGGTGCAGGTCTACAATTTTGTTTCTGGTGTCCTTTGACAGCTCTTTGGTCTTGGCCATAGTGGAGTTTGGAGTGTGACTGTTTGAGGTTGTGGACAGGTGTCTTTTATACTGATAACAAGTTCAAACAGGTGCCATTAATACAGGTAACGAGTGGAGGACAGAGGAGCCTCTTAAAGAAGAAGTTACAGGTCTGTGAGAGCCAGAAATCTTGCTTGTTTGTAGGTCCACCATAATTTGCAAATAAATTCATAAAAAATCCTACAATGTGATTTTCTGGATTTCTTTTCCTCAATTTGTCTGTCACAGTTGACGTGTACCTATGATGAAAATTACAGGCCTCTCTCATCTTTTTAAGTGGGAGAACTTGCACAATTGGTGGGTGACTAAATACTTTTTCCCCCCCACTGTATGCATAATATGACATTTGAAGTACATTTGTATTGTTTATTTCACGTTTGTTTACTATATACTTCACTTGCTTTGGCAATGTTAACATACACTACCGTTCAAATGTTTGGGGTCACTTAGGAATGTCCTTGTTTTCGGGATACTGACCTTCTGTTACGGTTCGGCACTGTTGGTCCGGTTCCCGCTTGTTTCCCTTTTCCTTTTTCCCCTGTGTGTGTGTGTTGTCTGTGTCTGTCTCCCCCTGCTGTGCAGCCCAGTCAGAGGATCTAGGTCAGGGGGCGTGGCCATTCTCTCTCATGCTCCGTTACTTCCAGCTGCGGCTCATTGTCATCAATCAACCAGCAGTTATCTACCCGGGCTGGACACCTCTCCAGCGCCAGTTCGTTCCTACACTACCTGTGGTAACTTGGCCCCGTACAGCAATCTCAGTCTAGTTGTTACTATCTCAGCATTATAGTTGTTTCTGCCACGTTTTGTAACCTGTCTCTCCTTCGACCAGATCCCGTCTGTTCCTGCTGCCTGCCTACCTGCCATTCCCACGCCGCAACCTGCTCATCTGTTGTCTGATATCCTCGTCATCCAGCTCTCCGGACTACTGGCTCTCCCCCCACTCAGCTCCTACCCCGGTCTGAAGCTATTCCACCCTGAACTGTTTCTCTCTGCCAATTCACGCTGAATAAACGACATCCTAATTCACCCTCTGTTGTCCGTGTGTCCGTCTCTGCACCTGAGTCCCCCACCAAGCCTAATAGAACGAACTGGCCAAACATGGACTCAGCAGAGATGCCACATGAAACAACGGGTGATGGCGTACAACGCGCCCTCCATTCACAAGGAATGTTATTGGGACAACACGACCAACTCATCCGGACTCTTGTGGATAACAACCAGCAGTTGTTGGATCAAGTATCTCATCTCACCTCTCAGGTAGCTAACCTGGTAACACTCACTACCCTTCCTCCCTCTGCTTCTCCTCCGCCTGTTCCTCCTACAGTGGCTCCAGGCTCAGCTTCCGCTCCTGCCCTTCGGGAACCCCCCTACAACCTCACCCGAACCTTTCACCGGGGACCTGAACAAATGCCGTGGTTTCCTGCTTCAGTGCCGCTTGGTGTTCCAACAGAAGCCCCTGTCTTTCTCCACGGAATCCTCAAAGGTACATTACGCACTGGGGTTAATGAGGGGCAAAGCTTTGATTTGGGCAGAAGCGGCTTGTTCTACTCAGCAGATTGCCAGCCTGTCGTTTGACGATTTTTCCTCTCAATTGAAAGTTGTGTTTGATCACCGGACCATGCCGGGACCGCCACAAAGAGACTATTGAAGCTACGACAGGGCACGGGTAGCGTGGCTGAATACGCCATTGATTTTTGGACCTTGGCAGCCGATTCCAAGTGGAATGACGAAGCTCTTCAGGGAGCGTTTGTTAACGGTCTAAGTGACACGATTAAGAATGAACTAGCTGTTCGTGATGAGCCTGCTAACCTTCATGTTCTCGTTTCCCTTGCTACACGAATAGACAACAGGCTACGGGAGAGGAGACAGGAGAGGGGCGGTCGGGTCCACAACGCAGGCGGGGCCCCCTCGCTTTCTGCAGCCCGAGCTACACCACCACTCGGACACCGCCCACACACCGCAGCGGATCCCTCCACGGAACTAGACGAGCCCATGCAGCTGGGCCGTGCTCGTCTGTCCCCTGCCGAAAAGGAACGGGCGCATGCGGGCTGGTGAGTGCATGTACTGTGGGGACCGCACTCATTTCCTGGTTAACTGTCCGGTTCGCCCAAAAGACCAAGCTCGCAGGTAAAAGTGGGCATACTTGCGAGTGCTACACCTGACTCAATGCCCACAGCACCCCGTCTAGTTATCCCAGCTACAGTCCAGTTCAGGAATCTATCTCTCCCACTAGCTGCTCTCATCGACTCTGGTGCTGAGGATAGTTTCCTTGACGTTAACCTGGTCACTCAGGCTGAGATCCCTGTTAAGCCCCTGCCTAAGCCTATAACAGTAACCGCTATTGACGGCCATCAGTTTGCCAACATCACCCATCAAACTGTCCCCGTTTCTCTCATGCTGTCCGGCAATCACAAAGAAACCATCCAGTTTAAAGTAGTCTCCTCCTCGGCCTCCCCCCTTATCCTCGGTTTCCCTTGGCTTAGCATTCACAACCCCCATATTGACTGGCAAAACCACAAAATACACAGTTGGAGCACTCACTGCCATTCTGTTTGCCTTGGGTCGGCTATTCCGCCCTCGGTAGGTTCCCCTGCTTCCCCTGTCAAAACCCCAGACCTCTCTTCAGTCCCTGAGGAGTACCTGGACCTGGCCGAGGTATTCAGTAAGTCCAAGGCACTTTCATTACCACCTCATAGGCCATACGATTGCGCTATTGAGTTACTGCCTGGAGCCCCTTTGCCGTCCAGTCGGCTTTTCAATCTGTCCCGTCCTGAGAGAGAAGCTATGGAAACCTACATAGGCGACTCCCTAGCCTCTGGCATCATTCGTCCCTCATCTTCCGCTGTTGGTGCTGGGTTCTTTTTTGTAGAGAAGAAGGACAAAACATTACGCCCCTGCATTGACTACAGAGGACTTAATAACATCACAGTCAGAAATACGTACCCCCTGCCTCTCATCAACTCAGCATTTGAACCCCTTCATGGTGCCACCGTGTTTACCAAACTCGACCTACGTAACGCTTACCACCTCGTTAGGATCAGGCCGGGAGACGAATGGAAGACTGGGTTCAATACCCCTCTCGGACACTTTGAATACCTAGTCATGCCATTCGGTCTCACTAACGCCCCAGCAGTGTTTCAGGCCATGGTTAACGATGTGTTGAGGGATTTTCTACACCGTTTTGTGTTTGTCTATTTGGATGACATTCTAATATTCTCTAAGTCACAGGATGAACACGTCTCCCACGTCCGTCTGGTTCTCCAACGCCTCATGGAAAATAAACTGTATGTGAAAGCAGAAAAATGTGAGTTCCACCGGCAGTCCGTCCCCTTTTTGGGCTTTATTATCGAGCGGGGACAAGTGTCACCAGACCCTGACAAGATCAGAGCGGTTGTGGAGTGGCCCACACCCACGTCTCGGAAGCAGCTACAACGCTTCCTGGGCTTCGCCAACTTCTACCGCCGCTTCATCAGGGGTTTCAGCCGAGTGGTTGCCCCCTGACCAAGCTCACCTCCCCTAAGGTGCCATTCCTGTGGACGCCTGAGGCCGAGTCAGCTGTGAGTACATTGAAGGAACTGTTCACCACCTCACCTGTTCTTATTCATCCAGACACTAGTTTGCAGTTTATTGTGGAAGTGGACGCCTCTGATTCGGGGTGGGGGCAGTCCTGTCACAACGTTCCCCACGGACCAGAAGCTCCATCCTGTGGCCTTTTTCTCCAGGAGATTGACCCCTGCTGAGAAGAACTACGACGTGGGTAACCGGGAGTTGCTTGCTGTCAAGTTGGCGTTGGAGGAGTGGAGGCACTGGCTAGACGGAGCAGAGCAACCCTTCATAGTCTGGACAGACCACAAGAACCTGGCTTACATCCAGTCATCCAAGAGGCTGAACTCCCGTCAGGCCAGATGGGCTCTGTTCTTCAGCAGGTTCAAGTTTATTTTAACATATCGTCCTGGCACACGTAATGTCAAGCCTGATGCTCTCTCTCGCCAGTTTACAGACAATGAAGACTTCAGCAATCCTGAACCTGTTCTGCCCGCTTCCTGTTTGGTGGCGGCTGTTCACTGGGAAATCGAGTCCCTCGTCCGATCGGCACAAGAGTTGGAACCTGGACCGGCCGATGGCCCCCCGACCTTCTCTATGTTCCCGCAGCCGTGCGGCCGCAAGTGCTCAACTGGATCCACACCTCACGATTCTCCTGCCACCCTGGTATGAACCGTACACTGTCGCTACTTAAGAGGCACTTTTGGTGGCCATCCGCCGAGGCTGACGTCCGGGAGTACGTGGCGGCCTGTTCCATCTGTGCCCAAAATAAGGCTTCCCACAGGGCTCCTTCGGGCCTGCTGCGGCCTCTCCCAGTCCCGAGTCGTCCTTGGTCTCACGTGGCCTTGGACTTCGTCACTGGACTTCCTATGTCTGAGGGTAATGACACCATACTCACCATCGTGGACAGATTCTCTAAATCTGCCCATTTTGTTGCATTACCAAAATTACCGTCTGCCAGTGAGACAGCCGACCTCTTTGTCCTACATGTATTCCGTCCCCATGGAATACCTGTGGACATAGTGTCCGATAGAGGTCCACAGTTCATTTCTCGGGTATGGAAGGAGTTTTGTTCGGCTCTGGGTGCCTCTGTCAGTCTCTCATCAGGTTTCCATCCCCAGTCCAATGGCCAGACTGAGAGGACTAATCAGGACCTGGAGGCTGCTCTACGCTGTGTGACATCCCAGAACCCGTCCACCTGGGCCAAACATCTCCCGTGGGTCGGAATATGCCCACAATTCCCCTCACCTCATCTGCCACCGGCCTCTCACCTTTTGAGGCGGCTTTGGGGTACCAACCGCCATTGTTCCCGTCTCAAGAAAAGGAGTTAGCCGTCCCGTCAGTTCAGGATAACCTTCGTCGCTGCCGCAAGGTGTGGGTGGACACCCGTGAGGCCCTTCTACGGACAGCAGAGCGTAACAAGAGGGTGGCGGACAGGCACAGGGTAGTCGCTCCCCAGTTCCAGCCTGGTCAGCGAGTCTGGCTCTCCTCCAGCAACATCCCCCTGCGCACTGACTCCCGTGAAGCTGTCGCCCCGGTATTTGGGTCCTTTCGAGATCGACTCCATCATCAACCCTTCGGCTGTTCGGTTGAAGCTTCCCCAGGCCATGAGAGTCCATCCTACATTTCACGTGTCCCAGCTGAAGCTGGTCTCCTCCAGCCCTTTGTGTCCGCCTGTGGATCCCCCTCCGCCACCGCAGATATTGACGACCATCCAGCCTACACGGTGCGGAGACTGCTGGACGTCCGGAGGCGTGGTAGAGGGCTTCAGTACCTGGTGGACTGGGAGGGATACGGTCCCGAGGAGAGGTCCTGGATTCCCCGACGATTTATACTGGATCCGCAGCTGGTGGCTGACTTCCATAGGGACCACCCTGACAAGCCGGGTGGGTCGCCGGGTGGCGCCCGTTGAGGGGGGGGTACTGTTACGGTTCGGCACTGTTGGTCCGGTTCCCGCTTGTTTCCCTTTTCCTTTTTCCCCTGTGTGTGTGTGTTGTCTGTGTCTGTCTCCCCCTGCTGTGCAGCCCAGTCAGAGGATCTAGGTCAGGGGGCGTGGCCATTCTCTCTCATGCTCCGTTACTTCCAGCTGCGGCTCATTGTCATCAATCAACCAGCAGTTATCTACCCGGGCTGGACACCTCTCCAGCGCCAGTTCGTTCCTACACTACCTGTGGTAACTTGGCCCCGTACAGCAATCTCAGTCTAGTTGTTACTATCTCAGCATTATAGTTGTTTCTGCCACGTTTTGTAACCTGTCTCTCCTTCGACCAGATCCCGTCTGTTCCTGCTGCCTGCCTACCTGCCATTCCCACGCCGCAACCTGCTCATCTGTTGTCTGATATCCTCGTCATCCAGCTCTCCGGACTACTGGCTCTCCCCCCCACTCAGCTCCTACCCCGGTCTGAAGCTATTCCACCCTGAACTGTTTCTCTCTGCCAATTCACGCTGAATAAACGACATCCTAATTCACCCTCTGTTGTCCGTGTGTCCGTCTCTGCACCTGAGTCCCCCATCAAGCCTAATACCTTCTAGGCAGAGTTGCAAAGAAAAAGCCATATCTCAGACTGGCCAATAAAAATAAAATATTAAGATGGGCAGTCTGAGATATGGCTTTTTCTTTGCAACTCTGCCTAGAAGGTCAGCATCCCGGAGTCGCCTCTTCACTGTTAATGTTGAGACTGGTGTTTTGCGGGTACTATTTAATGAAGCTGCCAGTTGAGGACCTGTGAGGCGCCTGTTTCTCAAACTAGACACTCTAATGTATTTGTCCTCTTGCTCAGTTGTGCACCGGGGCCTCCCACTCCTCTTTCTATTCTGGTTAGAGCCAGTTTGCGCTGTTCTGTGAAGTGGGTAGTACACAGCGTTGTACGAGATCATCAGTTTCTTAGCAATTTCTCGCATGGAATAGCCTTAATTTCTCAGAACAAGAATAGACTGACGACTTTCAGAAGAAAGTTATTTGTTTCTGGCCATTTTGAGCCTGTAATCGAACCCACAATTGCTGATGCTCCAGATACTCAACTAGTCTCAAGAAGGCCAGTTTTATTGCTTCTTTAATCAGCACAACAGTTTTCAGCTGTGCTAACATAATTGCAAAAGGGTTTTCTAATGATCAATTAGCCTTTTAAAATGATAAACTTGGATTAGCAAACACAACGTGCCATTGAAACACAGGACTGATGGTTGCTGATAATGGGCTTCTGTACGCCTATGTAGATATTCCATTAAAAATTAGCCGTTTCCAGCTACAATAGCCATTTACAACATTAACAATGTCTGCACTGTATTTCTGATCAATATTATGTTATTTTAATGGACAAAAAAATGTGCTTTTATTTCCGAAAACAAGGACATTTCTAAGTGACCCCAAACTTTTGAACGGTAGTGTACGTTTCCTATGCCAATAAAGCCCTTAAATTGAAATTGAAATTGAATTGAATTGAGAGAGAGACTCAGAAAAACATGGCAAAATACCACATTGTGGATGTCTTGCCTGCTATGTCATTATTCGCCGGGAAAACAATTACAAACACAGCACAGTGTTTATAGTATGTAGCATATGGAGATGATCCTTTTATAGTATCTGTAATGTGCCATTTCAAACAAGCTGTCAAGGGGTTTTTCCACCCAGTGGTTTAATCAGTGTTGTATCTGGGAGGGAGTAGTACATCATCATTATAGATCTGTATTCTGCGTGACTGTAGTGGACATCCAGCTTTAAAACCCCTGAAAAGACAACAATAGGAATAGAATGAATGACCAGACAGATAACAATTATTTATTCTTTTATTTTCGTTTATATCCATCAAAGCCTTGAATGTGGTCTTCTTCTCAAGGGTTTGAAAACAACAGATGAAGGAAAGAGAGGAAATGCAGCATAATTGTTGCTGAAGGCTGAAGGGCTTGTTTGAGTTTGGAGGATGGAGCAAGGCAGACGTGACATGCAGCATCAATACAAAAGCTTTTCAAGGATCCACTACCTGCTACCTGAACAGAATGACAACAGTCCCTTGAAATGGACCTTCAAAGCTCAAACTTTAGCCTGCAAATTCTTACTGTAGTCTGTAAATGTGGTTTATTTGATCCTGTATGCTTTGTTACCTATTGCCCACAGTGGCATTGACCATGTGTGCATCTTAAATGGAACCCTATTCCCTATAGTGCACTACTTTTGGCCAGAGCCCTATGGGCCCAGGTCAAAAGTACTGCACTATAAAGGGAATAGGTTACCATTTGGGAAACAACTGTCATGGACGGGACCAGAATGCGGGTCTCCTACGGGAAAAAACAACGTGTTGACGGTTAGACCAAAAGGAGCCCTACTCATGTCCCCAACACAACCCATTCTTGACCTGCTTCAGGGTCGTGGTAGTGGTTGAACTAATGGACCAATCGTGGGAGAGGTGAGGTCCAGGCTGCTAGACAGAAGATGTGGGTGTTGCCGTGGTAACAAGATGCAGAGCGTTCTGTTCCATAGTAATAACCCAGGATTCCTGAGGTTCCAGTCAGGATAACAATCACAGGAAGAGGGGTGTAGTGGGAGTGAGGCAGTGCCGCTTTCATTTACTCATGCTGCTGCCTGCTGCTATTCTCACACTATCTGCCTCTGGGGCTACAGTCCGCTCCGCTGCTGGCTGGCATGCAGATACAGCACTCTGTTTGCTTCTGCTGTGCTGGGCTGCTTTAATACCAAAGGCTGGTTGACCTTAATCAATCAAATTGTATTTTTACATTTACATTTACATTTTAGTCATTTAGCAGACGCTCTTATCCAGAGCGACTTACAGGAGCAATTAGGGTTAAGTGCCTTGCTCAAGGGCACATTAACGTCATTTAGCAGACGCTCTTAGCCAGAGCGACTCACAAATTGGTGCGTTCACCCTATAGCCAGTGGGATAACCACTTTACAATTTGGGGGGGGTTAGAAGGAATACTTTATCCTATCCCAGGTATTCCTTAAAGAGGTGGGGGTTTCAAATGTCTCCGGAAGGTGGTGAGTGACTCCGCTGTCCTGGCGTCGTGAGGGGAGCTTGTTCCACCATTGGGGTGCCAGAGCAGCGAACAGTTTTGACTGGGCTGAGCGGGAGCTATGCTTCCGCAGAGGAAGGAGCCAGCAGGCCAGAGGTGGATGAACGCAATGCCCTCGTTTGGGTGTAGGGACTGATCAGAGCCTGAAGGTACAGAGGTGCCGTTCCCCTCACTGCTCCATAGGCAAGCACCATGGTCTTGTAGCGGATGCGAGCTTCAACTGGAAGCCAGTGGAGTGTGCGGAGGAGGGGGGTGACGTGAGAGAACTTGGGAAGGTTGAACAACACGTGTAGACTAACAGTGAAATGCTTACTTATGGGTCATTTTCCAACAATGCAGAGTTAAAGATAAAAATTAAAAAGATACAATACAAATATTGACACGAGGAAAAAATACACAGTGAATAACAATAATGAGGTCCTGGATGGCAGGGAGCTCGGCCCTATGCCGTACTCCCCACCCTCTGTAGCGCCTTGCGTTCGGGTGCCTTGCAATTGCCATGCCAAGCAATGATGCAGCCAGTCAATATGCTCTCAATGGTGCAGCTATATAACTTTTTGAGGATCTGTGGCCCCATGCCAAATCTTTTCAGCCTCCTGAGGGGGAAGAGGCACTGTCGGGCCCTCTTCACAACTATGTTGGTGTTTGTGGACCATGTTAAGTCCTTAGTGATGTGGACACTGAGGAACATGAAGCTCTCGACCCGCTCCACTACAGCCCAATCGATGTGGATGGGGTGTGCTCGTCCCTCCGTTTCCTGTAGTCCACGATCAGCTCCTTTGTCTTGCTGACGTTAAGGGAGAGGTTGTTGTCCTGGCACCACACTGCCAGGTCCCTGACCACCTCCCTATAGGCTGCCCGTCAGGAAGTCCAGGATCCAGTCACAGAAGGAGGTGTTTAGTCCCAGGGTCCTGAGCTTGGAGGGGACTATGGTGTTGAATGCTGAGCTGTAGTCAATGAACAGCATTCTTACATAGGTATTCCTGTTGTCCAGGTGGGTGAGGGCAGTGTGGAGTGCAATAGAGATTGCATCATCTGTGGATCTGTTGAGGTGGTATGCGAATTGGAGTGGGTCCAGGGTGTCTGGGATGATGGTGTGGATGTGGGCCATGACCAGCTTTTCAAAGCATTTCATGGCTATAGATGTGAGTTCTACGGAGCGATAGTAATTTAGGCAGGTTACCTTGGCGTTCTTGGGCACGGGGACTATGGTGGTCTGCTTGAAACAAATTGGTATTACAGACCGGGTCAGGTTGAAAATGTCAGTGAAGACACTTGCCAGCTGGTCAGTGCATGCTCTGAGTACCCATCCTGGTATTCCATCTGGCCCCGCGGCCTTGTGAATGTTAACCTGTTTAAAGGTATTACTCACATAGGCTACGGAGAGTGAGATCACACAGTCGTCCTGAGCAGCTGGTGCTCTCATGCATGGTTCAGTGTTGCTTGCCTCGAAGCGAACATAGAAGGCATTTAGCTCATCTGGTAGGGTCGTGTTGAGGGACAGCTCACGGCTGAGGTTCCCTTCTGAAATCCGTGATAGTTTGCACGCCCTGCCACATCCGTCGAGCGTCAGAGCCTGCATAGTAAGATTCGATCTTAGTCCTGTATTGATGCTTTGCCTGTTTGATGGCTCGTCTGAGGCATTAGCAGGATTTCTTATAAGCATCCAGAATAGTGTCCCACTCCTTGAAAGCGGCAGCTCTAGCCTTCAGCTCAGAGTGGATGTTGCCTGTAATCCATGGCTTCTGGTTGGGTTACGTAAGTACGGTCACTGTTGGGATGACGTCGTCGATGCACTTATATATATAAGCCGGTGACTGTTATGGTAAACTCTTCAATGTTATCGGATGAATCCGGGAACAAATTCCAGTCTGTGCTAGCGAAACAGTCCTGTAGCTTGACCTGGTTGAGAATGGAGCAATGAGACCACACTTCATATATTGAGTAGTAGTGAGTAGAGTTGATATATAGAGTACAGAGCGAGGTATCAAGCTTAATATATATGTTTATCCCAAAGTGTTGAGATATTAATAGGCTGTTAACAGATGGTAAGATGTTGGTTGTGGATTGCAGATGTACTCAGCACTACTCAAGTATTCATTTAAGCAATGATATATATCAGCTATATCCGTTGGTAGTAGTTTAGCTATATGGACAGAAGCCATCGACAGAAGGGAGATACTTCTGATCTGTCATAATCGTTTATCCTCTCCAGTAGAAACTGGATAGGGAAACAGATTTTAACCTATTTTACCCAACTTATTAGTACTTTGCATATCGACGTGGGGCACTTATTAATCTAGACCTCAACCTCAAGGAATATCTGGTGTTTGTTTTGGTTTCTTTAGATTGAAATAACATTTGTTTTGGCAGAGTAGAAGATATGAAACAGTATTTACTCAGTGTGTTTATCCTCTCTCTCTCTCTCTCTCTCTCTCTCTGTCTCTCTCTCTGTCTCTCTCTCTCTCTCTCTCTCTCTCTCTCTGTCTCTCTCTCTCTCTGTCTCTCTCTCTCTCTCTCTCTCTCTGTCTCTCTCTCTCTCTCTCTCTCTGTCTCTCTCTCTCTCTCTCTCTCTCTGTCTCTCTCTCTCTCTCTCTCTCTCTGTCTCTCTCTCTCTCTCTCTCTCTCTCTCTCTCTCTCTGTCTCTCTCTGTCTCTCTCTGTCTCTCTCTGTCTCTCTCTGTCTCTCTCTGTCTCTCTGTCTCTCTCTGTCTCTCTCTGTCTCTCTGTCTCTCTGTATCTCTCTCTCTGTCTCTCTGTCTCTGTCTCTCTCTCTCTCTGTATCTCTCTCTCTCTGTCTCTCGGTCTCTGTCTCTCTCTGTCTCTGTCTCTCTCTCTCTCTCTCTGTATCTCTCTCTCTCTGTCTCTCTGTCTCTCTCTGTCTCTGTCTCTCTCTGTCTCTCTCTCTCTCTCTCTCTCTCTCTCTCGCTCGCTCGCTGTCTCCCCTTCGTCCTCTCCTCTCTCAAGGTTTCTTCTTTCCAGAACCATAAAAAACTGTCAAGAGGAACTGGGAGTTTTCACTTTTATAACCGTCCCTGACAAGTGAAAAAATCAGAAAACAGATCAAATGGATGAAAGGCAAAAATCTTACTCTCCAAAGTATTGGAATTTCAGTGATGCATTTCACACTCTATTTAACATTTTACTTACAGAAAATTCTCAGAGAAGGCCTGAACTGGAGAGTGGGTACAAAGAGAATGGGTATTTTTATTTTATTAACCCCATCCTCTTCGGAGGACAAAAATAGCTTATGGGTATAAAGACTTTGTGTGTGTCCCAAATGGCACCCTATTCCCTATGTGGTGCATTAGTTTTGACCAGGGCACGTAGAGCTCTGTTCAAAAGTAGTGCACTATATAGGGTATATGATGCCATTTCGGACAATCCCTGTAACTAGAGTAACTGGCATGAGGGCCCTTCTCAACAGTGATTTTCTCATTCCTCTCCATTCCTCCTCATTAACAGCAGTGTTGCTGTGGTTCACAGGCTGCTTGATGTGTCAGTCTGCCAGTCTGACCCTGTGGATGCCATGTGAGCCTGGTGCCTATAAAACCCAACCAGGGAATTCACCAACCAGTAGGAGAGCAGCTGCCCACCCCACCCCCCACCGGACCCCACCAATTCACCTGCAGCAACAGACCACCAGACCCATGACTAGTCAGAAGCCGGCAGCAAGTAAACACTGAGCAATTTAGACGTCGTAAATCCCACCAAGGGTCTGTTGGCATTTTCACTGAAGCGTTACAACCCTTTTTAATTTTGTTTTTGTGAGCTCTAGCTAGCTACCTGTGGTTGGCACACAGAGGGTTGTTAACAGGGGCCCTGCACGCATGTAGCAGCAGCAGATCTTTTAGTTGTTTTATGTTTTTACTTACTTTCAGTTTATCGCTATTGCTTTTTCACTCTCTGATCACCCAGTTATTTGTATTGCACAGTGCTGTGTAAGCTACGGTCTTAATCTTACAGGACCATGAATGTTTCATTTTCACCCTGTAAATCACATACAGTGCCTTCCGAAAGACCCCTTGATTTTTTCCACATTTTGTTACGTTACAGCCTTATTCTAAAATGGATTAAATAAATAAAAATCCTCAGCAATCTACACACAATACCCCATAATGACAAAAAATTAAAACTGAAATACCTTATATACAGAAATATTCAGACCCCTTGCTATGAGACTCGAAATTGAGCTCAAGTGCATCCTGTTTCCATTGATCATCCTTGAGATGTTTCTACAACTTGATTGGAGTCCACCTGTGGTACATTCAATTGATTGGACATGATTTGGAAAGGCACACACCTGTCTATATAAGGTCCCACAGTTGACAGTGCATGTCAGAGCAAAAACCAAGCCATGAGGCCAAAGGAATTGTCCGTAGAGCTCCGAGACAGGATTGTGTCGAAGCACAGATCTGGGGAAGGGTACCAAAACATTTCTACAGCATTGAAGGTCCCCAAGAACACAGTGGCCACCATCATCCACCAAGACTCTTCCTAGAGCTGGTCGCCCAGCCAAACTGAGCAATCGGGGGAGAAGGGCCTTGGTCAGGGAGGAGACCAAGAACCCAATGGTCACTCTGACAGAGCTCTAGATTTCCTCTGTGGAGATGGGAGAACTTTCCAGAAGGACAACCATCTCTGTAGCACTCCACCAATCAGGCCTTTATGGTAGAGTGGCCAGACGCAAGCCACTCCTCAGTAAAAGGCACATGACAGCCCACTTTGAGTTTGCCAAAAGGCACCTAAAGATTCTCAGACCATGAGAAACAAGATTCTCTGGTCGGATGAAACCAAGATTGAACTCTTTGGCCTGAATGCCAAGCATCACGTCTGGAGGAAACCTGGCACCATCCCTATCATGAAGCATGCTGGTGGCAGCATCATACTGTGGGGATGTTTTTCAGCGACTGGGAGACTAATCAGGATCGAGGTAAAGATGAACGGAGCAAAGTACAGAGAGATCCTTGATGAAAACCTGCTCCAGAGCGCTCAGGACCTCAGACTGGGGCAAAGATTTACCTTCCAACAGGACAACGACCCTAAGCACACAGCCAAGACAAAGCAGGAGTGGCTTCGGGACAAGTCTCTGTATCTCCTTGAGTGGCCCAGCCAGAGCCCGGACTTGAACCCGATCGAACATCTCTGGAGAGATCTGAAAATAGCTGTGCAGCAACACTTCCCATCCAACCTGACAGAGCTTGAGAGGATCTGCGGAGAAGAATGGGAGAAACTACCCAAATACAGGTGTGCCAAGCTTGTAGCATCATACCCAAGAAGACTCGAGGCTGTAATCGCTGCAAAAGGTGCTTCAACAAAGTACTGAATAAATGGTCTGAATTCTTATGTAAATGTGATATTTCCGTTTTTAATTGTGTATACATTTGCAACATTTTCTAAAAACAGTTTTTGCTTTGTCATTATGGGTTATGGTGTGAGGAAAAAAAAACAATTTAATCAATTTTAGAATAAGGTTGTAACGTAACAAAATGTGGAGAAAGTCAAGGGGTCTGAATACTTTCCGAATGCACTGTACATTTAGCCAAATAAGGACGTTAGATTGTATGCTATCCTATTTGGGTAAAACACATTAATTTTACTATTGTTATATTTTTTTATCTTCACCCTGTAAGATTGAAAGTTATTATGAAATACTGTCAGTGGAATATTTCTTGAAAACTAGACAGAACCCCCTTAGACAGATCTGAGCTATTAGGATCCACCTGGGGTGATAGACTCTCCTTATAATCCTTTTGATAGAAATGTCTGGAACAAAGATGCTCTGTTCCTTCTATGTCTGATGTTCTGCTCCTCAGAGAACCTACATATTTCAAAAAATGGTTTTGGAGACCAATATAACATGAAGTTGGTTTGGGAACCGAGATCTAGAACATGCCAGAAGTCTTCTAACTAGACAGTAGCTGTCAGAGGGATTGAACCAGTAGTAATATTGAACCAGCTGTACTGTGCATTGCTACTGGCCTCAGGAGGATAACAAACAACCCACTGAAACCACTCCTGAGTTCAAATACAGAACTAAACCTCATTGTCAATTAAAGTATTTTGACAGACGGATCTCAATGAAGTGAAGCAATGGCAATGTGTTCACTGCTCGCCACTGATGACTGTAGTAGTTTTGCTTGGACCGAGGAATGCAATAAAAGTAGGGTGGATTGAACCATAGAAGCCTTGGAATGCCAATGGGAAACAGAAAATTAAAGACCTTGGAATCTCATTTGATGGAATTGAAACTTCTTGGAACAATTCAAGCTGATTTCTTATAGAATGTGCAGCACTCTGAGGCACAGTACAGTATAGCTACAGCTTCACGATAATGGTAGGTTTTCTCATGTTATTTTTAACAACTTCTCAGAGGCAAATAAAAACTTTTATACAGCATGTTTTATGTACATCATACAATATGGTCCTCCTCTACATTAACATTTACATTGCCGTTTTTAATTCGGTCATTAACGTATGGTAAGTAGAGTTGTGCTGCAGTGAAGTATATTGGTGCTTAACACTTGTGGCTATTTTGACACCAAGTTTGGAGACTTTCTAATGGAGAGCCCACAGATACAGTGAAACACTGCATCTCTAATGGCACCATTTTCCCTGCATTCCCTATGAGCCCTGGTCATAAGTAGTGTACAATATAGGGAATAGGGTGCCATTTGGGATGCATACAGTATAGCAGGAAATAGCTGTCATATCAGAGTGATGATATCAGGTAGGCTCATAACCAGTGACTGCACTTCTAAACAGCAGCCTGAATATTACATCACTGCTAATGACTACTGGGGAATCACAACACTCACACTCCCTAGTCCCTACAGCACCCTGTGGGAGATTATGATTCCTGTAATGTTGCTCAAACATATACTGTACACATACTGCCTTGTAGATTGCCATCAGCAGGCTAATTTATACTGTGCTGCAGAAACACTCAAACTGTGTCCCAAATGGCACCCTATTCCCTGTGTAGTGCATTACTTTTGACCAGAGCCCATAGAGTTCTGGTCATAAGTAGAGCACTGTGTAAAGAATAGGGTGCCATTTGGGACATAGTCAAAGAGGAAGTTGTTTCTATGTAATGTCCTGTTCATTCTTTCTCTAGTTCCCTGAGATACCGTTTCGAATAACATCCTCCTGGACCAGGCACCCCAGTCCCCAGACACAGTCCCCTCTCAGACCCCCTCTGCTCCATTTAGAGACCCACATAAATCTACATGCAGGAGGGGGGGATGAGGGAAGAGAGGAGGAGAGGGGCCTGTTGACTCCAGCATTGTGTCTGACCTCCCTTTCCCTCTTTCTCTTCCTTATCACGTGGAAACACATGGCAGACTGTACTGTAGAAGGGATCTGCCTCTCTCTTGTGCTTCCCAAATGGCACCCTATTCCCTATTTATTGCATTACTTTTGACCAGGGTCCATAGGACTCTAGTCAAAAGTAGTGCACTATATAGGGAATAGGGTGCCATTTGGGACGCAGCCTTTGTCTCCCCCAGAATGGAGGGCCTGCCTCCCCTCTCCTCCTCCTCTCTCCCTCCTCACATCTCCCTCCTCTTCTCTCCCTCTTCCCCAGAATGCTGTGAGGAAAAGAGTTGAGCAGAGCAGCACCTGCAGGTGTTCCTGTAAATCACTGCAGCAGGCCAGATGTGATGAAGCATCCACACAGCCAGCAGACATAGCATGTGCTGATTAATACCTCCCTCTTTGTGTTTGTTCCAAATGGCACCCTATATTCCCTGTATAGTCCATGACCTTTGAGGCTAGGGTTAAGGTTGAACCGGGATGTGGACATGAAGCTAGGGTTAGGGTTTGTGGTTGAGGGTTTAAGTTGAACCGGGATGTAGACATGAAGCTAGGGTTAGGGTTGTGGTTGTAGAAGATTGAGGCTAGGGTTAGTGTAGTGGTTAAGGGTTGAACCAGAATGTGTACATGAAGCTATGGTAAGCGTTAAAGATAGGGTTAGGGTTGTGGTTGAGGCTACAGTTAGGGATGATCTAGGATGTGGACATTAATGTAGGGTTAGGGTTGTGGTTGAGGCTAGAGTTAGGGATGAACTAGGATGTGGACATGAAGCTAGGGTTAGGGTTGTGGTAGAGACTAGGGTTAGAGTTGAACCAGGATGTGGACATGAAGTTAGGGTTGTGGTTGAGGCTAGAGTTAGGGTTGAACCAGGATGTGGACATGAATCTAGGGTTAGGGTTATGGTTGAGGCTAGAGATGGGGATTAACCAGGATGTGGACATGAATCTACGGTTAGGGTTGTGATTGAGGCTAGAGTTAGGGATGAACTAGAATGTGGACATGAATCTAGGGTTAGGGTTGTGGTTGAGGTTAGAGTTAGGGATTAACTAGGATGTGGGCATGAATTTAGGGTTTGGTTGAGGCTAGAGTTAGGAATGAACTAGAATGTGGACATGAATCTAGGGTTAGGGTTTGATTGAGGCTAGAGTTAGGGATGAACTAGGATGTGGGCATGAATCTAGGGTTAGGGTTGTGGTTGAGGTTAGAGTTAGGGATGAATTAGGATGTGGGCATGAATTTAGGGTTTGGTTGAGGCTAGAGTTAGGAATGAACTAGGATGTGGACATGAATCTAGGGTTTGGGTTTGGTTGAGGCTAGAGTTAGGGATGAACCAGGATGTGGACATGAATCTAGGGTTAGGGTTGTGGTTGAGCCTAGAGTTAGGGATGAACTAGGATGTGGACATGAATCTAGATGTAGGGTTGTGGTTGAGGCTAGAGTTAGGGATGAACTAGGATGTGGACATGAATCTAGATGTAGGGTTGTGGTTGAGGCTAGAGTTAGGGATGAACCAGGATGTGGGCATGAATCTATGGTTATGGTTGTGGTTGAGGCTAGAGTTAGGGATGATCAAGGATGTGGACATGTATCTAGGGTTAGGGTTGTGGTTGAGGCTAGAGTTTGGGATGAACTAGGATGTGGACATGAAACTAGGGTTAAGGTTGTGGTTGAGGCTAGAGTTAGGGAATAACTAGAATGTGGACATGAATCTAGAGTTAGTGTTGTTGTTGAGGCTAGAGTTACGGATGTACTACGATGTAGACATGAATCTAGGGTTATGATTGTGGTTGAGGCTAGAGTTAGGGATGAACTAGGATGTGGACATGAATCTAGGGTTAGGGTTGTGGTTGAGGCTAGAGTTAGGGATGAACTAGGATGTGGACATGAATGTTGGGTTTGTGTTGTGGTTGAGGCTAGAATTAGGGATGAACTAGGATGTGGACATGAATCTAGGGTTAGTGTTGTGGTTGAGGCTAGAGTTACGGATGTACTACGATGTAGACATGAATCTAGGGTTATGGTTGTGGTTGAGGCTAGAGTTAGGGATGATCAAGGATGTGGACATGAATCTAGAGTTAGGGTTGTTGTTGAGGCTAGAGATTGGGATGAACTAGGATGTGGACATGCAACTAGGGTTAGGGTTGTGGTTGAGGCTAGAGTTAGGGATGAACTAGGATGTGGACATGAATCTAGGGTTAAGGTTGTGGTTGAGGCTAGAGTTAGGGATGATCAAGGATGTGGACATGAATCTAGGGTTAGGGTTGTTGTTGAGGCTAGAGATAGGGATGAACTAGGATGTGGACATGAATCTAGGGTTAAGGTTGTGGTTGAGGCTAGAGTTAGGGATGATCAAGGATGTGGACATGAATCTAGGGTTAGGGTTGTTGTTGAGGCTAGAGATAGGGATGAACTAGGATGTGGACATGAATCTAGGGTTAGGTTTGTTGTTGAGGCTAGAGTTTGGGATGAACTAGGATGTGGACATGAATCTAGGGTTAGGGTTGTGGTTGAGGCTAGAGTTAGGGATGAACTAGTATGTGTACATGATTCTAGGGTTAGGCTTGTGGTTGAGGCTAGAGATGGGGATGAACAAGGATGTGGACATGAATCTATGGTTAGGGTTGTTGTTGAAGCTAGAGTTTGGGATGATCTAGGATGTGGACAAGAATCTAGGGTTAGGGTTGTGGTTGAGGCTAGAGTTAGGGATGAACAAGGATGTGGACATGAATCTATGGTTAGGGTTGTGGTTGAGGCTAGAGTTAGGGATGAATTAGGATGTGGACATGAATCTAGGGTTAGGAAGGGTATGGGCCCTGGTCAAATATAGTGCACTACATAGGGAATAGAGTACTATTTGGGGAATAGAGTGCTATTTCTTTTTCTCCTCCAGCTATAAACCCTTCAGACACCGTCTCACACTTAGACCTATGCAGCCCCATCCCACCACGAGTCCCCCTCACACACTTACATTAAGACACAGGCCTATCTACCCCCATAGTCTCCCTCTCAGTCCCATTCCTTCCATTCCATCCCTCCCTGCCCTATTCCAGCCCCCAGTCCCTCTCTCCCAGTAAACCCCAAGCCTTAGCCGGAGTCCCCCTGTCACATTAAGGCCAAGCACTGATCCATCCAGCTAATTACCAAATCATGTCACACGTCCAGGACCCTTTTCCCTCTCAGAACCACCTAAATAACAACCCAATGTTTATATCCCAGGACAAATTATCTAGCAACAGCAAGCTAGTTAGCTAAATTGTCGTGAATGTTTAATGCTTTTCGAACTGTCTCCAAATTAATATAGTTGGTTCAGAGTTCGTTTTGATATTTCAACCTGCGTGTTCTGATCGTGTCTGGTGTGGATGGACAAAATCAACATGCCTGCGCCTGCGGATGCACGCGTGCGCCTGGTCTTGTCAGCTTGTAAACCTCCAGACCCCCTCTCACACTTAGTCCTCTATAGGAGAACCCTTTGAAGAACACTTTTTGGTTCCAGGTAGAACCCTATTGGGTTCCACGTAGAACCCTTTCCCCAGAGGGTTCTATACCCAAAAGAGTTCTTCCTGGAACCAAAAAGGGTTCTCCTATGTCACACGTCCAGGTATTACCACACTGTGATTTACAGCCATGGCCCTCTCCTCCTCAACCCCATCCCAAGCATTATCCCAGCCTGATCCAGCCATCAGACCCCCTCTGCTCCCAGCCCCTGATCCATCCCAAGCCCCATCTCAATCCTCATCCCACCCCCAGACCCCCTCTCCCCCTAAACCCTAGGCCCTCGACGGCACCGTCCAGTCCCCCATCTCCTCCCAGGCCAAGTACCATCCCCATCTCAAGCCTCATCCCACCTCTAGTCCCCCTCTTGCCCAGACCCCCAGTCCTCCTCTCCCCCTAAGCCCCAGGCCCCTCTCCGCCTGACGGCACCAGGCCCTCCAAATCTTCACCAGATCCTGTCACACCTCCAGGCATTAACCACACAGTTATTTATAGCCGTGGCTGACATGACTGACATGTGTAATGCCTGAAGTGCAGACCCTCTGCACGTCCTGATAGTAAAAGAGCCATTTTGCAAGACTATGATTTCCTACCCCACTTTATGAGATGCACCCTTTGGCTGGCGCCCCCCAAATGCTGAAAGATCTAAAACCACCAGGGCTATTTAATACGTTTGAAAGAATCTGTAAAAAATATTTGGGAGCAGATTAATATTGAGAGAACTCACAGAGAGGAGAGGAGGTATTTTGAAATAATCGTTAGTACAGCTAAAGAGGTCCGGTAAAGTTATCATTATATCAAATGATTTAGCTAAATGGGGCCACTAGTGCTAAAAGTAGAACAGTAAGAACAGGACCTATAGTTCTTCCAGGGCTCCAACAAGCATAAACATCTTTACACACACACACACACACACACACATATGCGCAAATGCACACATACCACACACCCCTCGCTCTTCCATTCCAAACCAAACCTCAACCTGTCTGTGAGAGCTGCTTATTACTGCGAGGTTGTACTCAGTGCTCACAGCACAGCACACAGCTATACATTGCATGTGAGAACAACACGACAGCCAGCTGCAGACACAATTTGTTGCCCTAAAATGTATTGTTTATTTCCCCCTCACACTTCTTTTGGCTGAGAACACATAGCCCCAGATGGGCAAATTAAGTCAAATAATTTGTTCAAATAGAAACACCTTCTCTCCTCCTCTGTTTTGAAGTTCTCGCCTCCTCACGCCACATCTGTATAATCAAAGACATGCTGGGATACAGTAACAAACAAACAACTAGCCAATGAAACGCAAATGTGACTGAAAAGAGTTTGTAGACAGCCAATGCACTCTTACTCCCGCACAACTGTTGTTTTTCCAGTATATGCTACTACTACTACTACTACTCTACTACTACTACTACTTATACTATTAATCTACTACTACTACTACTACTACTACTACTTATACTATTAATCTACTACTACTAACACTACTTTTACTGCTACTACTACTGCTGCTGCTACTACTACTACTACTACTACTACTACTGTACTACTACTACTACTACTACTACTATTACTAATACTAATACTACTGACTACTACTGTATGTTCAGGTCATCTTCTCACTCCTCAGGTAAAGACATTAGATTAGACCAAGCCAACACTGTGAAACCCCATGCATCAGCTGTAACTGACCATTTTATTCAATGATAAACTACACCGGATTTAGACGACCGCGGACCATTATTCATGTGTGATTTTAACAAGTCTAGCACAGGTCTTGGTGCTGCAGACTAATCGTTAAATATACCCACCCTCCACCTGTCTCCTCTCTAGGCGTACGTGGACAGGTAGTATAACTCTCCTTTTCTTCTCCTTTTACATCTGTCTGTGTCCCAAATGGCACCCTTTTCTCCATATGCACTAGTTTTGACCAGGGTCCATCAGATTCTGGTCAGAAGTAGTGCACTATGTAGGGAATAGGGTGCCATTTGGTCAAAAGTAGTGCACTATGTAGGGAATAGGGTGCCATTTGGTCAAAAGTAGTGCACTATGTAGGGAATAGAGTGCCATTTGGTCAAAAGTAGTGCACTATGTAGGGAATAGTGTGCCATTTGGTCAAAAGTAGTGCACTATGTAGGGAATAGAGTGCCATTTGGGACGCAGACCATCTCTCCAATACCCTCTCTCCTCTTACTCCTCTGTCTCCAAGACCATCTCACCGGTTCTCCCTGAGCATTCATTTATAGATCTGTGATGAATACCTGACTGTGCTTCTGGGGGAGGAAGCCTTTTATATCCCATCCTCCGAACAGACGTGCACACTTGGCACCCTACTTTAATGGAGGTGTCTGGTCTGGATACAGAGTTCAAATATGAACTTTCTCTCGCTCTCTCTCTCTCCCTCTCTATTGCGCTCTCCTCTCACTCTTTCTTCTTTCTTTCTCTCTCTCACCCCGCTCTCCCTCTCTCTCTCTCTCTCTCTCTCTCTCTCTCTCTCTCTCGGTCACCAAGGGAGATTAATAAATTGCCTATGTGTTAATCTTTGGCTTAAGAACACAGAAGTAAAGGGTAAAGAACAGAGGCATCGTTTAGCAATCATGCGTAGCCACAACTCTGTGCTTAAACCATGCGTGGGATCATTTCCACACAAAGTGTGCGATTTATCAATATGAACGTTTGCTTGAGAGTGCGTACATTTATGAACAGCCATGACCATGCGAACGCACAGTGCCAAGTGGTGGAATAAAGGAACTACTTGTCAAGAATGTGAAAAAAATATATTTGTTGAAAATTTGAAACGTGGGAAATATGGAAAAATCACTCAGTATAGATATTCTTATTGTTTTAGAAAGACATTGTAATGAGTTCTTTGTAGAGAGAGATCACAGAGACCTCTCAGTCATGCTCTCCAACACACACCTTTTCACTCTCAAACATCTGCAGAAAAATCACCACATTGGGTCAAATCATAATCTACATATGGAAAAGGGTATCTAGTTGGGATACAGGACCCTGGCTACCATTGCTAACAGTGTTGTCCAGGTGTTCAAGTCATCACAGTTCTACAGGGTGTTTTTAGGTTTATAGCAGCTAGAAGGATCTGGGGAGTTTAGATGTGATTTACAGCAGAGTCACTGTCTTTTTTGTTGCTTTGCCTTTGTGTATTAATGCGTATCTAGAATTGCAGTACAATGTCAAGTCTTAGGGAAAAAGAAGGAGCAACCAACCGTTACATACCACATTACGTTTTACTGGGTCTAGGTCATCAATTTACAGTCATTCTCCTTTATATATAGTTTTGCTCTGTAAAGTACTGTCGGGTATTTTGTAAATAGTCTGTGTTTTAAGATGACATGTAGTAATGGAAATGGTTTTCCATGGTAACTCGTATAGTATTGTATTGCAGCTGTTTCTGTCAGTTTGTCTGAAGGGTTTTCAATTGGCCAATCAGAGGGTGAAACCCTGGTCCAGTTGTGTGGAGAACGGGAAAATGTAATCGGTCACTGTGGTTGTGTGTGTATGTGTGGGGGGGGCACCACCAAACTCTCAACCATGGTATGGAGGCTTTCTTGTAGATTGATCTTTCACAGTGCACCTCCCTCAAAACTTTGGTAAGAATAAATAAATAAATAAACTATTATAAACTGGGTAGTTTGAGCCCTGAATGCTGATTGGCTGACAGCCATGGTATATCAGACCATATACCACGGGTATGACAAAACATTTCTTTCTACTGCTCTAATTACATTGGTAACCAGTTTATAAGCAGCCTAGATTAACTGCGTGTATAATTAAGCAATAAGGCACGAGAGGGTGTGGTATATGGCCAATATACCACAGCTAACGGCTGTATCCAGGCAATCCGTGTTGCGTTGTGCATAAGAACAGCCCTTAGCCGTGGTATATTGGACATATACCACACCCTCTCGTGCCTTATTGCTTAATTATACACGCAGTTAATCTAGGCTGCTTATGCATCAGCTTTACAGAGAGGAGGAACATATTACTTATCTCACTTGAAAGATAGTGAGGGAAAAACAGAGATGTATATATATATATATAGTTTATGGGCGAAACCACCCAATTATGGAAGCATGGGGATGGTGTTTGAAGCTGAGCAACAGTAGTGTAAATGTCTGCTTCGTGTGTGTCTCAAATGACCATATTCCCTATATAGTGCACTACATTTGACCAGAGCCCTATGGGTGCCAGTTGGGACGAAATTGGTGTGTCTAAATAAGGCCCGGAAGGAACCTGTCTCTAACCAGCGATGATGAATGTTGTTCAGGTCCAGAGTATGGGAGGTTTACAGGCAGTAGTGATACAATGTTTGGCCTGCTAAACTCCTCTACACTCCTCTTTGATTTGCCCATTCTGCTGCTGGCCCGCTGGTATCCAGGTCTGACTGGGGCGTAACAATACAAACCACATTCTGTATACAGAACTGCGTCCCAAACGGCACCCTATTCCCTTTGTAGTGCAGTACTTTTGACCAAGGTCCATAGGGCTTTGGTCAAAAGTAGTGCACTATGTAGGGAATAAGGTGCCACTTGGGATATAACCTAGATCTGGGGTATAACAATACAAACCAGATTATGGCTCCCTTATAGCCATGCCAGATGGACAGCATACCAGTCAAACGAGGTATTCTAGTATAGCAAACACACACAGGTAGATGTAGCAGGCTCCATCCAGAAGTCATAAGAACCACCTGGGAACAGTAGTGTTGGTGCTACTGTATTGTAAAATGACATACTGGTGATAAAATGTGTGCATTGTTAGCTATGATTTCATTGGGTTGCAGGTTGTGTCCCAAATGGCACCCTATTCCCTATATAGTGCACAACTTTTGACCAGAGCCCATCGAAAGTAGTGCACTATATAGGGAATAGGGTGCCATTTGGGACGCAGACGCAGTCAAATGGTTTCTCTCTAATCCGTAGTGACAGTTTCTGGCTCTGGGCGTCAATTAAAGCATAAACCCACTAGGTTTTGTAATACAGGGTGGGAAAGACCAACAACAATGGTAGATTCTGTTGCCATTGTGTTACATACTTACGGGTTCTCCTGTACTGTAGCTATTATTCTCACTGCATTTGGTAGTAAAGTCAGGTGCTCCTTCCAAGGGTTCATCCAAGAGTTCTTTCCCTCCACACACAAAACCAAACATACACAAACACACACGCACCTGAGGATCAGAGTGCTGGAAACCCTCCTGGGGATTTAATGGGGTGTTGGTGGAGCTGCAAAGCTGAGCGAGTCTACATTTTAAATGTCACATTAACTAAGTAATATATAGACTGTTACATACATCCAATGTGGGTGAGGTCACCACACAGTGACCTTGAAATACCAATAACACATTATTTTTTGTGATAAAAAAAAAAAAATCTCCAATGCACAAAATTAAAGGAGTGTGTTTTTTCTGTGTGTGTACGTGCATTTGTGTGTGTGCTCGTGTGTTTGTTCTGAACACAGCCCAGTGTAGATGGTCAGTCTGGTGAAGGTCAGAGCCAACTGTAAGCAATTATCTCTCTGTAGAAAAATATATGTCACGGGTCAAACCTATAAAATGAGATGCATTCTTCCAATGGTAGCTACAGTGGCGTCTTCTGTAGGGCACTCTTCCAATGGTAGCTACAGTAATGTATTCTGGTAGGGCAGCATACTGAAGCCCTTCCCTCTGTCCTCTGTAGCTCAATTGGTAGAGCATGGCGCTTGTAACGCCAGGGTAGTGGGTTCGATCCCCGGGACCACCCATACGTAAAAATGTATGCACACATGACTGTAATTCGCTTTGGATAAAAGCGTCTGCTAAATGGCAAATTATTATTATTACATCCATCCTAGTGAAGCTACTTGTTTTTTGGAGGTTTTCCTGTGTGATATAAACAGTGTGAAAGGGACCTAGGATTCTCCTTATATGATCAGGGGGGTACTGAGCAGAGTCTGCTGCCTCATCCTGTAAAAATACTGTTGACAAGGAAAGGAAAAAATCTACAGCCCACTACAGCTGAGTGCTATATACAGTATCGGGATGTGTCCCAAATGGCACCCTATTCCCTATAAAGTGCCCTACTTTTGACCAGAGACCTATGGGCCCTTTTCAAAAGCAGTGCACTGAATAGGTATTATGGTGCCATTTGGGACGCACATTTAGACAGTATCTACTGAGGTGGGGAATCAAGCTGTAAAGTGGAAGCAGATGGAGGAAAAGGCTGGAATATTTTCCACTTGAAGTATACTGCTGGTGTTTGGGCCTCCTTCTCTTTCTTTCTGCAATTGCTGTACCAGGCAGTGATACAGCCCGACAGGATGCTCTGATTCAGAGGGGTTGAGTTAAATGCGGAATACACATTTCAGGTGAATTAATTCAGTTGTGCAACTGTATCCCTTTTCCCTTTCAATGGTGCATCTGTAGAAGTTCATGAGGGTCTTAGGGACCAAGCCGAATTTCTTCAGCCTCTTGAGGTTGAAGAGGTGCTGTTGTGCCTTCTTCACCACACTGTCTGTGTGAATGGACCTCTTCAGGTTGTCAGTGATGTGCACGCCAAGGAACTTGAAGCTTTTCACCCTCTCCACTGCGGACCCGTCGATGTGGATAGGGGCATGCTCTCTCTGCGGTCTCCTGAAGTCCACGATCAGCTCCTTTGTTTTGTTGACGTTGAGGGAAAGGTTATTTTCCTGGCACCACTCCGCCAGGGCCCTCACCTCCTCCCTGAAGGCTGTCTCGACATTGTTGGTAATCAGGCCTAGCACTGTTGAGTCATCAGCAAACTTGATGATTGAGTTGGAGATGTGCGTGGCCACGCAGTCATGGGTGAACAGGGAGTAAAGGAGGGGGCTGAGCACTCACCCTTGTGTGCTCCCACGTTGAGGATAAGCGTGGCTGAGGTGTTGTTGCCTACCTGAGGTTGGCCCGTCAGGAAGTCCAGGACTCAGTTGCACAGTACGGGGTTAAGACCAAGGACCCGAGCTTAGTGATGAGCTTCGAGGGCACTATGGTGTTGAAGGCTGAGCTGTAGTCGATGAACAGCATTCTTACATACAGTAAGTATTCCTCTTGTCCAGATGGGATAGGGCAGTGGGATGGCGATTGTGTCATCCGTGGATCTGTTGGGGCGGTATGCAAATCGTAGTGGGTCTAGGGTGTCAGGTAAGGTGGAGGTGATATGAACCTTAACTAGCCTCTCAAAGCCTTTCATGATGACAGAAGTGAGTGCTACTGGGTGATAGTTGTTTAGTTCAGTTACCTTCACTTTCTTGGGTACAGGAACAATGATGAAGCAAGTGGGGACAACAGACTGGGATAGGGAGAAATTGAATATGTCCATAAACACTCCAGCCAGTTGGTCTGCACATGCTCTGAGGACGCGGCTTGGGATACTGTCTGGGCTGGCTGCCTTGTGAGGGTTAACACACTTAAATATTTTACTTACGTCGGCCACGGAGAACAAGCGCTCACAGTCCTTGTGAGCGGCGGTGAGCCACATCGGTGGCTCTGTGTTTTCCTCAAAGTGGGCAAAGAAGGTGTTAAGCTTGTCCAGGAGGCGAGGCGTCGGTGTCCGTGACGTGGCTGGCTTTCCTCTTATAATCTGTGATTGTCTGGAGTCCCTGCCACATATGTCTCATGTTTGAGCCGTTGAATTGCGACTCCACTTTGTCCCTGTACTGTCGTTTTGCCTCTGATTGCCTTACGGAGGTCATAGCTGGTCTGTTTGTACACGTCCAAGTTCCCAGTCATCTTGCCGTGGTTAAATGTGGTGGTTCACGCTTTCAGTTTTGTGCAAATGCTGCCATCTATCCACGGTTTTAGGTTTGGAAAAGTTCTAATCATCACAGTGGGAGAAACATCCTCTATGCACTTCCTGATGAACTCAGTCACCGATTCAGTGTATACGTCAATACTATTCTCAGAGGCAACCCAGAACATTTCCGGGTCCGTGTGATCAAAACAATCTTGAAGAATAGATTCCGATTGGTCAGATCAACGATGAACAGTCCTTACCATGGGTACTTCCTGTTTAAATGTCTGCCTTTAGGGGAGGAGCAAAATGGAGGCGTGATCTGATTTACCGAAAGGGAGGTCGGGGGAGGGCCTTGTAGCCGTCCCCGAAGGGGGAGTAGCAATGTTCAATGCGCAAGTAGCACAGAAGATGTGTTGATCAGATTCCCTTTATTAAAGTCCCCAGCTATAATAAATATGGCCTCAGGATATGCGGTTTCATTAGTAAACTTCCCAAGTTATATTGCCTTATCAGAATATAACGTGGTAGTTACAGTCATTGCCTTGTTGTATGAATAGCTCCCAAAGAGGCATAATTGAAACAAGTCCACAGGAAGAACAAAATACAGTACAATATGTAAAGCAAACGAGTACAGTCTGTACTACATTCTGCACCTTTCTATCAACCACATTCCACAAGTTATTCTTGCTCAGTTCATATCACACTTGCGACACCTGCCAAAATAATGAGTTCACCAAAGTGCATTCCCACTGAGTACGCTGAGAGACCAGGCCATGGTTCTGGGCTCAGGTTACCCATGGTGCACTCTGTTACAGGGTTCACTGGGCCGCTGTCACCTGCATCTCGCTTACGATCTCCAAGGGACTCCAACATGATTATGAAAACATTACAAAACTCTGAAAACACTACGCAACAAAACTCATGAGAAACACTGCATGGAAATAAACTCTCCGAATAAACTTTCAAAACAGTAGTAAGAAAACTTGTGCAAAACCGGAGTGCATGGTGCGTTCATGACATTTTCATTCTTTCAGTTTACATTCTTTGTGTGAACGTTTTTCAAGCAGGCATGTTTCTCACTCAGTGGTCAACAACTATTGTTTTGTTGGAAAGTTTTTCTCCTGATATGAATGGAAATAGCCAACAGGCTAATAGATGGGACTGTCTACCTGCAGAGCCATTAACCAAACAGTGTCTGCGTCCCAAATGGCACCCTATATAGTGCATTACTTTTGACCAGAGCCCTATGGGTGCCATGTGTGACTCAGCCAGAGTTAATGTGTCTGAAGCTGAGTCTGAAGCTGAGGTGATTAGAGAGAGGAAACAGGAGAAGTGTTGTCAATCTCTGCTCTGAAAGCCACATTTAAACATCTCCTTGTGGAAAAAGATCCCAATAACCCCTCCACCTGATTCTAACCCAACCAGACCTGGGTTCAAATACTATTTAAAAATATTTTCAAATACTTTACCTGTGCTTGATTGAGCTTGCCTGGCTTAATGGATCAATAGAATTGCCCCGGAACTCCAGGAAGAGTAAAACAAACGCACAAAGTATTTTAAAGATTTCAATTAGTATTTTAACCCAGGTCTGAACCCAACCAACCACTGTACTAGAGGAGCCAGCGTGAGAGGAAGGTGCAGACATTCAGACAACACTCTCTTGGGTACAAATAAATATTTATATATAGAAAAGGCCTCAAAACGCTTCCAGGCTAGTGTGTGTCTGTGATGATTGACAGGGCCTGCCCTAGCCTTTTGGGGACCCTAAGCACATTTTTTGTGCAATTTCCTGCAATTCTACAGATTTTGCCGTGGGCACAGAGAAAATGTTGCAGTTTTAAAGCAAGTTTGCTGCAATTCTACACATTTTGCCATGGGACGGAGAGAATATTTTGCATTTTTCAACTAATTGCATGCAATTCTACTAATTTTGCCATTGTTACGCCTACTCCTGCTCCCTCCCTCCGGCGCTCGACGTCAACGGTCTACTAACCACCGGTCCTGTCAACCCACTTTGCGCACACCTGCTCATCATTTTTTCCTTTATTTAGCCCTCAGTTGTCTTCAGTCACTAGGTGTTGTTGCTTTCTCTCACGTTATATACGATCCTCATGTTTGTTCATTTGCTAAAATCACCTTCTGCACCTGTTTCCTGACTCCCGGCGTATACGTTACAGCCATGGTGCGGAGAGAAACAGGAGCAGTTTTACAGCTAATTTTGAGCAATTCTACACATTTTGCCATGACTTATGTCATCTTAATATGATATCTGAGTGAGAGTGACTAACAAAATCAATGGGGGCCCCCTGGAAGTCAGGGCCCCTGGGCACGTGCCCTTCTTACCCGGTTGATAATTCAACCATGATTACTACAAGTTTGGATAGCTGGCTAGACTAATTTACCAATCTAAAAATGTTTAGCTGACATGGGCTAATTGAGTGACTGTCATTGACTGACATAGCAAGAGAAAAACTGCTGATGGACAACCAAATGGCGAAATTGCACGTTGTGTATTTCTAATATTCTAACTCTTAACAATACGTTTTGACCCTGACTGAGTTCCCGCACAAAAATGTATATAGATGCTATATATCATGAAACTACAGCAGAACTATTATGGTACAGTAGTCACGAACCTACAGGACTATTGTTATGATAAAGTAATCATGAAACTACAGGAATATTGTTATGGTAAAGTGGTCATGAAACTACAGGACTTGTTATGGTAAAGTAATCATGAAACTACAGGACTATTGTTATGCTACAGCAGTCATGAAACTACAGGACTATTGTTATGGTAAAGTAGTCATTAAACTACAGGACTATTGTTATGGTAAAGTAATCATGAAACTACAGGACTATTGTTATGGTAAAGTAATCATGAAACTACAGGACTATTGTTATGCTACAGCAGTCATGAAACTACAGGACTATTGTTATGGTAAAGTAATCATGAAACTACAGGACTATTGTTATGGTAAAGTAATCATGAAACTACAGGACTATTGTTATGCTACAGCAGTCATGAAACTACAGGACTATTGTTATGCTACAGCAGTCATGAAACTACAGGACTATTGTTATGGTAAAGTGGTCATTAAACTACAGGACTATTGTTATGGTAAAGTAATCATGAAACTACAGGACTATTGTTATGGTAAAGTAATCATGAAACTACAGGACTATTGTTATGCTACAGCAGTCATGAAACTACAGGACTATTGTTATGGTAAAGTAATCATGAAACTACAGGACTATTGTTATGGTAAAGTAATCATGAAACTACAGGACTATTGTTATGGTAAAGTAATCATGAAACTACAGGACTATTGTTATGGTAAAGTAATCATGAAACTACAGGACTATTGTTATGGTAAAGTAATCATGAAACTACAGGACTATTGTTATGCTACAGCAGTCATGAAACTACAGGACTATTGTTATGGTAAAGTAATCATGAAACTACAGGACTATTGTTATGGTAAAGTAATCATGAAACTACAGGACTATTGTTATGGTAAAGTAATCATGAAACTACAGGACTATTGTTATGCTACAGCAGTCATGAAACTACAGGACTATTGTTATGGTAAAGTAATCATGAAACTACAGGACTATTGTTATGCTACAGCAGTCATGAAACTACAGGACTATTGTTATGGTAAAGTGGTCATTAAACTACAGGACTATTGTTATGGTAAAGTGGTCATTAAACTACAGGAATATTGTTATGGTAAAGTGGTCATGAAACTACAGACGGACTATTGTTAGGGTAGTCATGAAACTACAGGACTATTATTATGGTAAAGTGGTCATTAAACTACAGGACTATTGTTAAAGTGTCATTGAAACTACAGACGGACAATTGTTAGGGTAGTCATGAAACTACAGGACTGTTATTATGGTAGTCATTAAACTATTTCCTTTATCAGACCGGGAACAAAAGGTTCTGCAGTGGTTTAATGATAGTTAGACCACCAGTCAGCGCTGCTCCTATAAAGTTTCTGTTCTGATTCAACACATATAATCATTAGGAAATTAACAGAAAATGATGGCCGATGTTCTGTGGCAGCACGACAGCTACTATGCTGCTTTTAACCGTTCGTCGGCATGGTCTGTTTTGTCCTTAACAAACACACTCACAATACAACCCTGGTCTCACCTAGTCTGTCTCAACTCTAGCTGAGATCTCTGGGTTATTTTCCCTTCTCGTCTGCCTGTGGCCTGCTCACATCATGAATGGACTCAAATATGTCCAGGAATTCTGCTTGTCCAAACTATATCCACCACAAAGCCGGACCTGTTTCCAACCCCAACCCACAGGTATCTCTCTCAGGGATGGAAAAGAGAAGTCAGAGTTACAATACCAACTGTTGCTCTATGGTCTTTTATCCCACATTCTCTACATCCTTTGGCCTGCGTCCCAAATGGCACACTACTGTTTTCTATTAGCTGTACAACACACCCATCCTAGGATATCTACAGATGCAGGATCTTAATTTGAGCCAGTTTGCTACAGCAGGAAAATAATCCTGCAGCAACAGGAAATGTGAATTATTATGTGGATTATAATTAATGGACATTGTTGTAGGGGTTGATCAATTTTTTGTCAGGGCAAATCAAGTCTGAAATTTCAAAGTGGAAATTACAAACTTTAGAAGCCTTTTGAAAACTCAAATACAAGTTTGCATTTCATGCTGTGTAGGAAAATTCTCAGCATCAAAAGAGTGATCAAATGAAGATCCTACATCTGTACATCCTAATAATAATAATAATAATATGCCATTTAGCAGACGCTTTTATCCAAAGCGACTTACAGTCGTGCGTGCATACATTTTTTGTGTATGGGTGGTCCCGGGGATCGAACCCACTACCTTGGCGTTACAAGCGCCGTGCTCTACCAGCTGAGCTACAGAGGACCACACATCCTACAGTGTGAGTGCTGAGGAGAGACTTTTGAGTGGAGTGGAAAAAACAGTCACAAAGACCACTAGTAAAATACTGCCCACATTATGTACTGAGCATGTAAAGTACTGTACAGTGAAACGAAATGTCCACTCCCATAGACCTCTGGTCAAAAGTAGTGCACTATATAGGGAATATAGGGAGCCATTTGGGATGCAGACACAGTATGGTGAGTCTGGCCTGTATGTCTGCTAGTAGCTAGTACACTATGTTCATGGGTTCACGTGTGATGGAGTGGCTGTCTTCACTTCATCATCGGCCCAAAACGCTGAACGAGGCATGTACTGTATAACACATAACACATTACACTATGCACTATGGCTGACTAAATATAACACATAAAACAGGGTCTGTGTCCCAAATGGCACCCTGTTCCGTATATATTGTACTACTTTTGACCAGGGCCTCTGGTCGAAAGTAGTGCACTATATAGGGAATACTGAAGGGTACCATTTGGGATGTAGACATGACACATTCAGTGCCTTCGGAAAGTATTCAGACCCTTTGACTTTTTCCAAATGTTGTTACGTTACAGCCTTATTCTAAAACCAATTAAATGAAATGTTTTCCTCATCAATCTACACACAATACCCTATAAAGACAAAGCAAAAATAGGTATTTAGAAATGTTTGCAAATGTAATACATAAGTATTCAGACCCTATGAGACTCGAAATTGAGATCAGGTGCATCCTGTTTCCATTGATCATCCTTGAGATGTTTCTACAACTTGATTGGAGTCCACTTGTGGTAAATTCAATTGATTGGATATGATTTGGAAAGGCACACACCTGTCTATATAAGGTCCCACAGTTGACAGTGCATGTCAGAGCAAACACCAAGCTATGAGGTCGAAAAAATTATCTGTAGAGCGCCGAGACAAGATTGTGTCGAGGCACAGATCTGGGGAAGAGTACAAAAAAAATTCTGCAGCATTGAAGGTCCCCAAGAACACAGTGGCCTCCATCATTCTTAAATGGAAGGTGTTTGGAATCACCAAGATTCTTCCTAGAGCTGGCCTCCCGGACAAATTGAGCAATCGGGGGAGAAGGGCCTAGGTGAGTGAGGTGACCAAGAACCCGATGGTCACTCTGATAGTGCTCCAGAGTTCCTCTGTGGAGATGGGAGAACCTTCCAGAAGGACAATCATCTCTGCAGCACTCCACCAATAAGGCCTTTATGGTAAAGTGGCCAGACGGAAGCCACTCCTCAATAAAAGGCACATGACAGCCCTCTTGGAGTTTGCCAAAAGGCACCTAAAGACTCTCAGACCATGAGAAACAAGATTCTCTGGTCTGATGAAACCAAGATTGAACTCTTTGGCCTGAATGCCAAGCGTCACGTCTGGAGGAAACCTGGCACCATCCCTACTGTGAAGCATGGTGGTGGCAGCATCAGGCTGTGGGGATGTTTTTTAGCGGCAGGGACTGGGAGAGTTGTCAGGGTTGAGGGAAAGATGAACAGAGCAAAGTACAGAGAGATCCTTGATGAAAACCTGCTCCAGAGCATTCAGGACCTCTTACTGGGGCGAATGTTCACCTTCCAACAGGACAATGAGCCTAAGCACACAGCCAAGACAATGCAGGAGTGGCTTCGGGACAAGTCTCTGAATCTCCTTGAGTGGCCCAGTCGCTGCCAAAGGTGCTTCAACAAAGTACTGAGTTAAGGGTCTGAATACTTATGTAAATGTAAGGACGTTTTTTATTTTTAATAATTTTGCCAAAATTCTGTTTTTGCTTTGTCGTTAGGGGGTATTGTGTTTAGATTGATGAGGGGAAAAAACAATTAAATACATTTTAGAATAAGGCTGTAATGTAACAAAATGTGGAAAAAGTCAAGGGGTCTGAATACTTTCCGAATGCACTGTAACACTATGCACTACGGAGTATGAAAAGAGTCCATTGAGCTGTCAGGTAGAACCCTCTACGGCGCCTAAGCTGTTTCTGAGGCAGGACCAACTGCTCTATACAACCTAATCTACCTCCAAAATGCCCCCCATATTCCCTATTTACTGTAGTGTACAACTTTTGACCAGCACCCTATTGGCCCTGTCAACTCTGATCAAAAGTAGTGCACTATATAGAAAATAGGGTTCCATTTGAGACTTAGGCCTACCTACCCTGTATGGGCCCTGGGCTCCATCAATCACCTGTCTGGCTGGTTCAAACTGCTCTGAAGCCCAGAGGCCAACTCTTAGGGGGCGTCCCAAATGGCACTCTATTCCCTATATAGTGCACTACTTTTGACCAGGACCTATAGGGCACTGTATAGGGAATAGGGTTCCATTTTGGATGCAGGCTAACTCTTACTGTACCCACTATTGTGTTCTTAACACCTGGACTCTGTATTCATTTGTCTTCACTGAAACCACCGACATTCCTCCGGCCTCACAGTGAAGGTTTGTAGGGAGAAACTAGGGTCTCAGTCAGACGAATGCTTTTCTTGGTCAGTCCAGTAAGCTTAAGTCGGTTTGTGCTGTATCCATAGTAAGTTCTAGATTTGACTCTGATGTGTCATATGAGTTTGAAAAACCATCCCAAGGCAAGGATAGGAACAATACATTGTAAAACAGGAAAAATGTGTTCTGTGACATTCAGCTCCAGCTGAAAAAAAAACTATGATTTTGTAGATTTACAGTATAATGGAAGACCTCTCATGGGAAGACATCTCATATACTGTACATCTCATGGTAGGTACATGAAAAACTGTCATTATACCTTGCATATGAGATGCACTAATAGTGTGTCTTCTTCATAGGCTAGGTAACCTATAGCATATTGTGTTAGAAACATGTATTGAAGAGTTCTATGTACAATAAAGTAGTGAGAGAGTGCTGAATAAGATGTAATGTTATTCCCAGCGGTCCTGCTAACTTTACCTCTTCACTTTAGCATGGAAACTCATGTGAAGTATAAACCAGCTCTTTGTACATCACATGGATTTACCATTAAGGTTTATATGCATTTTTCTCCCAAAGGTATCGGCCCTATACCCTCTGAGAGCCTGCCAGGGAGACTTACCATCCGTTCAGCCAGCAAAACACTGCTCCTTTTTCCCAAAGAGAAATTCCAAAAGATTCAAATAAATGTTGAAACGCTGTGAGTTTCTTGTGAGAAAGTTGGGAGAGTCCCTGGTAGCAGGGCCCTAACAGACAGGTGCATCCCAAGTGGCACCCTATTCCCTGTTTAGTGCCCATAGTGCTCTGGTCAAAAGTAGTGCAATGTTTAGGGAATAGGGTGCCATTTGGGACGCAGATTGAGATGGAGATGGTGTTTCCTGCTCCTGACTCAGACATTGGCCATGGTGCTGATGTGATGTGAAGCCGGCCAGTTTCTCAGAAACCCCACTTAAGAGGGAACATCCATCTTGCTGCGGCTCCTACTGTAGCTCCAGCTCCACTCTATCCGACCTGATCTCTAAATTACTGTTCTCACAAACAGCAGCAAGGTTGGACCAGCACTGGAGATTACTGTAACCACGCCAACTATGCCTAGCTACAGTAGCCTAGCCAATTCCTACAGTAACCATGCCAACCGCCTACAGTAGCCTAAGAACCGCATACTACAGCTTAGCCACCACCATAGGGATCTGGTCAAAAGTAGTGCACTATATTTACATTTACATCATTTAGCAGACGCTCTTATCCAGAGCGACTTAAAGTTAGTGAGTGCATACATTATTTATTTATTTCATTTTTCATACCCCCCGTGGGAATCGAACCCACAACCCTGGCGTTGCAAACGCCATGCTCTACCAACTGAGCTACATCCCTGCAGGCCATTCCCTCCCCTACCCTGGACGACGCTGGGCCATTTGTGCGCCGCCCCATGGGTCTCCCGGTCGCGGCCGGCTACGACAGAGCCTGGATTAGAACCAGGATCTCTAGTGGCACAGCTAGCACTGCGATGCAGTGCCTTAGACCACTGCGCCACTCAGGACACTATATAGGAAATAGGGTGCCATTTGGGATGCAAGCAAGGGATTTATCATTCATAGGCCTGTTAGGCTCCTAGAGAGGAGAGGACCATCAGACCAGACCAGAGACCAGGGCAAGCCTTCTTCTAACACCTCCATCACTAGACCGTAATCCCACCCTCATACACATTCTTTCCCAGGCAGCTAGGAGCAGTCTACAGCCAAGAGTCAGCAGCCCAGCCAAGAGATCTTGTAGCTGGGAGGAATAACCACAGAACTGCCCCACAGGAGAAGATGGAGCCGAGCACACAGTACTGCTGGTATTACACACATTTCTGTTAGAACTATAACATTAGGATAGGAGTTTTACCATTTCAGAAGTGGTTGAGAAGAGGGTGAAGAAAAATCCCTATGATAAAGCTATTTTGGATCGAGTTGGTCTAATTGGTTGAACTGTAATGTTTTTAAAACCTGAAGTCTTATTTAAACATCCTCATAGCTATTCAACAGGATGTGAGCAGTAACATTTGATTACATAAATGTTAAGTGTTATTAACTGATTACAGACATTTTAAGTGTGTCTGTTTCCAAATACACCTCCCCATATGGTAACGTTTTAACTCAATGTCTGCGTCCCAAATGGCACCCTATTCCCTATATAGTTCCCTACCTTTGACCAGGGCCCTGGTCAAAAGTAGTGCACCATAGGAAAATAGTACCATTTGGGAAACATCCAGAGTGACAGGGAGCGTATCCCACATCTCCTCTCACCTGCCTCCAATCCTAGCATGGTGTGCCACAGGATGAATGTTTGGTAAGCTCCTCCATATTTTCCCAATATAACATACACTACCAGTCAAAATTTTGGACACACATACTCATTCAAGGGTTTTTCTTTATTTTTACTATTTTTTACATTGTAGAGTAATAGTGAAGACATCAAAACTATGAAATAACACATATGGAATCATGTAGTAATCAAAAAAGTGTTAAACAAATCTTAAAATAGCCACCCTTTGCCTTGATGACAGCTTTGCACACGCTTGGCATTCTCTCAACTAGCTTCATGAGGTAGTCACCTGGAATGCATTTCAATTAACAGGTGTGCCTTCGTAAAAGTTAATTTGTGGAATTTCTTTCCTTCTTAATGCGTTTGAGCCAATCAGTTGTGTTGTGACAAGGTATACAGAAGATAGCCCTATTTGGTAAAAGACCAAGTCCATATTATGGCAAGAACAGCTCAAATAAGCAAAGAGAAATGACAGTCCATCATTACTTTAAGACATGAAGGTCAGTCAATACGGAACATTTCAAGAACTTTGAAAGTTTCTTCAAGTGCAGTCGCAAAAACCATCAAGCGCTATGATGAAACTGGCTCTCTTGAGGACCGCCACAGGAATGGAAGACCCAGAGTTACCTCTGCTGCAGAGGATAAGTTCATTAGAGTTACCAGCCTCAGAAATTGCAGCCCAAATAAGTTCAAGTAACAGACACATCTCAACATCAACTGTTCAGAGGGGACTGTGTGAATCAAGCCTTCATGGTCGAATTGCTGCAAAGAAACCACTACTAAAGGACACCAATAATAAGAAGAGACCTGCTTGGGCCAAGAAACACGAGCAATGGACATTAGACCGGTGGAAATGTGTCCTTTGGTCTGGAGTCCAAATTTGAGATTTTTGGTTCTAACCGCCGTGTCTTTGGTTGAGAGAATGCCAAGAGTGTGAAAAGCTGTCATCAAGGCAAAGGGTGGCTATTTGAAGAATCTCAAATATAAAATATATTTTGATTTGTTTAACACTTTTTTGGTTACTACATGATTCCATATGTGTTACTTCATAGTTTTGATGTCTTCACTATTATTCTACAATGTAGAAAATAGTAAAAATGAAGAAAAACCCTTGAGTACTGTACATCCTATAATATATCCTCAATGGAGATGAGTGAATCTATTGTACACACTTCAGCAAGGATCATCACAACATGGTAAGTACCTTTCTAGTTACCATTGTTAAATACTTTAGTTTTGTCGCAAAGGGCACCCTATTCCCTATATAGTGCACTATTTTTGAAAGGGCCTATTCCCTATATAGTACACTACATTTGACCATTACATCTACTTTTCTCATCCTTCTGCAGGGGAAACTCAGCAACCAGGAGAGAACCCTCTCTCTCTCTCTCTCTCTCTCTCTCTCTCTCTCTCTCTCTCTCTCTCTCTCTCTCTCTCTCTCTCTCTCTCTCTCTCTCTCTCTCTCTCTCTCTCTCTCTCTCTCTCTCTCTCTCTCTCTCTCTCTCTCTCTCTCTCTCTCTCTCTCTCTCTCTCTCTCTCTCTCTCTCTCTCTCTCTCTCTCTGCCATCAACAGAAAACACACCAACAATTTTAACCCTGGCCTTAAAAGGAAATTCTGTTAAACTAACATTTAGAAATCTCCTCAGCAGTCGTCAGGTCAAATACCAATCCATTTCCTCTCTGCTACATCACCAATGCCTGATGACTGCAACTATCAGCAGATGTTTGGAAAGCTAATTAGGAATTTTCGCAAAAGATCATATTTCTTTATTTTTCACTCTTTCTCTCCTCATCTTCCTCTATTTCTCTCTCTTTCTCTCTGTCTTTCTCTCTGTCCCTCTCTCTCTGTCTGTTTCTCTCTCTCTCTCTCTCGCTCTCTCTGTCCCTCTCTCTGTCCCCCCCCCTCTCTCTGTCCCTCTCTCTCTCTGTCTCTCTCTCTCTCTCTCAGGTAGCGAGTCACAGAATCCCAAAGGGTCCAGATTATAACTTCCTGCGAAGCTGGCCAGGCTAGCGAGCCGTTGGGTTCAGGCCTGCCTGTCACGCTTCTCAAACAAACACCAGACAGCTAGCTGCTCTGCTCTCCACCATTGTTCCAGTCTCACTATATCATCTTATGTTTCAGTGTTTTCACAATGTCACGATGGCCAAGAGAAATGTCTAAATAGCAGCCTAATCAATCCTGAACCACAGACTCACACTCACCACACACACAAACACGTATGCACACACATAGTTGTTTCGTCTCACCCTGGGTTGGGTTTCACCAACATATTAACATCACATTGATCTTCTGGAGATGGCATGACCACGAACAGTGCACGTTGAGGTGCTGTGCACAGCGCATGTTGCCAGCAGATTAGTGCCAATTCGAGAGGGATTTTTACTTACTGCCATGCCGAAACGTAAGCCTATTGTTTATTTATCCCGTCAATAAATCTATCAGATCTACCCGGCAACATAGTGCTCCTTTTTCTTTATTCTCCCGGATAGTCACAAGTTGAAGTATCCTGGGGTAAGGAATGTTTTTTGGTTTTATGACATTTTACTTGATCACTATTATGAATGGATATTACTGATGGGATAGAGGGATGGACATGACTCCTCATCCCTTGGGCTTTTCATATTTGTCACTTTGCTAAACATAAGTAGGGCCCTTAGAGCTCTGGTCAAAAGTAGTGCACTATATAGGGGATAGGGTGCCATTTGGGACACAGTACAGTAGTAATAGAGCACAGAGTGATAGAGTCTAGGCTGGACAGGGCTGATGAGATATATATGGATACAGGTGTTGAGTGGTGATTGGCTGAGCTACCTGCTGGACTGTGCTGACAACACCCACCTGGAAAAGAGATGAAAGGTGGAAATAATAAAAGGTCTATTCTACTGTGAGGACCTAGTAGCTAAGCCCTTTCCTTTAGCACCTGGCAACAGACTGCAGGGAGGAGGAGGATTATAATTTCCTGGCTAGCTTGCCAAGCTAACCAACACACCAAAAGACTGACAGATCAAAAGACAGACAGCCCAACTGACCAACAGACAGATCAACCGACAGACAGACAGACAGACAGACCAATTAACCAACCAACCGACGGACAGACAAACCAACAGACAGACCAACCGACAGACAGACAAACCAACGGACAGACCAACCGACAGACAGACCAACCAATGGACAGACCGACAGACAGAAATAAAGAAAAAAAGGAAGGGAACTTCAGTGTCTAATATCCTCTATTCTCTCAGCCTGTGTTTATTTATTTATTTATTTATTTCACCTTTATTTAACCAGGTAAACCAGTTGAGAACAGGTTCTCATTTACAACTGCGACCTGGCCAAGATAAAGCAAAGCAGTGCAATAAAAACAACACAGAGTTACATATGGGGTAAAAAACATAAAGTCAAAAATACAACAGAAAATATATATACAGTGTGTGCAAATGTAGCAAGTTATGGAGGTAGGCAATAAATAGGCTATAGTGCAGAATAATTACAATAGTATTAACACTGGAATGCTAGATGTGCAAGAGATTATGTGCAAATAGAGATACTGGGGTGCAAAAGAGCAAAATGAATAACAATATAGGGATGAGGTAGTTGGGTGGGCTAATTTCAGATGGGCTGTGTACAGGTGCAGTGATCGGTAAGGTGCTCTGACAACTGATGCTTAAAGTTATTGAGGGAGATAAGAGTCTCCAGCTTCAGAGATTTTTGCAATTCGTTCCAGTCATTGGCAGCAGAGAACTGGAAGGAATGGCGGCCAAAGGAGGTGTTGGCTTTGGGAATGACCAGTGAGATATACCTGCTGGAGCGCAGGCTACGGGTGGGTGCTGCTATGGTGACCAATGAGCTAAGATAAGGCGGGGATTTGCCTAGCAGTGATTTATAGATGGCCTGGAGCCAGTGGGTTTGATGACGAACATGTAGTGAGGCCCAGCCAACAAGAGCGTACAGGTCACAGTGGTGGGTAGTGTATGGGGCTTTGGAGACAAAACGGATGGCACTGTGATAGACTACATCCAATTTGCTGAGTAGAGTGTTGGAGGCTGTTTTGTAAATGACATCGCCAAAGTCAAGGATCGGTAGGATAGTCAGTTTTACGAGGGCATGTTTGGCAGCATGAGTGAAGGAGGCTTTGTTGCGAAATAGGAAGCCGATTCTAGATTTAACTTTGGATTGGAGATTCTTTATGTGAGTCTGGAAGTTGAGTTTACAGTCTAACCAGACACCTAGGTATTTGTAGTTGTCGACATACTCTAGGTCAGACCCGTCGAGAGTGGTGATTCTATTCGGGTGGGCGGGTGCCAGCAGCGTTCGATTGAAAAGCATGCATTTAGTTTTACTAGTGTTTAAGAGCAGTTGGAGGCTACTGAAGGATTGTTGTATGGCATTGAAGCTCGTTTGGAGGTTTGTTAACACAGTGTCCAATGAAGGGCCAGATGTATACAAAATGGTGTCGTCTGCGTAGAGGTGGATCTGAGAGTCACCAGCAGCAAGAGCGACATCATTGATATACATGGAGAAAAGTGTCGGCCCAAGAATTGAACCCTGTGGCACCCCCATAGAGACTGCCATAGGTCCAGACAACAGGCCCTCCGATTTGACACACTGAACTCTATCTGAGAAGTAGTTGGTGAACCAGGCGAGGCAGTCATTTGAGAAACCAAGGCTATTTAGTCTGCCAATAAGAATGCGGTGGTTGACAGAGTCGAAAGCCTTGGCCAGGTCGATGAAGACGGCTGCACAGTACTGTCTATTATCAATCGCGGTTATAATATCGTTTATGACCTTGAGCGTGGCTGAAGTGCACCCGTGACCAGCTCGAAACCGGATTGCATAGCGGAGAAGGTACGGTGGTATTTGAAATGGTCGGTGATCTGTTTGTTAACTTGGCTTTCAAATACTTTCGAAAGGCAGGGCAGGATGGATATAGGTCTGTAGCAGTTTGGATCTAGAGTGTCACCCCCTTTGAAGAGGGGGATGACCGCGGCAGCTTTCCAATCTCTGGGGATCTCAGACGTTATGAAAGAGAGGTTGAACAGACTAGTAATAGGGGTTGCGACAATTTCGGCGGCTAGTTTTAGAAAGAAAGGGTCCAGATTGTCTAGCCCAGCTGATTTGTAGGGGTCCAGATTTTGCAGCGCTTTCAAAACACCAGCTGTCTGAATTTGTGTGAAGGAGAAGCGGGGGGCATGGGCAAGTTGCAGCAGAGGGTGCAGAGTTGGTGGCCGGGTTAGTGGTAGCCAGATGGAAAGCATGGCCAGCTGTAGCAAAATGCTTGTTGAAATTCTCGATTATTGTAGATTTATCGGTGGTGATAGTGTTTCCTAGCCTCAGTGCAGTGGGCAGCTGGGAGGAAGTGCTCTTATTCTCCATGGACTTTACAGTGTCCCAAAACTTTTTGGAGTTAGTGCTACAGGATGCAAATTTCTGTTTGAAAAAGTTAGCCTTTGCTTTCCTGACTGCTTGTGTATATTGGTTCCTAACTTCCCTGAAAAGTTGCATATCGCGGGGGCTATTTGATGCTAATGCTGTATGCCACAGGATGTTTTTGTGCTGGTCAAGGGCAGTCAAGTCTGAGGAGAACCAGGGGCTATATCGGTTCTTAGTTCTGTATTTTTTGAATGGGGCATGTTTATTTAAGATTGAGAGGAAATTACTTTTAAGGAACAACCAGGCATCCTCTACTGACGGAATGAGATCTATATCCATCCAGGATACCTGGGCCAGGTCAATTAGGAAGGCATGCTCGCTAAAGTGTTTTAGGGAGCGTTTGACAGTGATGAGGGGTGGTCGTTTGACCGCGGACCCGTTACGGACGCAGGCAATAAGACAGTGATCGCTGAGATCCTGGTTGAAGACAGCTGAGGTGTATTTAGAGGGTATGTTAGTCAGGATGATATCTATGAGGGTGCCCATGTTTACGGATTTAGGGTTGTACCTGGTAGGTTCGTTGATAATTTGCGTGAGGTTGAGGGCATCTAGCTTGGATTGTAGGATGGCTGGGGTATTAAGCATATCCCAATTTAGGTCACCAAGCAGTACAAACTCTGAGGATAAATGGGGGCAATCAATTCACATATGGTGTCCAGGGCACAGCTGGGGGCTGAGGGGGGTCTGTAGCAAGCGGCAACAGTGAGAGACTTATTTCTGGAAAGGTGGATTTTTAGAAGTAGAAGCTCAAACTGTTTGGGCACAGACCTGGATAGTATGATAGAGCTCTACAGGCTATCTCTACAGTAGATTGCAACTCCACCCCCTTTGGCAGTTCTATCTAGACGGAAAATGTTATAGTTGGGGATGGAAATTTCAGAATTTTTGGTGGCCTTCCTGAGCCAGGATTCAGACACTGCTAGAACATCAGGGTTGGCAGAGTGTGCTAACGCAGTGAATAAGTCAAACTTAGGAAGTAGACTTCTGATATTTATGTGCAAGAAACCAAGACTTTTGCGATTACAGAAGTCATCAAATGATAGCGCCTGGGGAGTAGGAGTGATACTGAGGGCTGCAGGGCCTGGGTTAGCCTCTACATCACCAGAGGAACAGAGGAGGACTAGAATAAGGATACGGCTAAAGGCTTTAAGAACTGGTCTTCTAGTGCGTTGGGTACATAGAATAAAGGGGGCAGATTTCTGGGTGTTATAGAAAAGATTCAGGGCATTATGTACAGACAAGGATATGGAAGGATATGAGTAAAGTGGAGGTAAACCTAAGCGTTGGGTAACAATGAAAGAGATAGCATCGCTGGAGGCATCAATTGAGTCGGTCTCCGCGTGTATAGGGGGAGGGGCAAAGGAGCTATCTAAGGCAGGTTTAGCTAGGCTGGGGGTCTACAGTGATATAGTAAAATTAGAAATAACCGAAACAACAATAAACTAACCATGTTTGGGCTGAGGCTAAACATAAACAGGATGTAGTACCGTAAAAAGGAACAGTCCAGCAGACATCAGCTGTATAGCTGAGTTATCATAAGGTCCGGTGGTAAACTAGTGAGTAAGAGGCCACGGCTAGCGTGTGCTAGCGGGCCGGGGCTAGCAGATGGATGGAATCTTCGTGGTTAACGTCGTAACCACATCAGACGATTTCGTCGGCAGACCAGTCGTGTAGGATCGGCGGGGCTCCGTGTCAACACTAGGTGGTCCCGTCCGGTTGACAGAGAGGTAGATAGCCGGGAGATGGGCCTAGCTCAGGATGATTAGCCAGACCACAGCGTCCGTTTTGTTGTAGCTAGCTGATAGCGATGAATCCGGAGTTAAAGGTCCAGTGATTCAGTGATTCCGGCGGAAAAACTGATATGTTCTGGGTCGATAACGCGCTGTGCAGACTGGCCGAATATCCGGTGATTAATGTCCAGTGATTAAAATTAATCCCGCAGAAAAAATCCAATGTTCTGGGTGAAATACCGCTAGCTGAGGCTAATAGCAAGTAGCTAGTTAGCTGGCTAGCTGGCTAGCTAGTTTCAACTGGAGATTCTAGATTCTAGATAAAGGTAAGTCAATAATAGAATCCGTTCCACATTGAGTGAGGCGGGTTGCAGGAAAGTATATTTTGTAGAAGGATGAAAAGTCTGATATGGAAATATGTACGAAAAATACAGAAAAATAGGGTATTTACAGGCTATTTACAGACATACGATAAAAACACAACTGCACTACGCCATCTTGGAAATTGTGTGAGGCTACTCCCATTTAAACAAAAAAAGAGAACAAAACAATCTTTCTCTCTTTCCTTCTCAGTATTTCACCATGTCGTAGAGTGGAGCTGGAAGCCATCCTTGTTCACTCCATCAATCCTGCTCTCACTGCAGCCCTGCGAGGAATGAGGGCCCTTCCCAATACGAGAGCCAGAGTCCCATTGAGATACCGAACTAAAGAAAATAACCCCAGCTCTCACTAGCAAGGTCACATCAACATGGTAGCTACTCAAGGAAAACAACGTGACAATAAAACAACTTATTTTTTGGGATATTCAAAACCCCAGTGTTCGTCTAAACACTGAAAACATCAGGACATTTCTTCTATTATTTATGTGTTGTTTTGGCATAGAGAATGATTGATAAGTGTACAGGGGTGAGAACAGTTATTGTCCCTACAGAACAACACTATACTACTGCAGTCAAGCTGTACTCTTGCATCTCACCTCACTTGCACGTGGCAGCATGTCAAGTATAATAGGCCTACAACAGAAGACAGTTGATTATAGGAGACAAATAATAGGCCTAAAACAGAAGACAGTTGATTATAGAAGACAAATAATAGGCCTACAACAGAAGACAGTTGATTATAGAAGACAAATAATAGGCCTAAAACAGAAGACAGTTGATTATAGAAGACAAATAATAGGCCTACAACAGAAGACAGTTGATTATAGAAGACAAATAATAGGCCTACAACAGAAGATAGTTGATTATAGAAGATAAATAATAGGTCTACAACAGAAGACAGTTGATTATAGAAGATAAATAATAGGTCTACAACAGAAGACAGTTGATTATAGAAGACAAATAATAGGTCTACAACAGAAGACAGTTGATTATAGGAGACAAATAATAGGCCTACAACAGAAGACAGTTGATTATAGAAGACAAATAATAGGTCTACAACAGAAGACAGTTGATTATAGGAGACAAATAATAGGTCTACAACAGAAGACAGTTGATTATAGGAGACAAATAATAGGTCTACAACAGAAGACAGTTGATTATAGAAGATAAATAATATGCCTACAACAGAAGACAGTTGATTATAGAAGACAAATAATAGGCCTACAACAGAAGACAGTTGATTATAGAAGACAAATAATAGGTCTACAACAGAAGACAGTTGATTATAGGAGACAAATAATAGGTCTACAACAGAAGACAGTTGATTATAGAAGATAAATAATAGGCCTACAACAGAAGACAGTTGATTATAGAAGACAAATAATAGGTCTACAACAGAAGACAGTTGATTATAGGAGACAAATAATAGGCCTACAACAGAAGACAGTTGGTTAATAATATACCATTGCAGTGAAGAAGTCAGACTTTCCTAGCCTCAAACGTCAAACTATCTAAATAACATACTTGTTTATTTTTTGCTGGTATATGAGTGTATATGAACTTGTGACACCACTGATGGAAACTAAGATAGTTAATTAGGCTTGGGTAAATAAATACACAGTCTTATTTGTATGCATGGCAGCAGGCTGTGATAACCAAACCAGGATGTATAAACACACAGCTCATTGACTTCCAATGCTAGGAGGAGGGACTCCTCCTTTGTTTTGGCTTGTTGGCCTGTCTGCCAGTTGAGGCAATGGTGGTTTTAAAAAAACAGCCTCTTCACAGTATCATCATCAAGATCATCATCCTCATCTGCACGTTTCCCTGATCAGTGAAACACCGCATCATCAGGGCAGCGGTTCACACACACACACACACACACACACAAACACACAAACAGTTCACTGCTGTCAATCATCCTCTCTGACCACAAGGATCTCTATTTCCAGTCGTACCATAGAGGTCCGACTGTCTGACGACACAGGCTGATCTGGCACACACACACACACACACACACACACACACACACACACTGACAGTCATCATCATCCACCACTAACATACAAAAGTCAGCAGTAATAGTAACCACTCTAAAATCCTTCATAAACAATTACTTCTTCAACTGTAATCTACAACAGTAGCTTCTCTACTGACTAGTCTGCGTCCCAAATGGCACCCTATCCCCTATATACAGTGCATTTGGAAAGTATTCAGACCCCTTGACTTTTTCCACATTTTGTTACGTTACAGCCTTATTCGAAAATTGATTAAATAAAACATTTTCCTCATCCATCTACACACAAAGCGAAAACAGGTTTTTAGACATTTATGCAAATGTTTTAAAAATAACAAACAGAAATACCTTTACATATGTATTCAGACCCTTTGCTATGAGACTCGAAATTTAGCTCAGGTGCATCCTGTTTCCATTGATCATCCTTGAGATGTTTCTACAACTTGATTGGAGTCCATCTGTGGTAAATTCAATTGATTGGACATGATTTGGAAAGGCACACACCTGTCTATATAAGGTCCCACAGTTGACAGTGCATGTCAGAGCAAAAACCAAGACATGAGGTCGAAGGAATTGTCCGTAGAGCCCCACGAGACAGGATTGTGTCGAGGCACAGATCTGGGGAAGGGTACCAAAATAATTCTGCAGCATTGAAGGTCCCCAAGAACACAGTGGCCTCCATCATTCTTAAATGGAAGAAGTTTGGAACCACCAAGACTCTTCCTAGAGCTGGCCGCCCGGCCAAACTGAGCAATCGGGGGAGAAGGTCCTTGGTCAGGGAGGTGGCCAAGAACCCGATGGTCACTCTGACAGAGCCCCGGAGTTCCTCTGTGGAGATGGAAGAACCTTCCAGAAGGACAACCATCTCTGCAGCACTCCACCAGTCAGGCCTTTATGGTAGAGTGGCCAGACGGAACCTAAAGACTCTCAGACCATGAGAAACAAGATTCTCTGGTCTGATGAAACCAAGATTGAACTCTTTGGCCTGAATGCCAAACGTAAAGTCTGGAGGAAACCTGGCACCATCCCTACGGTGAAGCATGGTGGTGGCAGCATCAGGCTGTTTTTCAGCGGCAGGGACTGGGAGATTAGTCAGGATCGAGGGAAAGATGAACGGAGAAAAGTACAGAGAGATCCTTGATGAAAACCTGCTCCAGAGTGCTCAGGACCTCAGACTGGGGTGAAGTGTCACCTTCCAAAAGGACAACGACCCTAAGCACACATGCAAGACAATGCAGGAGTGGCTTCGGGACAAGTCTCTGAATGTCCTTGAGTGGCCCGGCCAGAGCCCGGACTTGAACCCGATCGAACGTCTCTGGAGAGATCTGAAAATAGCTGTGCAGCGACGCTCCCCATCCATCCTGACAGAGCTTGAGAGGATCTGCAGAGAAGAATGGGAGAAACTCCCGAAATACAGGTGTGCCAAGCTTGTAGCGTCATACCCAAGAAGACTCAAGGCTGTAATCACTGCCAAAGGTGCTTCAACAAATTACTGAGTAAAGGGTCTGAATTCTTATGTAAATGTGATATTTCAGTTAGCAAACATTTCTAAAAACCTGTTTTTGCTTTGACATTATGGGGTATCCTGACTGGTTGCATCCTGACTGGTTTCATCACTGCCTGGTATGGTAACTGCTCAGCCTCCGACCGCAAGGCACTACTAATAGGGTGGTCCTCTGTAGCTCAGCTGGTAGAGCACGGCGCTTGTAACGCCAAGGTAGTGGGTTCGATCCCCGGGACCACCCATACACAAAAAATGTATGCACGCATGACTGTAAGTCGCTTTGGATAAAAGCGTCTGCTAAATGGCATATTATTATTATTATTACAGAGGGTAGTGCGTACAGCCCAGTACATCACTGGGGCCAAGCTTCCTGCCATCCAGGACCTCTATACCAGGCGGTGTCAGAGGAAGGCCCTAAACATTTTCAAAAACTCCAGCCACCCTAGTCATAGACTGTTCTCTCTGCTACCGCATGGCAAGCGGTACCGGAGCGCCAAGTCTAGGTCCAAGAGGCTTCTAAACAGCTTCTACCCCCAAGCCATAAGACTCCTGAACATCTAATCAAATGGCTACCCAGACTATTTGCATTGCCCCCCACCCCTCTTTTATGCTGCTACTACTCTCTGTTTATTATCTATGCATAGTCACTTAAATAACTCTACCTACATGTACATATTACCTCAATTACCTCGACTAACCAGTGCCCCCGCATATTGACTCGGTACCGGTACCCCCTGTATATAGCCTCACTATTGTTATTTTTACTGCTGCTCTTTAATTATTTGTTACTTTTATTTTGTATTATTTTATATACAATTTGTTGAATGTATGTATACAATATATGCGTGCCAAATCGTAAAAGCAGTGCACTCTGGAATAGGGTGCCACGTGGGAACCTACTATAATGAAAAGGGCCCTTCTACTGTTTGTTGAATGCATATTTAGTAAGCAGACAGTCTTTCTTGTGTTCAATTACAGCTACAAATCACTGTTCTAGTACTTTGTTAGGTCTCCGGCAGCTCTGTGCCGACCGCCTCCACCAAACATCGCCTGATGGAAATGAATTAACAATGAAAAGGGGAACACAAACACTGGAACTTCATCATGGTTAACTTAAGGCAAATGTTAAAAGGGGGAGAAAGGAATCAAAACAAAAACAGAGCAGAGCGTGGAGCAGGGCTGAAACTCACTTATACACACACACACAAACACACATGCACGCACACAAACCCACACGCACAGCGTGGAGGAGCCCTGAAACACTAGCAACTTGCTGGCTAACCAGAAGCAGGCTGGGCCGGTTGCTAAGTGACAAGGCCTGAGATGCGGCCTCAGAGTTTGGCCCGTGGTTGTTCAGGAAAAACACACCTCCTCTTTTCCCAACCACCCTGTCTCTCTCCCCCCTTCTCCCCCTCTCTCTCCCTCCCTCCTTCCCTCCACCTCCACCCCACCCTCTTCTCCCCCTCGCTCTCCCTCCTCCCCCTCTCTCCCTCCCTCTGTCTCTCTCCATAGTGCTGTGGTTGTGAGGGTGGCAGGGCAGGACAGGAGGCAGGGAGGGCGGGGCCTGGCCAAATGAGAAACAGATCGCCTTCAGCCCACTATTGTTTTTTTCTCCCTGTGGCTTTTTTTTTGGTTTTCAAATGAAGAGAGAGAAAAAAGAGAAAGAACAAGTTCCAAAAATAGATTTGGGGGATCGCGTGCCAGTGGGTTGTGCAACTTTTTTTTTACTCCCTCCAGTCACGCAAGTATCCTGGCAAGACCTTGAGTTAGAGAGAAGGAAAAAACAGAGGCCGTAAAAGACAGGAGGGAGAAGGAGAAAGTCCATGTGGAGGGATGGAGAGAAGGAGAGAAGGAGGAGAGGAGGATTGTGGGAGACAAGGAGGGAGCATCCCTGGAGCCGGGCGTTCCGATGAGGGAGGGAGGGAGGGGTGGGGGGGGAGAGAATGGGGAGAGAAGGGGAGGGGCGCATGGAGGAGTGGGGTTGGCGTGCGAGCTGCAGGTATGAGGGGCTTATGGGTAATCCTGGTTGCAGTGGAAAGAGTATTCTCCAGATCAGGCCTGGTTGGAGATGGATAGTAGCTGTCCTCTCTGCCAGGGAGACGTATGATCCCCACCTACAGGTCCTGCAGTGCAGACAGCTAGACACCTAGACCACGGCTCAAGATGGCATCCTATTCCCTATGTAGTGCACTACTTTTGACCTGGGCCAATAGGGATCTAGTCAGAAGGAGTGCACTATATAGAACATATGCTGCCATTTGGGAGGCAGCCCTAGACCATGTCCCGGAACAAACAAACAAAGAAACAAACAGTAGATGCACAGACCCCCACCCCTTCCCCAGACAGCATCAGATCTCCTCAACAAACAACCACTGTAGAGGAACCCCTAGCTGCAGGATCCTCAGTCCACCTCCACCCATCACAGCTAAGACCCTGCAAAACGTCACGAAACGTTGGAAGGAAATATGTCATCATGGCTATGGGAACACTGACTACATTGTAAAAGTAGCAGAATTGTTATCGGATTCTATTGGTTGCCTGGGATTAACTCTACCTTAGAAGGCCCTCCCATCTTGGTCGTCTCACTACAGAATGCTAGGGCTGCGTTCAAAATGGCATCCTATTCCCTACATAATGCACTAGTTTGACCAGAGCCCTATGAGCCCTGGTCAAATGTCGGAGGTTTACATACACCTTAGCCAACTACATTTAAACTCAGTTTTTCACAATTCCTGACATTTAATCCTAGTAGAAATTCCCTGTTTTAGGTCAGTTAGGATCACCACTTTATTTTAAGAATGTGAAATGTCAGAATAATAGTAGAGAGAATGATTTATTTCAGCTTTTATTTCTTTCATCACATTCCCAGTGGGTCAGAAGTTTACATACACTCAATTAGTATTTGGTAGCATTGCCTTTAAATTGTTTAACTTGGGTCAAACATTTCGGGTAGCCTTCCACAAGCTTCACACAATAAGTTGGGTGAATTTTGGCCCATTCCTCCTGACAGATCTGGTGTAACTGAGTCAGGTTTGTAGGCCTCCTTGCTCGCACACGCTTTTTCAGTTCTGCCCACACATTTTCTATGGGATTGAGGTCTTTGTGATGGCCACTCCAATACCTTGACTTTGTTGTCCTTAAGCCATTTTGCCACAACTTTGGAAGTATGCTTGGGGTCATTGTCCATTTGGAAGACCCATTTGCGACCAAGCTTTAACTTCCTGACTGATGTCTTGAGATGTTGCTTCAATATATCCACATAACTTTCCTTCCTCATGATGTCATCTATTTTGTGAAGTGCACCAGTCCCTCCTGCAGCAAAGCACCCCCACAGCATGATGCTGTCACCCCTGTGCTTCATGGTTGGGATGGTGTTCTTCGGCTTGCAAGCAAACCCCTTTTTCCTCCAAACATAACGATGGTCATTATGCACGCACACTCTCCCCCTTTACTCTCTCTCCACACACGCACACTCTCCCCCTTTACTCTCTCTCCACACACGCACACTCTCCCCCTTTACTCTCTCTCCACACACGCACACTCTCCCCCTTTACTCTCTCTCCACACACGCACACTCTCCCCCTTTACTCTCTCTCCACACACGCACACTCTCCCCCTTTACTCTCTCTCCACACACGCACACTCTCCCCCTTTACTCTCTCTCCACACACGCAGTCACGCACCCACTCATGTACTTGTACTCCTACACTCACTGACATGCACCCATTCACACACTCACGCACACTCACGTGTCCTCCCACACCTGTCCGTTTAAAACATACATTTTATTTCCTGTTAGGGCCTATAAATATTTCATAATATCATGTCTGTTTAAAATATATATATAATCGTATCCAAATAGAGTCATTTGGTTTCTTATTCTATGAGTTATAATTTCCATACTATAGATTGCATTGATTGTTTCTTTCCAATTGCTTCTTTGTGGTGCCAGAGGTTAACGCCAGTTTCTAGTCATCTGTTTAAGTGCTGTTATTCTCAGAATTCTGAAGAGCTACTTATCAGATTCGAGGACCAGTGCATGAGGGGTTCTCCCCAGAAGTATGTGTTCTGGATTTAGAGAATGTGAGCGTTCAAACATATCATCCAATACTTTGTATTGAGAGGACTGGGCAGGAATACAGTATGTGGGACAGGAGGTTGGTGGCACCCTAATTGGGGAGACGGGCTCGTGGTAATGACTGGAGCAGAATAGTATCAAATACATGAAACACATGGTTTCCAGGTGTTTGATGCAATTCCATTTGCTCCATTCCGGCCATTATTATGAGCCGTTCTCCCCTCAGCAGCCTCCTGTGGTATGTGGGTGAGGTTATCCATGCTCTCCCTACAGTTATGCTAGTAACTTGGCGGGATGTCACAGTTGTACTTTGACTTACAGAATTTTCCAAGAGTATTCCCTCCAGTTTAGAGAGTTGGTTGTCTTGGATGTGTTTCTACATCCTCCCAGTCCTCTTGGGTTTGCAGCTCGTCTTCCCAATTTGTTACCGCTGTAATATTCTTATCTTTAGTTTCTTTTTCGATAATTCTGTATATGTGTCCCCAGCACATTCTTTGCATTTACCTTGTTATATGTCTTTGCTATACATGTATATCTAATTAAAGAATGTATATCATTAAGCATTTTATTAGGTCCCAGTAAGATAACTTCTTACTTGTAAGTGATTGTAAAACTGAGAGTTCTGGAGATTGTACTTCTCAAATGTATCTACCCCTTGTCTGTGAACATCTGACTTTTATTTTAATTTATTTTATTTCACCTTTATTTAACCAGGTAAGCCAGTTGAGAACAAGTTCTCATTTACAACTGCGACCTGGCCAAGATAAAGCAAAGCAGTGCGGAAAAAACAACACCAACACAGAGTTACATATGGAATAAACAACACAGACAGTCAATAACACAATAGAAAATATATATATACAGTGTGTGCAAATGTAGTAAGTTATGGATGCAAGGCAATAAATAGGCCATAGTGCAAAATAATTACAAGTATAATTTAGTATTAACACTGGAGTGATAGATGTGCAGAAGATGATGTGCAAATAGAGATACTGGGGTGCAAATGAGCAAAATAAATAACAATGTAAATAACAATATGGGGATGAGGTAGTTGGGTGGGCTAATTACAGATGGGCTGTGTACAGGTGCAGTGATCGGTAAGCTGCTCTGACAACTGATGCTTAAAGTTAGTGAGGGAGATAAGTGTCTCCAGCTTCATTTTTGCAGTTCATTCCAGTCATTTGCAGCAGAGAACTGGAAGGAATGGCGACCAAAGGAGGTGTTGGCTTTGGGGATGACCAGTGAGATATACCTGCTGGAACGCATACTACGGGTGGGTGTTGCTATGGTGACCAATGAGCTAAGATAAGGCGGGGATTTGCCTAGAAGGGATTTATAGATGACCTGGAGCCAGTGGGTTTGGCAACGAATATGTAGTGAGGGCCAGCCAACGAGAGCGTACAGGTCACAATGGTGGGTAGTATATGGGGCTTTGGTGACAAACGGATGGCACTGTGATAGACTACATCCAATTTGCTGAGTAGAGTGTTGGAAGCTATTTTGTAAATGACATCGCCGAAGTCAAGGATCGGTAGGATAGTCAGTTTTACGAGGGCATGTTTAGCAGCATGAGTGAAGGAGGCTTTGTTGCGAAATAGGAAGCCGATTCTAGATTTAACTTTGGATTGGAGATGCTTAATGTGAGTCTGGAAGGAGAGTTTACAGTCTAACCAGAGACCTAGGTATTTGTAGCTGTCCACATATTCTAAGTCCGAGCCGCCGAGAGTAGTGATTCTAGTCGGGCAGGCGGGTGCAAGCAGCGTTCGATTGAAGAGCATGCATTTAGTTTTACTAGTGTTTAAGAGCAGTTGAAGGCCACGGAAGGAGTGTTGTATGGCATTGAAGCTCGTTTGGAGGTTTGTTAACACAGTCTCCAATGAAGGGCCAAATGTATACAAAATGGTGTCGTCTGCGAAGAGGTGGATCTGAGAGTCACCAGCAGCAAGAGCGACATCATTGATATACACAGAGAATAGAGTCGGCCCGAGAATTGAACCCTGTGGCACCCCCATAGAGGCTGCCAGAGGTCCAGACAACAGGCCCTCCGATTTGACACATTGAACTTTATCTGAGAAGTAGTTGGTGAACCAGGCGAGGCAGTCATTTGAGAAACCAAGGCTATTTAGTTTGCCAATAAGAATGCGGTGATTGACAGAGTCAAAAGCCTTGGCCAGGTCAATGAAGAGGGCTGCACAGTACTGTCTTTTATCGATCGCGGTTATTATATCGTTTAGGACCTTGATCGTGGCTGAGGTACACCCATGACCTGCTCGGAAACCAGATTGCATAGCGGAGAAGGTAGGGTGGGATTCTAAATGGTCGGTGATCTGTTTGTTAACTGGGCTTTCAAATACTTTCGAAAGGCAGGGCTGGATGAATATAGGTCTGTAACAGTTTGGATCTAGAGTGTCATCCCCTTTGAAGAGATATCTATGAGGGTGCCCATGTTAACGGATTTAGGGTTGTACCTGGTAGGTTCCTTGATAATTTGTGTGAGATTGAGGGCATCTAGTTTAGATTGTAGGACGGCCGGGGTGTTAAGCATATCCCAGTTTAGGTCACCAAGCAATACGAACTCTGAGGATAGATGGGGGGCAATTAATTCACATATGGTGTTCAGGGCACAGCTGGGGGCTGAGGGAGGTCTGTAGCAAGCGGCAACAGTGAGAGACTTATTTCTGGAAAGGTGGATTTTTAGAAGTAGAAGCTCCAACTGTTTGGGCACAGACCTGGATAGTATGATAGAGCTCTACAGGCTATCTCTACAGTAGATTGCAACTCCGCCCACTTTGGCAGTTCTATCTAGACGGAACATGTTGTAGTTGGGAATGGAAATTTCAGAAATATTTGGTGGCCTTCCTAAGCCAGGATTCAGACACTGCTAGAACATCAGGGTTGGCTGAGTGTGCTAACGCAGTGAATAACTCAAATTTAGGGAGGAGGCTTCTGATGTTAACATGCAAGAAACCAAGGCTTTTGCGATGACAGAAGTCAACAAATGATAGCGCCTGGGGAGCAGGAGTGATACTGGGGGCTACAGGGCCTGGGTTAACCTCTACATCACCAGAGGAACAGAGGAGGAGTAGAATAAGGATACGGCTAAAGGCTTTAAGAACTGGTCTTCTAGTGCGTTGGGTACAGAGAAGAAAAAGGGGCCGATTTCCGGGCGTTGTAGAATAGATTCAGTGCATTATGTACAGACAAGGATATGGAAGGAAATGAGTACAGTGGAGGTAAACCTAAGCGGGGTAAGGATGAAAGAGATAGCATCACTGGAGGCACCGATTGAGCCGGTCTCCGCGTGTGTGGGGGGTGGGACAAAGGATCTATCCGAGACAGGTTGAGCAGGACTGGGGGCTCTACATTGAAAAAGTACAGTTAGAACTAACCAAAACAGCAATAGGCAAGGCATATTGACATGGGAGATAGGCATAAAGCAGTCACAGGTATTATTCGAGAGCGCTAAAACAACAGCTGGTAATGGCGACGGAAGTTTGAGCTGAGGCTAAACAGATCAACAGGATGGGGTACCGTATAAAGGAACAGTCCAGCAGGCATCAGCTGTGTAGCTGAGTGATCATAAGGTCCAGTGAACAGCAATAAGTAAGTCCGGGAGCAGTTCAGTGGCTGCTACGCTACAGGCACGGCTGTTGATTGTGTGTGCTAGCGAGCCGGGGCTAGCAGATGGATCTTCGTGGTCGTCGCAACGGGAAGCCTGTTGAAACCACATCAGACGATTACGTCGGCAGACCAGTCGTGATGGATCGGCGGGGCTCCATGTCAACACTAGGAGGTCACGTCCGGTTGACAGAGAGGTAGATAGCCGGGAGATGGGCCTGGCTCGAGGCTAGCTCAAGGCTAACTGGGATAGCTTCAGGACAGTGGTGATTAGTGGTGATTAGCCAACAACGACAACAGCCATTCGGTTGCAGCTAGCTAGTTGCGATGATCCGGTGTTAAGGTCCAGTGATTCAGTGATTCTGGCAGAAAATCCAATATGCTCTGGCTCGATAGCGCGATGTGCAGACTGTGCAGACTGGCCGATAATTGTCCAGGCTAGAGCTGGCTGGTAGGTAGTGCAGGCCACGGCCACGGACAATGGTGAAAATTGCTAACGGTGGCTAATAGCAAGTAGCTAGTTAGCTGGCTAGTTTCAGCCAGAGGTTCTGGATAAAAATGTATGAAGAAATAATATAATCCATTCCACATTGGGTGAGGCGGGTTACAGGAAAGTATATTTAGTTAAAGGATGGAAAGTGAAATTGAGAAATATATACAAAAAAAACAACAACAAAAACAGGCTATTTACATGAGTACACTACAGAAAACATGACCGCAATGCTATGCCATCTTGGATTAGTATGATATCCTTTTTCAGCCCATAATTTACAGTTGAAGTCGGAAGTTTACATACACTTAGGTTGAAGTCATTAAAACTCGTTTTTCAAACTATAGTTTTGGCAAGTGGGTTAGGACATCTATTTTGTGCATGACACAAGTAATTTTTCCAACAATTGTTTACAGACAGATTATTTCACTTATAATTCACTGTATCACAATTCCAGTGGGTCAGAAGTTTACATACACTAAATTGACTGTGCCTTTAAACAGCTTGGAACATTCCAGAAAATGATATCATGGCTTTAGAAGCTTCTGATAGGCTAATTGACATCATTTGAGTCAATTGGAGGTGTACCTGTGGATGTATTTCAAGGCCTACCTTCAAACTCAGTGCCTCTTTGCTTGACATCATGGGAAAATCAAAAGAAATCAGCCAAGACCTCAGAAAGAAAATGGTAGACCTCCACAAGTCTGGTTAATCCGTGGGAGCAAATTCTAAATGCCTGAAGGTACCACGTTCATCTGTACAAACAATAGTACGCAAGTAAAAACACCATGGGACCACGCAGCCGTCATACCGCTCAGGAAGGAGACGTGTTCTGTCTCCTAGAGATGAACGTACTTACATTTACATTTTAGTCATTTAGCAGACACTCTTATCCAGAGCGACTTACGGTTAGTGAATGTATACATAAAAAAAAAACAATGTTTCATACTGGCCCCCCGTGGGAAACAAACTCACATCCCTGCCGGCCAAACCCTCCCCTACCTTGGACGACGCTGGACCAATTGTGCGCCGCCCATGGGTCTCCCGGTCGCGGCCGGCTGCAACAGAGCCTGGATTCAAACCAGGATCTCTAGTGCCTTAGACCACTGCACCACTCGGGAGTCACTTTGGTGCAAAAAGTGCAAATCAATCCCAGAACAACAGCAAACGACCTTGTGAAGATGCTGGAGGAAACAGGTACAAAAGTATCTACAGTGAGGGAAAAAAGTATTTGATCCCCTGCTGATTTTGTACATTTGCCCACTGTCAAAGAAATTATCAGTCTATAATTTTAATGGTAGGTTTATTTGAACAGTGAAGACAGAATAACTACAACAGAAATCCAGAAAAACGCATGTCAAAAATGTTAGAAATTGATTTGCATTTTAATGATGGAAATAAGTATTTGACCCTTCTGCAAAACATGACTTAGTACTTGGTGGAAAAACCCTTGTTGGCAATCACAGAGGTCAGACGTTTCTTGTAGTTGGCCACTAGGTTTGCACACATCTCAGGAGGGATTTTGTCCCACTCCTCTTTGCAGATCTTCTCCAAGTCATTAAGGTTTCGAGGCTGACGTTTGGCAACTCAAACCTTCAGCTCCCTCCACAGATTTTCTATGGGATTAAGGTCTGGAGACTGGCTAGGCCACTCCAGGACCTTAATGTGCTTCTTCTTGAGCCACTCCTTTGTTGCCTTGGCCATGTGTTTTGGGTCATAGTCATGCTGGAAAACCAATCCACGACCCATTTTCAATGCCCTGGCTGAGGGAAGGAGGTTCTCACCCAAGATTCGACGGTACATGGCCCCGTCCATCGTCCCTTTGATGCGGTGAAGTTGTCCTGTCCCCTTAGCAGAAAAACACCCCCAAGGCATAATGTTTCCACCTCCATGTTTGACGGTGGGGATTGTGTTCTTGTGGTCATAGGCAGCATTTCTCCTCCTCCAAACACGGCGAGTTGAGTTGATGCCAAAGAGCTCCATTTTGGTCTCATCTGACCACAACACTTTCACCCAGTTCTCCTCTGAATCATTCAGATGTTCATTGGCAAACTTCAGACGGGCATGTATATGTGCTTTCTTGAGCAGGGGGACCTTGTGGGCGCTGCAGGATTTCAGTCCTTCACGGCGTAGTGTGTTACCAATTGTTTTCTTGGTGACTATGGTCCCAGCTGCCTTGAGATCATTGACAAGATCCTCCTGTGTAGTTCTGGGCTGATTCCTCACCGTTCTCATGATCATTGTAACTCCACGAGGTGAGATCTTGCATGGAGCCCCAGGCCGAGGGAGATTGACAGTTCTTTTGTGTTTCTTCCATTTGCGAATAATCGCACCACCTTCTCACCAAGCTGCTTGGCGATGGTCTTGTAGCCCATTCCAGCCTTGTGTAGGTCTACAATCTTGTCCCTGACATCCTTGGAAAGCTCTTTGGTCTTGGCCATGGTGGAGAGTTTGGAATCTGATTGATTGATTGCTTCTGTGGACAGGTGTCTTTTATACAGGTAACAAACTGAGATTAGGAGCACTCCCTTTAAGAGTGTGCTCCTAATCGCAGCTCGTTACCTGTATAAAAGACTTCTGGGAGCCAGAAATATTTCTGATTGAGAGGGGGTCAAATACTTATTTCCCTCATTAGAATGCAAATTAATGTATAACATTTTTGACATGCGCTTTCTGGATTTTTTTGTTGTTATTCTGTCTCTCACTGTTCAAATAAACCTACCATTAAAATTATAGACGGATCATTTCTTTGTCAGTTGGCAAACGTACAAAATCAGCAGGGGATCAAATACTTTTTTCCCTCACTGCATATCCACAGTAAAACAAGTCCTATTTCGACATAACCTGAAAGGCCGCTCAGCAAGGAAGAAGCCACTGCTCCAAAACCACCATAAAAAAGCCAGACTACGGTTTGCAACTGCACATGGGGACAAAGATCGTACTTTTTGGAGAAATGTCCTCTGGTCTGATGAGACAAAAATAGAACTGTTTGGCCAATCGTTATGTTTGGAGGAAAAAAGGGGGACTTGCAAGCGGAAGAACACCATGCCAACCGTGAAGCACGGGGGTGGCAGCATCATGCTGTGGGGGTGCTTTGCTGCAGGAGGGACTGGTGCACTTCACAAAATAGATGGCGTCATGAGGAAGGAAAGTTATGTGGATATATTGAAGCAACATCTCAAGACATCAGTCAGGAAGTTAAAGCTTGGTCGCAAATGGGTCTTCCAAATGGACAATGACCCCAAGCATACTTCCAAAGTTGTGGCAAAATGGCTTAAGGACAACAAAGTCAAGGTATTGGAGTGCCATCACAAAGTCCTGACCTCAAACCTATAGAAAATGTGTGGCCAGAACTGAAAAAGCGTGTGCGAGCAAGGAGGCCTACAAACCTGACTCAGTTACACCAGCTCTGTCAGGAGGAATGGGCCAAAATTCACCCAACTTATTGTGGGAAGCTTGTGGAAGGCTACCCGAAATGTTTGACCCAAGTTAAACAATTTAAAGGCAATACTACCAAATACTAATTGAGTGTATGTAAACTTCTGACCCACTGGGAATGTGATGAAATAAATAAAAGCTGAAATAAATAATTCTCTCTACTATTATTCTGACATTTATTTTACATTTAAAAATAAAGTGGTGATCCTAACTGACGTAAGACAGGGAATTTTTATTAGGATTAAATGTCAGGAATTGTGAAAAACTGAGTTTAAATGTATTTGGCTAAGGTGTATGTAAACTTCTGACTTCAACTGTAAATGTATCATCAATCATACTTGGCTTAAAGTCGCTGTCCATTTCAATTTCTCGCAGGTATATCAGGTCTGTTTGGATGTATTTTGTTTTGGTGATCTTTGTCCGGACTTTATGATGTTATTTATACAGGTATTTTCTATCTTCCTAGTGTGTGTATTAATTTTCTTCATAAATATACAGTGGGGAAAAATAGTATTTAGTCAACCACCAATTGTGCAAGTTCTCCCACTTAAAAAGATGAGAGAGGCCTATAATTTTCATCATAGGTACACGTCAACTATGACAGACAAAATTAGAAAAAATTATCCAGAAAATCACATTGTAGGATTTTTTATGAATTTATTTGCAAATTATGGTGGAAAATAAGTATTTGGTCAATAACAAAAGTTTCTCAATACTTTGTTATATACCCTTTGTTGGCAATGACACAGGTCAAACGTTTTCTGTAAGTCTTCACAAGGTTTTCACACACTGTTGCTGGTATTTTGGCCCATTCCTCCATGCAGATCTCCTCTAGAGCAGTGATGTTTTGGGGCTGTCGCTGGGCAACACGGACTTTCAACTCCCTCCAAAGATTTTCTATGGGGTTGAGATCTGGAGACTGGCTAGGCCACTCCAAGACCTTGAAATGCTTCTTACGAAGCCACTCATTCGTTGCCCGGGCAGTGTGTTTGGGATCATTGTCATGCTGAAAGACCCATCCACGTTTCATCTTCAATGCCCTTGCTGATGGAAGGAGGTTTTCACTCAAAATCTCACGATACATGGCCACATTCATTCTTTCCTTTACACGGATCAGTCGTCCTGGTCCCTTTGCAGAAAAACAGCCCCAAAGCATGATGTTTTCACCCCCATGCTTCACAGTAGGTATGGTGTTCTTTGGATGCAACTCAGCATTCTTTGTCCTCCAAACACGACGAGTTGAGTTTTTACCAAAAAGTTCTATTTTGGTTTCATCTGACCATATGACATTCTCCCAATCCTCTTTTGGATAATCCAAATGCACTCTAGCAAACTTCAGACGGGCCTGGACATGTACTGGCTTAAGCAGGGGGACACGTCTGGCACTGACGGATTTGAGTCCCTGGTGGCGTAGTGTGTTACTGATGGTAGGCTTTGTTACTTTGGTCCCAGCTCTCTGCAGGTCATTCACTAGGTCCCCCCGTGTGGTTCTGGGATTTTTGCTAACCGTTCTTGTGATCATTTTGACCCCACGGGGTGAGATCTTGCGTGGAGCCCCAGATCGAGGGAGATTATCAGTGGTCTTGTATGTCTTCCATTTCCTAATAATTGCTCCCACAGTTGATTTCTTCAAACCAAGCTGCTTACCTATTGCAGATTCAGTCTTCCCAGCCTGGTGCAGGTCTACAATTTTGTTTCTGGTGTCCTTTGACAGCTCTTTGGTCTTGGCCATAGTGGAGTTTGGAGTGTTACTGTTTGAGATTGTGGACAGGTGTCTTTTATACTGATAACAAGTTCAAACAGGTGCCATTAATACAGGTAACGAGTGGAGGACAGAGGAGCCTCTTAAAGAAGAAGTTACAGGTCTGTGAGAGCCAGAAATCTTGCTTGTTTGTAGGTGACCAAATACTTATTTTCCACCATAATTTGCAAATAAATTCATAAAAAATCCTACAATGTGATTTTCTGGATTTTTTTCCCTCATTTTGTCTGTCATAGTTGACGTGTACCTATGATGAAAATTACAGGCCTCTCTCATCTTTTTAAGTGGGAGAACTTGCACAATTGGTGGCTGACTAAATATTTTTTTTCCCCACTGTAGTTGTACTTATTGGTTTTTCCATTTGTAAGATTTCCATTGGTCTCCATTTAGCTGTTGATGCCGGGTTCATCCATACAATAATTTATTTTAGTTGGGCGGCTATGTAGTAATTCATTAGGTTTGGTAGTGCTAGTCCCCTTGCTCATTTACATTGTTTGATTGAAGTTTGACTCAGGTTTTTCTTCCTCCCCAGGTTAATTTACTCAAGAGTTTGTCTCACTGTATAAAAGTATTTGAAGTAATAGTTATTAACAGATTTTGGAACAGGAATACAAATCTTGGGGGGACATTCATTTTAATAGTTTAAATTCTTCCTTGATCTGTAGACATTGTATTTTCTGATTGTTTCTTATATTTTTGGCTAACAGTTCCCACTTAAAATAAAGATTAAAGATGACAGAGGATCTCCTTGTCTTGTCCCCCTTAGGAGGTCAGAAGAGCGCGATAATTTACCATTTACACTTATTCTGGCATTTGGTGTTTTGTACATCATTTTCAGCCAGTTCAGAAAAGTTTTACTAAAGTAAAATGTTTTACATGCATGTGTGGGTATCTAAGAGCAACGTCATAAACCCTGTCATAAAAGAGCATTGCTGGATAGATGTAACTATGTTGGAGGGTATAATACTGTTTGTTTGGAAGGGTTTCTCACCCTAGGAGTTTGGTATTATACTGTTCGCCTTGTTAAGCCACCTTTTATTCCATGCTGGGTGTGTTAACATCTTTCAAGGAACAAGAAAAATACTTTTAACCTAACGTCTATGATCAAAGCCGTGGAGCTGAACAAAAGGAATATTGGCATATTGTTCTCCAGTAATTCCAGGAGTTTCAGCATTTCAAAAGCTTTTTATGCAGTTGTAAACTAACAGCTTCAAACAACTCAGTGGGAACACAGGTGTCTTAATGAATCTATAGACATAAAATATATATAAAGAGCTCCATCTCTCAGGAGGAGAGGAACGATAAGATCAGAGTAATTATAACATGAGACTCACACTGACTTACTAATGTCTGTGTGTTTGAAAGTAATTCATAAGAAAGTAAGTGAAAATGACTTGAGTTTAACAGAACAGAAGTCTATTTTAACTAAACTAGGATTGCATCCCAAATGGCACCCTATCCCCTATTTAGTGCACTACTTTTGACAAGGGCCCATTGCACAATATATTAAGAATAAGGTCCCATGGGCCCTGGTCAAATTTTGTGCACTTAATAGGGAATAGGGTGCCATTTGGGATGCCCAAGGAATGAGGACACAGGGGTGAAAGTAATATTTCAAGTCAAGATCTCCGTCAGACAAATATAGGCTGCTATTGCATGTGAGCGGAGCAGCCAATATGAACAACCATCTCTAGTGACTGTGCTGTTGAAGTTCTGCTAAATGACGTAAATGTAAATGTAAAGATGATATGTTTCATATGGTTCTGCCCAGAGTCTCTCATTTAAACTGTGTGTGATGACTACACTCCTGCCTTATGACTCATATATAGCATCATGACGGGAGTCCAGCTGTGTGTGTTTGTGTGTGTGTTTGTGTGTGTGGGTCTATGTTACACTCCTGCCCAGTGTTTCGTCACCCCTCCCTCTCTAACCCCCCTGTATGACGGTGCCCTGTGAGGAGTACAAATGAACCTGTCTGTCTGTCTGTCTGTCTGTCTGTCTGTCTGTCTGTACGACGTGCGTACTTGCATATGTGTATGCAATGTGTGTAATACAGTGCTGTTTTGGGTTACATCTCCAGGAGTGTAGCAGAGCAGAGCCCTGGAGAGCAGCCCAGCCCTGGTCCGGTTTCAGCCCTGTTTCATCAGCCTGAATAGTGGAGTGTTCACCAGCCAGCGCCTGGCTAGAGGAACGTCAGCCAGCACCAGGCCGTCTCGCAGAGTGACGCAATGTGAACCCACAGCAGGCTAGGCATAGAAAATTAAGAACTTCTCCTCAACTGACCTTCCATTATGGTTGCATCCTAAATGGCACCCTATTATCTATTTAGTGCACTACTTTCGACCAGCAATGGGTATAGGGTGCCATTTGGGACACACATATGATCTAATAACATACGCTATATATACAAAAGTATGTGGACACCCCTTCAAATTAGTGGATTCGGCTATTTCAGCCACACCTGTTGCTGAAAGGTGTATAAAATCGAGCACACAGCCATGCAATCTCCATAGACAAACATTGGCAGTAGAATGGCCTTACTGAAGAGCTCAGTGACTTTCAACGTGGCATCGTCACAGGATGCCACCTTTCCAAAAAGTCAGTTTGTCAAATTTCTGCCCTGCTAACTGTAAGTGCTGTTATTGTTAAGTGGAAACCTCTAGGAGCAACATCGGCTCAGCCGCGAAGTGGTAGGCCACACAAGCTCACAGAACGGGATAGCTGAGTGCTAAAGCACGTAAAAACGTCTGTCCTCTGATGCAACATTCACTACTGAGTTTCAAACTGCCTCTGGAAGCAACGTCAGCACATGAACTTTTCGTCGGGAGCTTCATGAAATGGGTTTCCATGGCCGAGCAGCCGCACACTAGCCTAAGATCACCATGCGCAATGCCAAGCATCACTGGAGTGGTGTAAAGCTCGCCGCCATTGGACTCTGGAGCAGTGGAAATGCGTTCTCTGGAGTGATGAATCATGCTTCACCATCTGGCAGTCCGATGGACTAATCTGGGTTTGCATAGTGCATAGTGTCAACTGTAAAGTTTGGTGGAGGAGGAATAATGGTCTGGGGCTATTTTTCATGGTTCTGGCTAGGACCCTTAGTTCCAGTGAAGGGAAATCTTAATGCTACGGCATACAATTACATTCTAGATGATTCTGTGCTTCCAACTTTGTGGCAACGGTTTGGGGAAGGCCCTTTCCTGTTTCAGCATGACAATGCCCCCGAGCACAAAACGAGGTCCATACAGATATAGTTTGTCGAGATCGGTGTGGAAGAACTTGACTGGCCTGCACAGAGCCCTGACTTCAACCCCATCGTACACCTTTGGGATGAATTGTAACGCCGACTGCGAGCCAGGCCTAATCGCCCAACATCTGTGCCCGACCTCACTAATGCTCTTGTTGCTAAATGGAAGCAAGTCCCTGCAGCAATGTTCCAACATCTAGTGGAAAGCCTTCCCAGGAGAGTGGAGGCTGTTATAGCAGCAACGGGGGGACCAACTCCATATAAATGGCCATGATTTTGGAATGAGATGTTTGATGAGCAGGTGTCCACATACTTTTGGTAATGTAGTGTAGAAAGAATATTAGATAATGGGGAACGTGTGTAAGCTACTGATCTACAAATAGATTAGACATTGAAGTCAAGTAGAGGAGAACATTGGCATAATGGTCATTTTGATATTAATGTTAAAGTATATTAATAGTAATTACACATGTCTGGAGAGAGCAATAAATAACTCAGCAAAAAAATAAACGTCCTCTCACTGTCAACTGCGTTTATTTTCAGCAAACTTAACATGTGTAAATATTTGTATGAACATAACAAGATTCAACCACTGAGACATAAACTGAACAAGTTCCACAGACATTTGACTAACAGAAATGGAATTATGTGTCCCTGAACAAAGGTGGGGTCAAAAGTAACAGTAAGTACTGCAGTGCATCTCCTCCTCATGGACTGCACCAGATTTGGCAGTTCTTGCTGTGAGATGTTACCCCACTCTTCCACCAAGGCACCTGCAAGTTCCCGGACATTTCTGGGGGGAATGGCCCTAGCCCTCACCCTCCGATCCAACAGGTCCCAGACGTGCTCAATGGGATTGAGATCCAGGCTCTTCGCTGGCCATGGCAGAACACTGACATTCCTGTCTTGCAGGAAATCACGCACAGAACGAGCAGTATGGCTGGTGGCATTGTCATGCCTTTAGGAAGGGTACCACATGAGGGAGGATGATGTCTTCCCTGTAACACACAGCATTGAGATTGCCTGCAATGACAACAAGCTCAGTCTGATGATGCTGTGACACACCGCCCCATACCATGACGGACCCTCCACCTCCAAATCAATCCCGCTCCAGAGTACAGGCCTCGGTGTAACGCTCATTCCTTCGACGATAAACGCAAATCCGACCATCACCCCTGGTGAGACAAAACCGCGACTCGTCAGTGAAGAGCACTTTTTGCCAGTCCTGTCTGGTCCAGCGATGGTGGGTTTGTGCCCATAGGCGACGTTGTTGCCGGTGATGTCTGGTGAGGACCTGCCTTACAACAGGCCTACAAGCCCTCAGTCCAGCCTCTCTCAGCCTATTGCGGACAGTCTGAGCACTGGTGGAGGGATTGTGCGTTCCTGGTGTAACTCGGGCAGTTGTTGTTGCCAACCTGTACCTGTCCCGCAGGTGTGATTTTCGGATGTACCGATCCTGTGCAGGTGTTGTTACACGTGGTCTGCCACTGCGAGGATGATCAGCTGTCCGTCCTGTCTCCCTGTAGCGCTGTCTTAGGCGTCTCACAGTACGGACATTGCAATTTATTGCCCTGGCCACATCTGCAATCCTCATGCCTCCTTGCAGCATGCCTAAATTCATGCAGATGAGCAGGGACCCTGGGCATCTTTCTTTTGGTGTTTTTCAGTAGAAAGGCCTCTTTAGTGTCCTAAGTTTTCATAACTGTGACCTTAATTGCCTACTGTCTGTAAGCTGTTAGTGTCTTAACGACAGTTCCACAGGTGCATGTTCATTAATTGTTTATGGTTCATTGAACAAGCATGGGAAACAGTGTTTAACCCTTTACAATGAAGATCTGTGAAGTTATTTGGATTTTTACGAATTATCTTTGAAAGACAGGGTCCTGAAAAAGGGACATTTCTTTTTTTGCTGAGTTTATATGGTTTTGATGGGTTGGAGAGAGATGGGACTGTTGTCGGAGACTTCTGTACTTGACTTTATATGGTGACTTTATACTCTCAGTGCTGGTTTCCCAGATACAGTTTAAACCTAGTTCTGGACTAAGAAGCACTTTCTATGGAGAATCGTCATTGAAAGAAAAGAAAAAAAAATGTATGCACTCACTAACTATAAGAGCGTCTGCTAAATGACTAAAATGTAAATGTAAAATGAACAAGCTTTTTAGTCCAGGACTAGGCTTCATACTGTATCTGTCTGGGAAAGCGGCCCTCAATGTTTTTCAATAGCATAATGCACAGAGTGAAAAGCATCCTACATTATATAGGCCTCTAACACATCACATATTGAAACCACCATTATGCTTCAATCAGACTCACTCATGGAACACCCTAGCTGGGTAGTTATATACCTACCATTGACCTTCCATATAGCTAGCTACATACATTAACCTACCAGGAACACAAACCCTGCCACTTCATTCTGAATGGTCTGGAGGAGAACCCTTCCACTTCATTTCCATGACTGTCTGCTCCTAATAACGAGGTTAGTGTGTAACTAGACCAGAAAAAGATGGGCCCGTATGGGCCCTGGTCAAAAGTAGTGCACTATATAAAGGATAGGGTGCTATTTAAGGGATAGGGTGCCATTTGGGAAACACACATTTACATTTAGCCCTGGTCATAAACAATAAATTAAAGACCATATCAATCCCATCCCATCTGGTCTTCATTCACTAGAGCTCTCAGTTAGTGGTCTTCATTCTAATCTAGTCATGTAGTTGATCCTCATATTTAACAACCACTCTTTGTTAATCAGAACAAGAGAGATAGAGACAGTACACTGTATTGTATTCACATAAGTACTTTAATCAGGCACTTTGACAAGAAGAAAAAACATCTGGCACATCAGGGAAGATATATGATATGCGTGGGCATTCGGGGAACTATATACTATGGGCTACGTTCGGTAAGAAAGAGGATGTACAATTTTATAAATAACAAACTGTAGAAACTGGTGAATGAACAAAGTAAAAGCTCAAAACAACAACATGATATCCCAGCTTCTTAATTTTAAACATAGATAGCCTTGTGTTTTAGGGGCAGTTTAACATGGCTTAACAAACAGTCTTAAAGGTTTCTAAGTTGGAGTGGAGCTAAGTACTAATTAGCTTCTGTCTCTTGTGCGTCCCAAATGGCACCCTATTCCCTACATGGTGCACTACTTTTGAAGATCACTCTATAGGGAATAAAGTGCCATTTGGAACATAGCCTCTGTGTCTCAAGGATTTACTGTAGTTTCTCAGAGCCAATAAAGGTAACGTTTCTTCAACTAACATGTTAACAATTAAAAATGGTATGAAGACTCCAAAACTGTCAGCCTGAAGAAGCTCTACTGTGACAAATGAAGGAAAATGAAGTCTCCCGATTTAGTCAATGGCAGAAGGCTAGGTAGCCATAAATACAACCTTACACAGGGGTATTTAGTACAGGCTGCCAAAACCGCTTAAATTGAGCTTGTTTTTCAGACATCAGACAACAGACAGTAAGCTACGAGCTAAAGGTCATGCAGGTCTACATGGGTTTCGTCCTAAATGCCACCCTATTCCCTATTTAGTGAGCTACTGTATAGAGAAGTGCACTCCTTTTGAGGAGGAAAATACCCCCATAGGGCCCTGGTCAAAGTTAGTGCACTATATAGGGAATAGGGTGCCATTTGGGACTCAGAATTGGTGTTACGTTCTGGTACCAAGAAGTGGTGTCTCATCAGACACCAGTTAGTAGCTAGTTACACCTAACTCCAGGAGTAGTGAAAACTAACAATCCACTAAACTAACAATACTGATAACTTACAATACCGTAGCTCAGAGAAGGAACTAAGAGAGAACAGAAAACCAATCTCAACAACACCATTTTGATTAGTGTTCTGGTCTCAGTCCTGCATGTGATTTGAAAAGCTGTATTTCAGAGATTCATCTGGCTTTGTGCAACACAATGTCCCCTGCAAAGAAATGATGAAAATATCTGTTGCAACGAGCTTCTCCTGGTCCAGAATGCTGGAGAGAATCCCATCGATACTGAGATGAGCTTAGTGAGCTACAGTCTGTCAGACGGACACACACAACCTTTATTCAGTCTTTCAGAGGTACACATACAACCCCTACTCAAACCTCAAGAGGTACACGCAACCCCTACTCAAACCTCAGGGTTGTCCACAAAGAATGTAAGAGGGCAATGCGCCACCATGTGTACTGGCTGTGCCACTATATAAAAAACACAAATAAAAAATAATAATAATCGGTTTACTTTATTTGTTATACCCCCGCCATGCTCAGCAGCACCACCTTGTAAAAAAATTATAGGGAGAACCCTGCTACTCACACCTCACAGGTCACACACAACCCCTACTCAAACCTCATGTCAGCTGTTTTGTCACCTGTGTTTGGATGGTTCTACTGGCACTATAATAACAATTAGACCTGTCTGCTGACTTACATGACATTAGTTTTTATTTTCCTTTGTTCTATTGCTGACAACTTTGTAATTATAGTGCAGCTGGACTCTATAATCTTCCTGAACTCCCCTGTCTGTCTGTGTCTGAGTGGTTCTGCCCTTGTCTGTGTCTACTATGCCACTACAATACCAAGTAGACCTGTAAGGCTCATTGTGATTAAAATCACAGCAAGGACACCTGAAAAGAAGGACATGATCAATGGATGTCAAGTTCACCTAAACTAGACTGAAGGAAGAAACAAAGGAACGTGTGTAGGACATGAGAACATGCATGACTGATCCTTTCAAACAAGACTCAAAAGACTATGGTTGCATCCCAAATGCAACCCTATTTCCTTTATAGTGCACTACTTTTGACCAGGTAGTGCACTATATAGGCAATAGGTGCCATTTGGGATACACACATATGGCACACTGAATTAGTATGAGAGGGATCCAACACTTTACCAGATTATTTTTGAAAGCTTCTTGACCAAACACCGTATTGATACTGGTATTATGTTCTTCCAGCAAGGCAAGCTCTTTTTACGCTCCTCTGTAATAAATATTTACAAGAAATGACAGCATATCCCCCCAATCAATCACACTAATAAAAATAAAGAGCTTTTTTTCGTTCCAAGAACACATTAATGGTTAAGTACATAAGATAGAACCAACGTACAATTCAAACATACTGTTACATAGCTACAAATATACACATATGGAAATATATTCTGAGGCTATAACAGCCCTCTGGCACAGAGTTAATGCCATTTCTAGTCAGAAACCAAAGTCAGTATAAAAATATCTTCTACAGAATATTGACATCATGGCTCCCCATTAGAATGTGCAAATCCTGGGTAGTTTAGTTCTCTTGACACTGATTGTATTGAGGGAAGAGGGAGTCTTGAGGAAACGGCAACATCCATTTTGGCCTCAGTTTTGATTCTAGTTCAGTTTGAGAGTCCCATTAGTTTATGATGCAGCGGCCACCTTTGAGAGTCCATTTGAGAGTTACTTCATTATTTAACTACAGTACTAACCACACTCTCAGTGTTCTGGCCAGAAGGGAGGGTACACTGTACGATACAGTCTATTGACACCAGATACTGTGACCATTACACATCAGGAGGGGTACCACCCTACAACCTAAATAGGGTGTCAATTTTGACAACACCTCTGTCTTTTGAGGAACAATAACTCAGTGTCAGTCTTCCAATCTCCAGTACCTCAGAGTCTATAGAGTCTATATCCTCATCTCAGTCTACAGAGTCTATATCCTCATCTGTGAGTCGATAGTCTATTATCCTCATCTGTGAGTCGATAGAGTCTATATCCTCATCTGTGAGTCGATAGAGTCTATATCCTCATCTGTGAGTCGATAGTCTATTATCCTCATCTGTGAGTCGATAGAGTCTATATCCTCATCTGTGAGTCGATAGAGTCTATATCCTCATCTGTGAGTCGATAGTCTATTATCCTCATCTGTGAGTCGATAGAGTCTATATCCTCATCTGTGAGTCGATAGAGTCTATATCCTCATCTCGGCCTCTTCACTGTGCTCCATGCTGTGTTCAGTGGTGCTGATCATGGAGGCTGAGGGGCCCTGGGTGACGCCGAAAGGTGTGATGGCTGGGGAGCGGGCGGCCAGGGGGGACAGGGAGGGGGAGAAGCTGGGGGACATGGCTACTGAGGAGGGGGAGCCCTCGTGACTGATGGGGGACCTCCGTAGGGAGGCCAGGTGGGGGAAGGAGGACCTCCCCACAGAGGGCTTGACGGGAGCAGGCTTGACTGGGACTGTCTTCGCCCCGGGGTGGGCTATGGAGGTGATTAGGGGCGGGGGGTCAATGCGAGGGGGTTTGGGGTCTGCCTTGGCTTTGTGCTGGAGCGGTCTGCGAGGGTTAGGGGGGGCCGTCTCATCCTTTAACCTCGCTATCTCCGTGAAGACGTTTGCTAGTGGCTGGAACTGTGGGCACCAGTTCAGCAGGTAGTCCCAGTTATAACTGCCCCTCAGCTCCTCGTCACTGGCCACTATGGCTGTGAGAGAGCCGTCCACAGTGGGTTTACCATCCACTGGGAAGGCATAGTCTTTAGGATGGGAAATGTTCAGCCCCCTCCCTACCCCCAGATAACCTCCTCCATCCTCCCTGTAGACTGGCACCTGGCCAGCCAGCAGAGTCCCACTGAGACTGGCCAGCTTCTTGGCCTTGAACCACTGGTTGGCGTCCATGTTGGGCTCACAGGAGACATCAGACAGCTGGTCAGCGTCCTGCTGGATACCAGAGTCTGGCCCGCGGGCTGAGATGTGTTCCTGCATGGATGAAGAGATGGAGGAGACACGGGGGTACTCGTTGATCATCCGGATCTCATCGTCCTCCGCCGCTTCCGCTGAGCCACGCCCGCTGGAGTGGGATGGATCCAGGGAGCCCCCGCGGGGGTATGGCCCTCCCCCACCACTCCCTGTTTGGTCGGAAGCATACCCTGGTAAGGCCTGGTTGTAGATGCGGTCGTTCCGGTCGGTGCCAGTGACTTTAGTCTCCTCTAGTTTGTGCAGCATGGTGCCGTGGCCGGGAGAGGCTGGAGGTCTGCAGCGACTCTGCTGCTCCTTCCTCTGACGTCTCAGTCTCACACAGAACAGAGCCATGGCGATGAAGATCAGGATGAGGATGGCTCCCAGGGACACAGCGATCACGCTGACCAGCAGCAGGTTCATGTCCGACGCCACGCCAAAGGAGGTGTGTGTCACGTCAACGGTGAGGCGGGCGGTGGCCACACGGGACGTCTCCAAAGGGCTGTGGGCCTTCAGGTCAAGGGTCATCACACGGACCTCCCTCTTGGACCTGCCCAGGTGTCGGACGTGGCTGTCCATCTTCAGGGAAACCACGCCCGTCGATGCATTGACCTGGAAGTAGGGCGAGGGGTCAGCTAGGGAGTACAGAACAATCCCGTCCACCCCCTCGTCCTCGTCTCTGGCTGTCACCTGACCGATGCTCTGGCCCTTCTTTGCCCCCTCAGGAACCAGGAAGGAGAACTCTGAGTCGGAAAACACAGGGTCGTACTCATCCTCCCCCGTCACGTACACCTGGACGGTCACCGTGGCAGAGTAGTTCCCTGCATCCATGGCCAGAGCTACAAAGTTGAACAAGTTGACCTTCTCAAAGTCGAAGGTGGAGCGAGTCCGGACCTCGCCTGACATCTGGTTGACCAGGAAGGCGTCTTTCCCCTCTCCAGTCTTGTCCAACATGTAGTACCTCAGCTGTCCGAAGACTCCCGTGTCCTGGTCGATGGCGTGCAGCATGGTGACAAGGGCGTTGTGAGGCTGGTTCTCTCTGACGCTGGCGGTGAGGATGGGCAGAGGGAAGTAAGGTCTGTTGTCATTAATGTCCTTCACCTCCACAGTGACTGGAGCCAGTGCATAGTGACCCTGTCCATCTGACGCCTGCACAATGATCACATAGGATGCCTAGTAGGAGGGCGAGGGAGAGGGGGAGAGAGAGAGAGCAGAGAGAGGGGGGTGTAGAGAGAGAGAGAGAGAGGGAAAGAGGGGGACAGAGAGAGATTAATACTTTCTTTATCGCTGAAGGGAAATGAATTGTCAGCAGCAGAATATACAAACAGGTGGATAACCAATGACCAATCCAAGTCTGCATCTATTTCTGTGTCAACTATTTCCTACATAGTGCACTACTTTTGACCAGGGCCCATAGGGCTCTTTAAAAAGTAGTGCACTATATAGGAAATACGGTGCCATTTTGGGCACATCCCAAGCCAGAAAGTGCCATGGTACCTGTCTCTCACTGTCCAGTGGTCTCTGCAGCCTCAGGGCTCCGGTCCAGCGGTCCACCTGGAACATACCCGTCTCATCCCCAGAGCTGATTAGGTACTGCACCTTCCCTACGGCCGAGGAGTCTGGGTCTGTTGCAGACAGGCTAAGGACCTCAGTCCCTGTGGCTGCTCCTTCACTCAGCACCACACTGCAGGGTTCAAGGGGGTTTTATTAATCACTTTTACAAAAAACATGACATTTGGTTCCCCAGTGCAAACACATGTAATAGAGGAATTAAGGACATTTAACAAACAACAAAGTACCAAATTACCTGTACTCTGCCCTGCTGAACGCCGGAGGGTTGTCGTTAGTATCCGTCACACTGATCAGCGCAGAGACAGCCGAGCTCCTCTGGGGCACGCCGCGGTCCGACACGACCACGGTCAGGTTGTAACTGGACACCGCCTCGAAGTCCAACCCCTCACCGGTCAATACCAGGCTGCCTACTGTCTGGAAGCCCCGTCCTTCCAGGAAGCGCACGCTGCTCTCGATCTGGAAGGCATTGCCTTCGTTTCCGCTGGCTATGGTGAAGTCAAAGCCGCAGTTGTCGCGTGACGCGTCACCGTCGGTTGCCTCCAGGGTCAAGATGGTGGCGCCCGGAAGGCCGTCCTCTGAAACCGTGGCTCTGTACTCTGATTGGTGGAAGACGGGTGCATTGTCATTGACGTCAGTCACCTGGACCTGTACAGTAGCGATGGAGGAGAGGGCTGGTGTTCCCATGTCTCTGGACTCTATTACCACTAGGATAGAAGGATTCTCAGAGTTCAACTCTGCCTGCTGGGTGATGAACAGGGTACCATTGCTGGGGTCGATGTAGAAGATGTCCCGGGTTGATGACATCACTTTGTAGGTGACACGGCCGTTCTCTCCAGAGTCACGATCCGTGGCTGTCACTGTGACAACTGCACTGCCAGCTGGGGAGTGCTCTGCCAGAGTCACCTGGGAAACACAAACACACACATGACAAGGATGTATTCAGAATAATTGAGGCATGTTGGACAGGCAGGTTAATGGTTAATGGTACCAGGCAGGGTTAGTAAACTAAATGAGGAAGATAGATACATACACACACATGGCATCATTATTGATCTGCATGTACATAGAAAAATGCAGCTAAATCTGATCAAGTTCTCATCGTCTCTTATGGCATTATTGCATCCTGCCATCACAAACGCAGATTTTCCAAGGTTAGTGGAGGCCAGTTAGAGGATTGACTACCTGGTAAAGATCCTGTGTGAACGTAGGAGCGTTATCATTGACATCCTCCACCAGTATAGTGAGGTTAGCTTCAGTCTGGTGTTTGGAGTCAGTAGCCCTGACAGTCAGCGTGTACCAGGTCCTATCTTCATAGTCCAGAGGGGCGGTCAGAGACACCCCGCCCCCATAGCGGTGGATCCCAAACACGCCCTGGGAGGACGGGTCCAGGTGGAGGGTGTAGGACAGGGCGGGGCCTGAGTCCACGTCATTTCCTGTCACCTGGGTTATTACCGAGCCAATCAGAGTGTCTGGAGGGAGAGGGGGGAGGGGAGAGGGGAGGGAGAGAGAATGAGGGAGATACTTTTTTTATTGTTTATTTCACTTTTGTTTATTATCTATTTCACTTGCTTTGGCAATGTAAACATATGTTTCCCATGCCAATAAAGCCCCTTGAGAGAGAGAGAGAGAGAGAGAGAGAGAGAGAGAGAGAGAGAGAGAGAGAGAGAGAGAGAGAGAGAGAGGAGAGAGAGAGAGAGAGAGAGAGAGAGAGAGAGAGAGAGAGAGAGAGAGAGAGAGAGAGAGAGAGAGAGAGAGAGAGAGAGAGAGAGAGAGAGAGAGAGAGAGAGAGAGAGAGAGAGAACAGGGCTTGTGATATTGTTATATATGGGAACAACACTATAGCTCTAGAACTAGCTCCCACCTCATAACATATCTTATTACATCATGTTGCTTTTTATGAATATATTGCAGACTTCTGATTTCTTTTTTTTTTTTTATTGGATACTTTATACAGGAAACTGTAGACTTCAGATGTACAGCAGGATATGAACAGAGGGGAACTTGGCTTCAGAACGACTCATAAAAGGGTCAGTTTATCAGTGAGAGCTGCTGAGTGCTGCTAGAGAGAGGAGTGAGGATCAGTGATAAGATCACTGAACTAAAGGTTCACTGTTAAATTGACTGCGTCTCAAATGTCTGAGACACTTGATACATACAGTTGAAGTCGGAAGTTTACATACATCTTAGCCAAATACATTTAAACTCAATGATTTGTTTCACAAGAAAAAATATTTTGCATCTTCAAATTGGTAGGCATGTTGTGTAAATCAAATGATACAAACCCCCCAAAAATGAATTTTAATTCCAGGTTGTATGGCAACAAAATAGGAAAGATGCCAAGGGGGGTGAATACTTTCGCAAGCCACTGTAGGCCTTGAAATACATCCACAGGTACACCTCCAATTGACTCAAATTATGTCAATTAGCCTATCAGAAGCTTCTAAAGCCATGACATCATTTTCTGGAATCTTCCAAGCTTTTTAAAGGCACAGTTAACTTAGTGTATGTAAACTTCTGACCCACTGGAATTGTGATACAGTGAATTATAAGTTAAATAATCTGTCTGTAAACAATTGTTGGAAAAATTACTTGTGTCATGCACAAAGTAGATGTCCTAACCGACTTGCCAAAACTATAGTTTGTTAAAAAGAAATATGTGGAGTGGTTGAAAAACTAGTTTTAATGACTCCAACCTAAGAGTATGTCAACTTCAGACTTCAACTGTACACCCCTTGGTCAAAAGTAGTTCACTACATAGTGAATAGGGTGTCAGTTAAGCATAGTTGGGTTCAATTACTATTTCAAATCATTCAAATACTTTGAGTGTTTGCTTTAGCCTGCCTGAAGTGTCTGATGGGCGGGGTTTGTACTTATTTAAAATAAATTCAAATAATATTTTAACCCGGGTCTGCGGTTGAGACCCGTGGATCATTGACTTACTCTCTGGTACTCTGATCTCGCGCGGCAGGGGGATTGTAGGACTGTTGTCATTGAGGTCCACGATGATCACAGTGAGGGTCGCCGAGCCGGCCAATCGTGGCGTGCCCCAGTCCGTCGCCGTAACAACCAGCCTGGTGCCATGGAAATGAAAAAATAAACTGTCAGTTTTCATAACCTTTCATCTCCTGCTGTCTTACATCATAACCTGTTGTAGCCCAGAGCATGACAGATATTTAGTTTCCAATACAAAAGAGAGAGAGAGTACAGGAACAGTGAGAGTATTTATAGACTGAAAACAAAGGTTAGCCCGCTGAGGGAAACCACATGGCAGGCAGATTGTGAACAAACACACACATACACATACTTTCACACACACACACACACACACACACACACACACACACACACACACACACACACATCCCAAGGCCCTGCCCCTCACTTGGTTTGTGTCCAGATCTCTCGGTCCATGATAGCGGCGGTGGTGATGCTTCCGGTCAGCGGGTCGATCTTGAACAGGCCGCTGAGAGACGATGACTGCAGGCTGTAGGTCACCTGACTATTCTGGCCCTGGTCCAGGTCATCAGCCACCACCTGCATGGGACAGACAGGAAATCACATGACCGAGGTCAGAAAGAAAATCTAAACAAAAAAAGCAGTCTTCTGATATCACTGGTTTTCTTTTGTCTTAAAAGCAAAATGTACTTGTGTTTATGGTTAGCCAGTTCCAATCAGTTTTATTGTGTAGGAAACTGATTTTGCTGTCATTGGCTGTTGTTCACCCTTCCCCTGCTGTTAATTGTTTTGAATGTTGTTTTGTTTTGTTTTTGAAAGCAATACAAAAAAAATATCAAAAATAATAATAATCTGACAACACCTGGGGACAGACAGGAAGTCACATGGTCAGAGAGGAAATAAATCAAAACAAAGAACAGATGTACAACAGCTGTGGAACAGTAACAGGACCTGGTGATGGATATTGGTCTTGGAACTGTTGGAACAGAGAGTTAAAAAAAGGTTCTAAATGGCCTTGGCTTCATTCAGCATACAGCTGAGTCTATATACTCAACAGGGACGTTGGAAACACACTGTAGTATAGGGACAGGAACAGACAGTCACCTCTCAGAACTACCGCAGCAGCACTGAAACTATCCAGATCGTCTCTACTGTCTGAGCAGAGCATCTTCTAGCCCACAACCTCACACTCCATCTACAGCCAAGCATAATACAGGTGTGTATGAGTGTGTGCACGCTCGTTAGTGTACCTACCTGTATGATAGGGAAATGATATCCCTGTGCCTCTCGTATGTAGGCTACATAGTTCTGAAGCTGGAAGCGTGGCAGGTTGTCATTGACGTCCTGCAGGTTCAGGTTGACCGCCATGAAGGAACTGGAGGATGCAGTTTCAGCCTTCACCACTAGGCGGAGTCTAGGGGTCTCCTCATAGTCCAGCCCCATGGAGCTCTGTACCCAGATCTCACCTGGTTAGAACAATAACAAGGATAGATCTCACCTGGTTAGAACAATAACTAGGACAGATCTCACCTGGTTAGAACAATAACTAGGACAGATCTCACCACTTTAGAACAATAACTAGGACAGATCTCACCTCTTTAGAACAATAACTAGGACAGATCTCACCTCTTTAGAACAATAACTAGGACAGATCTCACCTCTTTAGAACAATAACAAGGACAGATCTCACCACTTTAGAACAATAACAAGGGGCTGAGAACCAATTGGGCAATGGATATTCATCCTTCTCCTATTCCTTATGATATTAATCAGGGATGTAGTGGAGTGTAAAGGCTGTTTACACACCTTTTTCATACGGTGAATCACAAAAATGTGTTTTATATCATTCCCCAGCCCAGCGGCTTACCAGTGGAGGAGCTGATTCCAAAGGAGTGTAATGTGTTGCCACTGAAGATGCTGTAACTGATCCCACTACGGGATCCATCAGGGTACTGGGCCTGAGTCTGCACCACGGTGGTACCTGGAGGAGGACAACACACACCTCACTATCACACTGTGTTCTCAACACACCTCACTATCACACTGTGTTCTCAACACACCTCACTATCACACTGTGTTCTCAACACACCTCACTATCACACTGTGTTCTCAACACACCTCACTATCACACTGTGTTCTCAACACACCTCACTATCACACTGTGTTCTCAACACACCTCACTATCACACTGATTACTTACATTATACACACGTCACTATCACACTGATTACTTACATTATACACACCTCACTATCACACTGATTACTTACATTATACACACCTCACTATCACACTGATTACTTACATTATACACACCTCAGTCTCACACGTATTACTTATGTGCTGGAAATGTTTAATGTTTGTGCTTTTCTAATAACTCATTTCTGTGTTCTATTCACGTGCTTTTCTAATAACCGTTTCCTGTGTTCATGCAAGTGACTGACTGAACGAATCCTCACTATCAGTAGCTGCAATTTGGCAGTATGCCCAGACCTTTGTTTTGACAACGAAATATATCTCAGTTTCAAGGTCTCAGCTTAGAGAGAAGAAGCCTCGTGAGGTATTGGTCTGTCACATGTTATGAACTAGTATTGGTCGGTCACATGAATGAAACAAAACGTTAATGATGAATTAATTATGCTAAATCATGCAAATATAACTTGTCTGTGTATAGCCGTATATAAGATAACTGCTGGGACTGCCCCGGCAGAGCTCCTGATTGACATGTGTACTATGGTGCATTGAGTTGGTTGGAACCTCTCCAGCACGCTGACAATAAACAATTATTCATTTAAGATTGACTTTGAGTGTCCCTGTGTTAGAATTTCCACAACACTTACATTATACACTCCTCAGTCTCACACTGATTACTTACATTATACACACCTCAGTCTCACACTGATTACTTACATTATACACACCTCAGTCTCACACAGATTACTTACATTACACACACCTAAGTCTCAAACTGATTAAGGATTACAGACAGATTACCAGGACGTGTACTCTGAGCATGCGCTGAACAGCTGGCAAGTGTCTTCACTGACATTTTCAACATGTCCCTGACTGAGTCTGTAATACCAACATGTTTCAAGCAGACCACCATAGTCCCTGTGCCCAAGAACACTAAGATAACCTGCCTAAATGACTACCGTCCCGTAGCACTCACGTCTGTAGCCATGAAGTTCTTTGAAAGGCTGGTCATGGCTCACATCAACACCATTATCCCAGAAACCCTAGACCCACTCCAATTTGCATACCGCCCCAACAGATCCACAGATGATGCAATCTCTATTGCACTCCACACTGCCCTTTCCCACCTGGACAAGAGGAACACCTATGTGAGAATGCTATTCATTGACTACAGCTCAGCGTTCAACACCATAGTGCCCTCAAAGCTCATCACTAAGCTAAGGACCCTGGGACTAAACACCTCCCTCTGCAACTGGATCCTGGACTTCCAGGTGGTAAGGGTAGATAACAACACATCTGCCATGCTGATCCTCAACACGGGGGCCCCTCAAGGGTGCGTGCTCAGTCCTGTACTCCCTGTTCACCCATGACTGCATGGCCAGGCACGACTCCAACACCATCATTAAGTTTGCCGACGACACAACAGTCTCACACTGATTACTTACATTATATACACCTCAGTCTCACACTGATTACTTACATTATACACACCTCAGTCTCACACTGATTACTTACATTATACACACCTCAGTCTCACAACAAAACAGATACACCTTAGTATCACACTCTTTGAATCAAAGAAAAATCGCCTGTTCCTACCTTTGGCAGCGTTCTCTTGCAGACTGATGTCTCTAGCGTGGCGTGAGAAGCGGATCCCCTTGTAGGTCTGTTCTCTGATGTAGATGACCACCACCCCTAGAGAGGACTGGGCTGGGCTACCCTGGTCCATAGCCTCTACAATCAGAGTCCTCTGGCCCTGGGTCAGTCCCTGCAGCTTCTCTGTAGCCTGGGATGAATGAAAAATATTTTCGTCTGAAGTCTCCCTAAGTAAGCCCACCCTTACAGGGGTTATTTAACACATACAGTGGCTTGCGAATGTATTCACCCCCCTTGGCATTTTTCCTATGTTGTTGCCTTACAACCTGGAATTAAAATGGATTTTTGGGGGGGTTGTATCATTTGATTTACACAACATGCCTACCACTTTGAAGATGCAAAATGTTTTTTCTTGTGAAGCAAACAAGAAATAAGACAAAAAAACAGAAACCTTGAGCGTGCATAACTATTCACTCCCCAATATCAATACTTTGTAGAGCCACCTTTTGCAGCAATTACAGCTGCAAGTCTCTTGGGGTATGTCTCTATAAGCTTGGCACATCTAGCCACTGGGTTTTTTGCCCATTCTTCAAGGCAAAACTGCTCCAGCTCCTTCAAGTTGGATGGGTTCCGCTGGTGTACAGCAATCTTTAAGTCATACCACAGATTCTCAATTGGATTGAGGTCTGGGCTTTGACTAGGCCCTTCCAAGACATTTAAATGTTCCCCTTAAACCACTCGAGTGTTGCTTTAGCAGTATGCTTAGGGTCATTGTCCTGCTGGAAGGTGAACCTCTGGAATCTCTGGAAGACTGAAACAGGTTTCCCTCAAGAATTTCCCTGTATTTAGCGCCATCCATCATTCCTTCAATTCTGACCAGTTTCCCAGTCCCTGCCGATGAAAAACATCCCCACAGCATGATGCTGCCACCACCATGCTTCACTGTGGGGATGGGGTTCTTGGGGTGATGAGAGGTGTTGGGTTTGCGCCAGACATAGCGTTTTCCTTGATGGCCAAAAAGCTCAATTTTAGTCTCATCTGACCAGAGTACCTTCTTCCATATGTTTGGGGAGTCTCCCACATGCATTTTGGCGAACACCAAACGTGTTTGCTTATTTTTTTCTTTAAGCAATGGCTTTTTCCTGGCCACTCTTCCGTAAAGCCCAGCTCTGTGGAGTGTATGGCTTAAAGTGGTCCTATGGACAGATACTCCAATCTCCGCTGTGGAGCTTTGCAGCTCCTTCAGGGTTATCTTTGGTCTCTTTGTTGCCTCTCTGATTAATACCCTCCTTGCCTGGTCCGTGAGTTTTGGTGGGCGGCCCTCTCTTAGCAGGTTTGTTGGGGTGCCATATTCTTTCCATTTTTTAATAATGGATTTAATGGTGCTCCATGGGATGTTCAAAGTTTCCGTTTTTTTTTTATAACCCAACCCTGATCTGTACTTCTCCACAACTTTGTCCCTGACCTGTTTGGAGAGCTCCTTGGTCGTCATGGTGCCGCTTGCTTGGTGGTGCCCCTTGCTTAGTGGTGTTGCAGACTCTGGGGCCTTTCAGAACAGGTGCATATATACTGAGATCATGTGACAGATCATGTGACACTTAGATTGCACACAGGTGGACTTTATTTAACTATTTATGTGACTTCTGAAGGTAATTGGTTGCACCAGATCTTATTTAGGAGCTTCATAGCAAAGGCGGTGAATACAATATGCCACCACATTTCCATTATTTATTTTTTTGAATTTTTTTAAACAAGTACTTTTTTTCATTTCACTTCACCAATTTGGACTATTTTGTGCATGTCCATTACATGAAATCCAAATAAAAATCCATTTAAATTACAGGTTATAATGCAACAAAATAGGAAAAATGCCAAGGGGGATGAATACTTTTGCAAGGCACTGTAAATACCCTGATTAATAATGTAACAATACCTGGATGTCCCCAGTCAGAGAGTTGATGGTGAAGCCCCGGACAGGGCTGGCGAAGCGGTAGAACACTGAGCCGTTGGCCCCAAAATCACGGTCCTCCGCCCGCATGGTGGCCAGGACGCGATGAGAGGAGACACTGGAGAAGAAGAACAAGAACAAGAATATTATTATAATTACAAAAATTCCTGTACATGGATGTCCAACTAAAACTTATTCTGCTTTTATTCTAACCCCTCCGAAAGACACATACAGAGGGAGGTTGGAGCAGAGGGCAGCCATACTACTATGCCCGTTTAGCAGTTTAGGGGTTACGTGCCTTGCTCAAGGGCACAACAGTAGGTGATGGCATCTAAGACACACAACAGCAGGTGATGGCACGCAACAAAGAAGACATGTGAAAGACAAAACTGTACAGATAAATCCTCCGGATGCAAGCCCACTCCAAAACAGATTCTTCCCCGTCAGACATGGGATTCGAACCGGCAAACTTCCTGTTGTTGTCCTGCTTCGCTAACCTCTAGTAAACCTACCTGGAGGCAGAGATGTTGATGACCAGGGGGTCCTGGATGAAGAATGGAGCGTTGTCGTTCACGTCCTGTACATACACGTTGACCGTGGCGGTGGAGTTGCGAGGGCTGGCGGGGGACGAGTCTATGGCGCAGACATCGAAAGTGTACGACGCGGTTCGTTCCCGGTCGAGCGGAGCGGCGGTAATGACATGTCCCGTGTGCTGGTCAATGATGAACATGCCCTTTGAACCACGCGACAGGAAGTATAGCACCTGGGATTAGAACAGATTATAGTAGATTAGATAAAATCACTGTTAGGTTTAATGAAGCCTTAATTAACCCTTTGAAGGTCTAGATAGATGGCTTCCTTTTGTTAGCAAAATTTCATAAAGGGTGGCAAAAGTGTTATGCTACATTTGGCAAAACTTAAGGGGGCTCAGGAGGCATAAGGCTCTAGTCAAAAGTAGTACACTATGTAGGGACTAGGGTGCCATTTGGGACGCAACCTATGAGTTCAGTCTGTGTACCTGGCTGTTAGACCCTTCGTCCAGGTCAGTAGCAGAGACCTCCAGCACTAGGGAGCCAATAGGAACGTCCTCAGAGAGGTCAGCGGTGTAGCTGGGGCTGGTGAACTGGGGGCTGTGGTCGTTGACATCCAGGAGCGTGACCTCTACTGTGGCTGTGCTGCTCAGGGCCGGAGAGCCCCCGTCAAGGGCTGTCACTGTCAGACTGTACCTGGCCCTACGTTCCCTATCCAGCGGTCTGGAGGTGGAGAGAACACCTGACTTCCTGTCCATACAGAAGTCACCTGATGGGTCGCCAGCTAGAGGAGGGAGGGAGAAAGTGGGAGAAACAGAAGATGAAAGGTAAATCTCACAACATTGCGATCAATGGATCAATCAATCAGTAAATTATGAATTCAATTGGACTCCTGGGATCTACAAGTAGTTGGCTCTTACCTGTAATCTTGTAGGTCATCTCTCCGCTGTCCCCAGTGTCCAGGTCAGTAGCTCTGAGAGTGAACAGCTCAACAGCCTCCATGTTCTCAGGCACCTCCAGGCTGTAGTACAGTCTACTGAACGCTGGGGCGTTGTCATTCTCATCCAACACCCGGATCCTCACTGATGCCCGGGCAAAGTTAGGAGGCACGCCACCGTCTCGGGCATACACTGGACAAAAGGGAAGATTAGGAATTAAACAAAGCTTCAGCAGTCTAAAAGTGTTCGTTATATATTTATTAACTAAACCATATTGTGTTTCCTAGAGATATTTAAGAAAAACTGAGAAAATAATACCAACATTATCATTGTACCACTCATGTATCCCATCAAATCAGAACTATAAAAACATGGCCAGTTTGGAATGTTGTGTGTTACTCATATAAAGGGCCAGTTAACTGTTTTAGTGGTTAGGATTAGGATTAAGGGTCAGGGATAAGGATCAGGGTTAGGGCCAGGAGTTAGGCTGAGGGGTTACAGGTTAAGGGTCAGGGGTCAGGGTTAGATATTATGGTCAGAGCCAGTTACCTGTCAGTGTATATTGTTCCTGTTCCTCTCTGTCCAGGGCTTTAGTGGTGGTTATAACACCTGTAGCTGGGTGAATGCTGAAACCCTCCTCAGAGATGCCTCCATATGTCAACTGGCCATTGGTACCTGGAGAGAGAGAGAGACAGAAAGAAAAAGAAAGAGAGAGAAGAAGCATATGAAGTCAAACCCTAATACTATCTGTCAGTGGCTTCCAATCCGCACCCTACACCATCCCCTTGACCCTTACCCTTCAATGTTCTGAAGATCTGAAGGGTCTGGGTAGGTCTAAACACTGTAGTAGTGGTGGAGCTTCCACCATACTGCTTCCATCTTACAGATACAGTTTGCAAACATCAAAGGGTTAGGGCCAAGGGGAAGTGGTAGGGAGAAGGATTGGAGCCGGCTGTGCAAGTCAAATGGACATCACTTTTCATAGGGTGTTGGGCCGGCAGAGTCCTATTCCATTCAGTCATGTTATACTTTCAACCCACTCTACCCCCGGGCACTGAAAACATTCGCAAATAAGTGTTTGCGAAGAAAGAGCAAACACAGCAGCATTCCTGTTTTCATTTGTTTGTAGTTGGTTTTGCTGTGTAAGCGGTTGGCTGGGCTGCACCGGGCGGGCGGAGGCTGGGAGATTGAGTGTGTGTGTGTGTGTTGTGTGATAGCGTGCTAACAGTGAAAGACTCTGGCACCATCACCTTACCCCACTAATCACCCTGGAGAGAAACTTTATAATCCTTCTGGGTTATGTGCTCTTGACTAACTCCAGGGGAATGTGAACACACACACACACACACACAGAGACACACACACACACACACACACACACACACACACACACACACACACTCACCATCCCTCAGCACGGTCTTCAATTAAAACCAACTGTTACTGGTGAAGCTGATGATGTGAACATGCGTTGAACACATGGAGGATCAACACTTAGAACAACAGGCTCTGCTGGCTGACACTGAGTTCTATTTTGTTTAAGAAACAGTACAGCAAATACGTAGAAGAACTGTGTGTCATCATATGTACTTTGTATATTACTATGCCATAAAGAAAGCCACCATAACATATAGTATATGATGAGGGCAATGCAGTCTTATGTGCTTGTCAGTACTGTACACTATGTATGTAACGACTGGATCTCCTGTGTTAGCCCACTGAGCTCAAGCCTAGCATCTCTCACCTTGGTCCAGGTCAGAGGCCGACACCACCAGAACAGTGGTTCCTGCAGGCTGGTTCTCTGTAATCTGGGCTTGGTACTGGTTCTCCTGGAACCAGGGCACCTCATCATTCACATCGATAACCTGGACAGACAGCAGCTGGCTGGACGAGAGCACTGGTACCCCGTGGTCCTGGGCTACGATGGTCAGGTTGAACAGGTCCTGCTCCTCCCGGTCGATGGGCTTCAGGATAGAGAGAGAACCTGGAAAAGTAGAGGAGAGGGGTTAGAGAGGGAGCCTGGGGTGGAGGAGAGAAGTGGGGGTAGAGAGGGAGCCTGGGGTGGAGGAGAGGAGAAGGGGTTAGAGAGGGAGCCTGGGGTGGAGGAGAGGAGACGGGGTTAGAGAGGGAGCCTGGGGTGGAGGAGAGGAGAGGGGGTTAGAGAGGGAGCCTGGGGTGGAGGAGAGGAGAGGGGTTAGAGAGGGAGCCTGGGGTGGAGGAGAGGAGAGGGGTTAGAGAGGGAGCCTGGGGTGGAGGAGAGGAGAGGGGTTAGAGAGGGAGCCTGGGGTGGAGGAGAGGAGAGGGGGTTAGAGAGGGAGCCTGGGGTGGAGGAGAGGAGAAGGGGTTAGAGAGGGAGCCTGGGGTGGAGGAGAGGAGAAGGGGTTAGAGAGGGAGCCTGGGGTGGAGGAGAGGAGAGGGGTTAGAGAGGGAGCCTGGGTTGGAGGAGAGGAGAGGGGTTAGAGAGGGAGCCTGGGGTGGAGGAGAGGAGAGGGGTTAGAGAGGGAGCCTGGGGGTGGAGGAGAGGAGAGGGGTTAGAGAGGGAGCCTGGGGGTGAAGGAGAGGAGAAGGGGTTAGAGAGGGAGCCTGGGGTGGAGGAGAGGAGAAGGGGTTAGAGAGGGAGCCTGGGGTGGAGGAGAGGAGAGGGGTTAGAGAGGGAGCCTGGGGTGGAGGAGAGGAGAGGGGTTAGAGAGGGAGCCTGGGGTGGAGGAGAGGAGAGGGGGTTAGAGAGGGAGCCTGGGGTGGAGGAGAGGAGAAGGGGTTAGAGAGGGAGCCTGGGGTGGAGGAGAGGAGAGGGGTTAGAGAGGGAGCCTGGGGTGGAGGAGAGGAGAGGGGTTAGAGAGGGAGCCTGGGGTGGAGGAGAGGAGAGGGGTTAGAGAGGGAGCCTGGGGTGGAGGAGAGGAGAGGGGTTAGAGAGGGAGCCTGGGGTGGAGGAGAGGAGAGGGGTTAGAGAGGGAGCCTGGGGTGGAGGAGAGGAGAAGGGGTTAGAGAGGGAGCCTGGGGTGGAGGAGAGGAGAGGGGTTAGAGAGGGAGCCTGGGGTGGAGGAGAGGAGAGGGGTTAGAGAGGGAGCCTGGGGTGGAGGAGAGGAGAGGGGTTAGAGAGGGAGCCTGGGGTGGAGGAGAGGAGAGGGGTTAGAGAGGGAGCCTGGGGTGGAGGAGAGGAGAAGGGGTTAGAGAGGGAGCCTGGGGTGGAGGAGAGGAGAAGGGGTTAGAGAGGGAGCCTGGGGTGGAGGAGAGGAGAGGGGGTTAGAGAGGGAGCCTGGGGTGGAGGAGAGGAGAGGGGTTAGAGAGGGAGCCTGGGGTGGAGGAGAGGAGAGGGGTTAGAGAGGGAGCCTGGGGTGGAGGAGAGGAGAGGGGTTAGAGAGGGAGCCTGGGGTGGAGGAGAGGAGAGGGGTTAGAGAGGGAGCCTGGGGGTGGAGGAGAGGAGAAGGGGTTAGAGAGGGAGCCTGGGGTGGAGGAGAGGAGAAGGGGTTAGAGAGGGAGCCTGGGGTGGAGGAGAGGAGAGGGGTTAGAGAGGGAGCCTGGGGTGGAGGAGAGGAGAGGGGTTAGAGAGGGAGCCTGGGGTGGAGGAGAGGAGAGGGGTTAGAGAGGGAGCCTGGGGTGGAGGAGAGGAGAGGGGTTAGAGAGGGAGCCTGGGGTGGAGGAGAGGAGAAGGGGTTAGAGAGGGAGCCTGGGGTGGAGGAGAGGAGAAGATACAGATTAAAGGATGAAGAGAGATCCTAGGGAGTGGAGAGGTCCTTATGGACCCTGGTCAAAAGTAATAAAATCAAATATTATTTGTCACATGCGCCGAATACAACAGGTGTAGACCTTACAGTGAAATGCTTACTTACAAGCCCTTAACCAACAATGCAGTTTTAAGAAAGAATACCAAAAAAATACAATATAAAATAATACGAAATAAAAGTAAAAAATAATTAAAGGGCAGCAGTAAAAATAACAATAGCGAGGCTATATAGAGGGGGTACCGGAACCGAGTCAATGTGCGGGGGCACCGGTTAGTCGAGGTAATTGAGGTAATATGTACATGTAGGTAGAATTATTAAAGTGACTATGCATAGATAATAAACAGAGAGTAGCAGCAGCATAAAAAAAATATTATTAGATGTCTGGGTAGCCATTTGATTAGATGTTCAGGAGTCTTAGAAGCTGTTTAGAAGCCTCTTGGACCTAGACATGGCGCTCCGGTACCGCTTGCCGTACGGTAGCAGAGAGAACAGTCTATGACTAGTGTGGCTGGAGTCTTTGACAATTACACCACCTGGTATAGAGGTCCTGGATGGCAGGAAGCTTGGCACCAGTGATGTACTGGGCCGTACGCACTACCCTCTGTAGTGCCTTGTGGAGGCCAAGCAGTTGCCATACCAGGCATTGATGCAACCAGTCAGGATGCTCTCGATGGTGCAGCTGTAGAACCTTTTGAGGATCTGAGGACCCATGCCAAATCTTTTCAGTCTCCTTAGGGGGAATAGGTTTTGTCGTGCCCTCTTCACAACTGTCTTGGTGTGCTTGGACCATGTTAGTTTGTTGGTGCTGTGGACACCAAGGAACTTGAAGCTCTCAACCTGCTCCACTACAGCCCCGTCGATGAGAATGGGGGTGTGCGCGATCCTCTTCTTTTTCCTGTAGTCCAAAATCATCTCCTTTGTCTTGATCACGTTGAGGGAGAGGTTGTTGTCCTGGCACCACACGGCCAGGTTTCTGACCTCCTCCCTGTAGGCTGTCTCGTCGTTGTCGGTGATCAGGCCTACCACTGTTGTGTCATCGGCAAACTTAATGATGGTGTTGGAGTCGTGCCTGGCCATGCAGTCATGAGTGAACAGGGACTACAGGAGGGGACTGAGCACGCACTCCTGAGGGGCCCCTGTGTTGAGGATCAGCGTGGCGGATGTGTTGTTACCTACCCTTACCACCTGGGGGGCGGCCCGTCAGGAAGTCCAGGATCCAGTTGCAGAGGGAGGTGTTTAGTCCCAGGGTCCTTAGCTTAGTGATGAGCTTTGAGGGCACTATGGTGTTGAAGCCTGAGCTGTAGTCAATGAATAGCATTCTCATATAGGTGTTCCTTTTGTCCAGGTGTGAAAGGGCAGTGTGGAGCGCAATAGAGATTGCATCATCTGTGGATCTGTTGGGGCGGTATACAAATTGGAGTGGGTCTAGGGTTTCTGGGATAATGGTGTTGATGTGAGCCATGACCAGCCTTTCAAAGCACTTCATGGCTACAGACGTGAGTGCTACGGGTCGGTAGTCATTTAGGCAGGTTACCTTAGTGTTCTTGGGCACAGGGACTATGGTGGTCTGCTTGAAACATGTTGTTATTACAGACTCAGACAGGGAGAGGTTGAAAATGTCAGTGAAGACACTTGCCAGTTGGTCAGCGCATGCTCGGAGTACACGTCCTGGTAATCCGTCTGGCCCTGCGGCTTTGTGAATGTTGACCTTAGTTGGGATGCAGTGAACTTAGTTGGGATGCAGGGTGCTATTTGGGACGCAGCCTCAGCCAGTCCCTCTCCCTACCTAGTATGCAGTCACACCCTGTGAAAGGTCCCAGTGCTCTCTAGTCCAGCACAACTCTGCTAGCTTCAACTTCTACTGCTAGCTTCACTTCTCTGCTAACTTCAACTTTCACAGCTAGCTTTAACACACTGCTAGCTTCAACTTTCACTGCTAGCTCCAACCCTCAGCTAGTGTCAACTTTCACTGCTAGCTTCAACTTTCACTGCTAGCTCCAACACTCTGCTAGCTTCAACTTTCACTGCTAGCTCCAACACTCTGCTAGCTTCAACTTGCACTGCAAGCTTCACAACTCTGCTAGCTTCAGCTTTCACTGCTAGCGTCACTTCTCTGCTAGATTCATATTTACCAGTCATTCCTCCCTCTCCGTCGGAGGCCAAGCGCTGCTCCTTGCCAAGAGCTTTACTTACTTACTTACACACACCCACCCACCCTGTCCACCCAGTCATCTGTGTGTGTGTGTGGATCTATTCCCATGAAAGGCAGAAACAAAACACCAAAGAACCCCAACCTCAGACTGCTGGGAACCATTAAAGTAGCGATTAGAACTGCATGTGTGTGTGTGTGTGTGTGTGTGTGTTCACTTTGATAACACCCACACACACGCACAATATTTGGTATTTTGTTCTTCTGGGCTTTGTTGTGGTGTGTGATACACACGTTGACCCTGGCTCCACCCCTCCCCCACCGCCCCACCAATCAGGAACCAAGGAATCCCCTGGTCGGCCGAGGGGATAGAAACAGGAAGCTGTCAAGATCTATCAGGTGTGTCACAGAGAGAGGGCGGCCATCTTGATCTGGTTCCAGTATATGTGAGTGTGTGTGTGTGCGCGCGCATGTGTGTGTGTGTGTGTGGTGCCCATCTTGAACTGGTTCCAGCCATGCAGGTAATTAGTCAGTATAATGACAGTTAATGTCATGAGTTAATCCTCTGACCACCTGGTCTGCTCCTATCCTATCCTGTCCACCAGCCCAGGCCAGGGTCTACGATGACAGGAGAAATGGTCCCATCTCTACACATTCTGTTTTGGTTATGTTCCCATTACACCACCACAACAGAGCTCTGTGTAGGAGAAGCCTAGTACAGATCATGGTAACCTTGAATCCTTCTGGGTGGAGGATGGGTGTCTCCTAACTCTATTAGGGGTTCTTTCCCCCTCCACCAGGCTCAATGGAAATATTAAATAATCAAACTATGTGTCAAGTTTCCCTGACCCAGATTAATCCCAGTCAACTCCTGGACTAAGCCTCTCCATTTGGGAACACCTTTGGTCCAGGTGTTGGCTTAATCTAGGTCTGAGAATCCGCCCCTGAAAGTTTTTTTCTTGTTCTTTTTTATCAACTTGTGTAAGACGACGCTGTTCCCTAGACTAATCCGATTAATAGAAGAAACTAATAGAATGTCTAACATGAGAAGAAACATGTGAGAGCAAGGAAACATCTTTACCTTAGTTCACCCCAGTCTTCAGAACTGTGACGGCTCTACTCTAATACAACCATACATATACAGTACAACACTACGTAAACCAAAGAGACTGGAATTGGAAACATCCAAAATATGTTTTCCATGTTTCTCTCTTTCTCTCTCTCTCGCTCTCTCTCTCTCTCTCTCTCTCTCTCTCTCTCTCTCTCTCTCTCTCTCTCTCTCTCTCTCTCTCTCTCTCTCTCTCTCTCTCTCTCTCTCTCTCTCTCTCTCTCTCTCTCTCTCTCTCTCTCTCTCTCTCTCTCTCTCTCTCTCTCTCTCTCTCTCTCTCTCTCTCTCTCTCTCTCTCTCTCTCTCTCTCACCTGCCCCCCCTCTCTATCTCTCTCTCTCTTTCTCTCCCCTGCCCTCTCTGCCCCCCTCCCCCCCCTCTCTCTCTCTCTCTCTCTCTCTCTCTCTCTCTCTCTCTCTCTCTCTCTCTCGATCCCCCCTCCTCTTACCCATGTGTTATTAGTGACCAGGCTTAGGACGGGATCACTGAGGAGTCACAGCGGCTGAAACTATTCCAGCCACTAACTCTGACCATACTAAAGGCTCAGGGGCAAGTTATCTCAGAGTACGGAGATACAGAGAGAAAACAACAAACCCCAAAACAGAACCAACACAACCCCCCTCCTCCCATCCCCTCCTGCCTCACTCTCTCTTTGACGGTTGCGGCTCATTTAACCATGAAATCGAAATGGAGTCAGTGCTGTGCCCTCTCTCTGCTCTGCTCCCAGGGCCAGGTAATGAGAAGGAGAGGGAAGCCCTAATCTCAGCGATGCACGGCAGGCCTGGTGTGTATGTGTGTCTGTGTGTGTGCGTAATCTCAGCGCAGCACGGCAGCCCTGCCAGTTGCGTGTCTAGCAGTGTGTGTTTACTGCCAGCCTCTCCTCGCTGCGGCCTTCTGCTGTGGAAAAAGTTGTTAAACTGCAGCCAGATAGCTGGATCGTTACTTACAGTGGTGGTGGTTGTTACAGCAGCAGCAGTGTTGGTGGTGGTAGGGTTTAGTGCTCAGGTAGGCAGGCCTACGCAATGCACTGGGGTAACTTCGTTAACTCTGATTCGTCTCTCACACGACATCTATTCACACTTCCCTGTTTATACTGTTTTAACTGTGCTGGGGCCTGATTATAGGTTGAACCTTATGAGACTCTCTCACATACCCAACCACATGCAAGCTTGGAATATGGTACCAATGGCCTTCTGACATCACAGCATGTGTTTACAGCACAGCTAGCAACAAAATGATTGCTCTCGTGAGAAAACAATAACGTATGCCAGTGTTACCGACCGGGTTTGAACCCGGTCGTCTGCATGCCACAAGGCTGTGTTATCCAGCTGAGCTAAAGCCTAGGCATTAGCTTGGGGAGCTGACAAAAGTCTCCTGGTCTCAGACAAGGTTACCTTTTCTGTGAGCGTGGTTCACCAAACCACTTCCATTACACTAGGAGTTGTTTAAATGACCCACCAGTATTAAGGTTGAGGCTGAACGTCCCTCCAGCGTTCCCAGTCTCGATGAAGTAGCTGACCCGTCCGTTCTCCCCCTGGTCGGCATCTCGCGCCACGACGTAGAGAACAAAGAAGCCCACAGGCTGGTCCTCCATGACGCTGACCGCGGAAGGCGAGCTAATAACTGGAGCATTGTCGTTCTCGTCTGTCACAAACACCCTCGCCGTCACCGAGCCCCAGCGCTGTTGGCTGGCGTTCAGGGCGGAGTCTGTCGCCTGGACGACCAGGATGAGGGAAGAAGTGACCTCATGGTCCAGTTCCTGCGCAAGGGTCAGGACGCCAGTGGAAGGGTGAAGGGTCAGGAGGTCTGGGAGGTCAGGGTACTGGAACATAGTAGAATTAAATATAACTTGATCAATCTAGGGTACTGGAACAGAGCAGAATTGAATATAAAGTTTTTAGTCCAGGGTACTGGAACAGAGTCGAATACAATATAACTTTATTGGTCCAGAGTACTGAAACAGAGGAGAAGAGAATATAACTTTATTAGTCCATCTGCAGAGATATAAATCATTATTCTGCTCTACTCCCTAAACTGCTACTTTATGTGGTTAAGTGCCTTGCTAAAGAGCACAACGGCAGGAGATGGTCTAGTTGCCAGTGAGTTCATCTCCAATTTTCACGACCGGTCTAGAATTTGAAACAGCAACGTTCCTGTTACTGATTTGCTTCTCTAACCTGTGTGTCCTAACCCTAACCTCCTAACCCTACCTGGTGCAGGATGGAGTAGGTCAGCAGGCTGTTGGGCCCTGATCCGTCCTGGTCCGAAGCCTGGAAGGTGTAGATGGTCGCCCCAGGCTCCATGTTCTCAGGTATCACCAAGGTTACGGGGTCCTCCGGGAAGCGGGGCGCGTGGTCGTTGCTGTCCTCCACCTCGATGTCCAGCTGCACCAGGTGGCTGCTGGGTAACGTTGTGGAGAAGTCGTCCACCTCTATCTGTAATGTGTAGCGGGCGGAGCGCTCGTAGTCCAGCTCCCTTGTCAGGTACACGTCACCTGTCTGACGGTCCACCATGAACGTTCCGTCTCGGTCTGACCCGCCCACCAACGTGTAGGTCACGTGACCATCCTCAGGGAGCTCGAAGCCGTCATGTGACCTCACAGAGCCAATCACAGAGCCCGGTTTGGCCTCCTCGACGGAGTTGAAGTATATGGAGAGGGGGTTGGCTTTGGAAGGAGCTCTGCTCGCACTCAGGACCTGTGGACAGCAAGATGGAGATTTGGTAAGCATACTGTATATCCTCAATACACCACTCAGGACCTATAGACATTCAGAAAGTATTCAGACCCCTTGACTTTTCCTACATTTTGTTACGTTACAGCCTTATTCTAAAATTGATTAAATTGTTTTTTTCCCCTCATTAATCTACACACAATACCCCATAATGACAAAGCAAAAACAGGATATTAGACATTTTAGCTAATATATAAAAAAACAAAACAGAAATATCACATTTCCATAAGTATTCAGACCCTTTACTCAGTACATTGTTGAAGCACCTTTGGCAGCGATTACAGCCTCGAGTCTTATTGGGTATGACGCTACAAGCTTGGCACACCTGTATTTGGGGAGTTTCTCCCATTCTTCTCTGCAGATCCTCTCAAGCTCTGTCAGGTTGGATGGGGAGCATCACTGCACAGCTATTTTCAGGTCTCTCCAGAGATGTTCGATCGGCCTCAAGTCCAGGCTCTGGCTGGGTCACTCAAGGACATTCAGAGACTTGTCCTGAAGCCACTCCTGCGTTGTCTTGGCTGTGTGCTTACGGTGGTTGTCCTGTTGGAAGGTGAACCTTTGCCCCAGTCTCAGGTCCTGAGCGCTCTGGAGCAGGTTTTCATCAAGGATCTCTCTGTACTTTGCTCCGTTCATCTTTGACTCGATCCTGACTTGTCTCCCAGTCCATGCTGCTGAAAAATATCCCCACAGTATGATGCTGCCGCCACCATGCTTCACCGTAGAGATGGAGCCACGTTTTCTCCAGACGTGACGCTTGGCATTCAGGCCAAAGAGTTCAATCTTGGTTTCATCAGACCAGAGAATCTTGTTTCTCATGGTCTTAGAGTCTTTAGGGGCCTTTTGGCAAACTCCAAGCGGGCCATCATGTGCCTTTTACTGAGGAGTGGCTTCCGTCTGGCCACTCTACCATAAAGGCCTGATTGGTGGAGTGCTGCAGAGATGGTTGTCCTTCTGGAAGGTTCTCCCATCTCCACAGAGGAACTCTAGAGCTCTGTCAGAGTGACCATCAAGTTCTTGATCACCTCCCTGACCAAGGCCCTTCTCCCCCGATTGCTCACTTTGACCGTGCGGCCAGCTCTAGGAAGAGTCTTGGTGGTTCCAAACTTCTTCCGTTTAAGAATGATGGAGGCCACTGTGTTCTTGGGGACCTTCAATGCTGTATAAATGTTTTGGTACCCTTCCCCAGATCTGTGCCTCGACACAATCCTGTCTCAGAGCTCTACGGACAATTCCTTCGACCTCATCGCTTGGTTCTTGCTCTGACATGCACTGTCAACTGTGGGACCTTATATATACAGGTGTGTGCCTTTCCAAATCATGTCCAATCAATTTAATTTACTACAAATGGACTCCAATCAAGTTGTAGAAACATCTCAAGGATGATCAATGGAAACAGGATGCACCTGAGCTCAATTTTGAGTCTCATAGCAAAGGGTCTGAATACTTATGTAAATAAGGTATATCTGTTTTAAATTTTTATACATTTGCAAAAATTTCAAAAAATCTGTTTTCGCTTTGTCATTATGGGGTATTGTGTGTAGATTGCTGAGATAATTTTTTTTATAATGTTTTATCCATTTTAGAATAAGGCTGTAACGTAACAAAATGTTGAAAAAGTCAAGAAGTCTGAATACTTTCCGAAGGCACTGTATATCATCAATATATTGGTGTTAAAGGTTTGTAGCTAGCTAACTCATTACCAGGTTAAATTGCGAGAGCCGGCTGGAGGACAAAATTAGTAGCTAGCTAATCAATGTTTCTTATAACTGGGATCTTCAAACAATCTGTTAACCATTGAGGAACATTATTAGCAACTATGAAAATCCTGACAGTTAATGATAATCCATTTAGCAAGATAGCTGAACATCAACACTCAGCAGACTCACGCTATGTGTCTAAAAATGACCATTATACATGCCTAGTGGCAGTTGGAGCTACATTTTCCAATACAATGCTAAAGAATCAAAATATTCAATGGGACGCTGTTAACCTGAAACAGATTTCTACCCACCCACTCTATTTCCTCATTGGGAATAAAATAAACGGAACGCTTTAAGAGTTTTTTATAAACTCCAACAACATGCCTGCTAGCGCTAATCACATTTAATCAGATAGGCATGTCACTGCCAGGAAAAATAATAAGGGATAAAAGTCAACATAATCAGAAAAGGAAATTGTAATGAGTTTTCAGATCTCACTGCAGTAGGCGGGGCTCGGTAGTCTACAGTACTGAGTTTTTACACCTCCCTTGATGACCAATCAGAAGAACATGAAAGACCACAGCTTTGACGCAACGCTCCCTTTGTATGGAAACAGGCACCAGAAGTTAAACATATGACACATTGTTCTAATAAGCCTGTTTTTCAGTTCAGCTCTAAGCAGGGGATGGAGTCACAGGGTTTAAATATCTGAGAGAGTGAGAGAGAGAGAGAGAGCGAGAGAATGACTGAATAAATGAATGAAAGTGAGGGAGTTAGACCAGGAGAAAGAGAGATAGAGAGACAGCAAGACAAGCAGAAAGAAAATAGTTTTGTGCGCTTCTCCATTTTTCTCCTCAACAAATCCTTGCTGATGCTTAATTAATTACAACCTACAATACCTCGATAAACCACAGTTACACTATACAGCACCACTATGTTGGTAGTCACTAAACAACCCATTGCTCTTTATGAAACATAATATCTGTTAATTAACTCCACATTAGATGGCAAATTGTATGTCAACAAGCGTTAGAATTTGTGAGATCATACCCTGTCCCTATTGCTGTACTTGTCTTGGATGGTGCGAGGGTCTGAAATGATGGCGTGATAGAAATGCATCAACAGACAAGAACAACACAGCCCTGTTGAATCCTATTACACACTAATTATTACTCATATTCTTCACGTCAGAAGAACAGGAGAAATGAGGGAAGGATTTTTTTTTAGAAATAAGGAACACAGAGACGCTGTTTTACTGCAGCCATTACAAGACCCTTCTATTTTCCTGGAACCTTAAAGATCTGCGTTCCAAATGGCACCCTATTCCCTACATAGGGCACTGGTCAAAAGTAGTGCACTATATAGGGAATAGGGTGTCATTAGGGACGCACTTTGGATTTACAGCTACAGAGTTCCTTCCATTGTGCTGGCCTGGTTGGTCACTGTTTAGTTGTATATTAAATATTAATTAAATTAACTTGAATGGTATATTTTATGTGGGTGCATATCCCAGGCGGTGTCGTATTGAAGTGAGGCTACTGTATTAAAAGTGTTGAAGTCATTCAGTATGGCCTTGATCAGAGGAATCACAGCTGGTGATCATCATGGGCAAGATGGGAGCACTTGATTCATACCTAGTTTTCCATCTCTTACTCAAAGAGAAATTCCCATTTTGAAAAGTCACAGAGGAGGAGAAGGGAGGGAGGGAGGGAGGGAGAGGAGGGAGGGATGGAGGGAGAGGAGGGATGGAAGAAAGAAAAGGAGGGAGGGAAGGAAGTTTGTCAGAACTCAGCCTGGCACGTCTATTTGGAACAACTTTGTTGTGAGGAGCCAGACTTCTAGATCCACATCTAGAGCAAGCTTGACATAGTACTTCTCCCAGTACTTTAGTTAAATGTGGGATATTTGATAGATAGGTGTTGGCTATGATCTAGTAGTTTTCAGACCTTTATGATTAGGATACAGCTAAATCTGTGAGAAGAAAGGTGGTAGGTGATAGGAGATAGGGTATATGATGTAGGAGATAGCAGTCTGAGGTAGGGGTCTCACCTGTATGTGTAGTGAACAGGTAGTGCTGTGAGAGGGCTGACCTCGGTCAGTGGCAGTCACAGTGAAGCTGTACTCAGCTCTGTCAGAGCGACTCAGAGGAGAGGAGGAACGCAGTTCACCTGTAGTAGGGTTCAGAGAGAAGCGCTCTGCTCTGGGACCTGTAGAGGAGGGAGGGAGGGATAAAAAAAGAGAGAGTGAGAGAGAGTGAGAAGTCCAGCTATAAATTGTTACACAGAGTTCCTTTTGGAAACAATGCCAGAAGAAAACAATGCATTCCTCACATAATCACCCAATGGCAGAAAATAGCAAATTACTCTTCAATCATTAACTTACACACAATCCCCTCCCTCTCTCCCTCTCTCTCTCCCGTCTTCCATCCCTCTCACCTGACATGGAGTAGTAAACAGTGCCGTTCTCTCCCTCATCAGGGTCCTTGGCCTGTACTTTCCCCAGCAGTAGACCTGACGCCTGGCCCTCCGTCACCTACAGAAGGAAACCACAAGGTGACTTCGTTTTCTTCTCAACGTTGACCACTAACATATCATGTAAGACCATGCCCTAAGGGCTCTGGTCAAAAGTAGCGTACAGTATAGGGAAAGGGTGCCATTTGGGATGCAGCCTCAGTAATACCTGCATGGTGAGTCCTCTGCCAGGCTGGCTGTGTCTGAAGGAGGGAGTGTTGTCATTCTCATCCAGGATGGTGATGAAGGCTGTCCCTGTAGCGCTGCGTGGGGGAGTACCTCCATCCTGAACCACCAACAACACCTGGTAACTACTCTGCTGCTCCCTGTCCAGACCTACACGGGTACTGATCTCACCTGAGGGAGAGAGGGAGAGGACATAGGGAGGGAGGAGGGAGGGAGAGAGAGAGAGAGTCAGAGAGATAGGAGGGAGAGGAGTAATGATGAGAAATTAAAGGGAGAGCCAGTAGTCTTTGATCACACACAAACGTACACACATGCAAGCACCCACAAACACACACACACATACACGCACACAGACACACACTAACACACACACACACACAGGCATGGCAGGAACCTGAACAGCTGCAGTGGAGGTTAGAGTTATCAGCCCCTGGCGAGAGGCTACACACAGTCTCACAGCAGGCCAATTAGGGCCCAGCAGGACCCTCAACACAGCAGCTAACCTGATTTATTAACACAGAGAACAGACAGGCCAGGCATCTGCAGTAGGAGAATGAGTGAGGATGAATGGTCATGTAAATTGTGGTGTTGTGTGTCTATTAGTTCCTGTGGTAAATATAAAGTTATTATACACTAAGTGTACAACACAGGAGGTTGGTGGTACTTTAATTGGGGAGGACGTGCTCGTGGTAATGGCTGGAGTGGAATTGGTGTAATGGTATCAAATACATCAAACACATGGTTTCCATGTGTTTGATACCATTCCATTTTCTCCGTTCCAGCCATTCCATTTGCTCGTCCTCCCCTCAGCATCCTCCACTGGTGTACAAGACATTAGGAACACCTGCACTTTCCATGACATAGACTGACAAGGTGAATCCAGGTGAAAGCTATGATTCCTTATTGATGTCACTTGTTAAATCCACTTCAATCAGTGTAGATCAGGGGTGCCCAACCAGTCGATCGTGAGATGATTATACATAAAAATTCAGCCACACAAATCAGTGCCTATAATCTTTCTGTTTTAACATTTGACAGTCCATTCACAGCAATGTCTGAAAAGTCACGTGATTTACATAAACTATGACCAGTTCCTGCCCACTTATTGACGTATAACTAGTTAGCGCGGTCAGATGCCACCCGCCAACTCCAAGTCGAGGTCACGGTGATGCCAGGCAGGTAGCTAGCTAGCTAACTTTGTAGCCAGATTAGTTCTTAACCTCTACGGGATCTACGGCCGTACACCGGATGGTTCAGCTAACGTGCGCTAATGCGATTAGCATGACTGTTGTAAGTAACAGCAAACTTTCCAGGACGTAGACATGTCTTATATGGGCAGAAAGCTTAAATTCTTGTTAATCTAACTGCACTGTCCAATTTACAGTAGCTATTACAGTGAAAAAATACCATGCTATTGCTGGAGGAGAGTGCACAACAATAAAAAACTTATCATGGCAACTGGCTTGATACATTCACCTCTTAAGGTAAATAATGTACTTACATTCAGTAATCTTGCTCTGATTTGTCATCCTGAGAGTCCCAGAGATAAACTGTAGCACAGTTTTGTTTGATAAATCCATTTTTATATTCAAATGTAGGAACTGGGTTCTACAGTTTGAACCCTTGCTGTCTCTGGCTCCACACCCACCCCGCCCAGCCATCTAATGATCCATCATATATGACATTCCTGGGAGTGTGTAAACTTACATTTTGTATTACCATATCATTTTTGTATGTTCTCTATAGTTATGTACTTGAAAATGTATCAATTGACCAATTTGGCACATTTGGGCAGACTTGATAAAAAATAGTACAGCATTTCAACGCTTCACTGGATCAATCTGAAACTTTGCACACACTGCTGCCATCTAGTGGCCAAAATCTAAATTGCGCCTAAACTGCAATATTAAATTGTGGCCTTTCTCTTGCATTTCAAAGATCATAAAAAAAATAAAAAATTTAAAAAACGCATGTTTTTTTGTTTGTATTATATTTTACCAGATCTAATGTGTTATATTCTCCTACATTAATTTCACATTTCCACAAACTTCAAAGTGTTTCCTTTCAAATGGTATCAAGAATATGCATATCCTTGCTTCAGGTCCTGAGCTACATGCAGTTAGATTTGGGTATGTCATTTTAGGCGAAAATTTATAAAAAGGGTCCGATCCTTAAGAGTTTAAGTTGTTCTTAAGTTGTGTGGTCGACAGCAGCAATAATGAGTGAAGGGAAGGATACCAAAAAACAGAAAACGTATCATTTCCACAAGGAATGGGAGGAGGATCATTTTTTTGTGATGTCATACTCAAAATGTGTGTTCCTCATCTGCCATAATAGCATCGCTATCCCAAAGAAAGGTAACATAGAACGACATTTTAAAACCACACACAAAACCAAGGAAAGAGATTTTCCAGCAAAGACTGAATTATGAAGAAGAAAGGTACAAGAACTAAAAAATCAACTGGCAGCGCAGCAGTCAATTTTCACAAGGCCTGTGACCAAAGGGAAGGCGGCAACCATAGCATCTTATCGTGTGAGTCGCATTCTTCCGAAGCATAAAAAGTTGTTCAAAGATGGGGAGATGATCAAGGAAGCATTTATTGCGGCTGCAGACTCGCTGTTTGGGGATTTTAAGAATAAGACTGAAATTATGGCTGCCATCAATGACATTCAGTTGTCCAGAAATACGGTGACAAGAAGATGTGAGGGAATAGCGGAGAACCTCAAGGATCAACTGAAGAAGGATATTGACAACTGCGAGTTTTTTCCCTCCAGTTTGATGCGTCCACAGATATGGTAGATGTGGCACAGTTATGCATTTTCATCAGAATGCTATTTGACAACATGAGTACAAAGGAGGAACTCCTTGCCATTTTGCCACTGAAAGGACATACAAGGGGCGAACATATTTTTCAAGCTCGAGTTTGCTAACAAATTCCAACTGCCCTTTTGTAAGCTTGTCTCCATTACTACCGATGGGGCACCGCTATGGTAGGCCGCATTAGTGGGTTCGTTGCATTGTGCAAACGAGATGATTCTTTCTGGGACTTTCTTAGTTATCACTGCGTAATTCATCAGCAAGCTTTGTGCGGGGAAGATGTTAAACATGAAAGAGGTGATGGATGTTCCGATGAAGATTGTGTGTTCTATTAGAGCAAGAAGCCTACAGCGGAGGCTATTTCACCCTCACTTAGAAGAGACTGAAGCGGAGCAGACAGACCTGCTGCTGCACACGGATGTGTGGTGGCTGAGCCGAGGTACATTTTTAGGGAGATTCAGTGAGTTGTTGCCTGAAATCAAGGAGTTTCTCAAGGTCTCCAAACATGCAGAATATGCACAGCTAGAGGACACACAGTGGCTCCTGGATTTAGCTTTTCTCACTGACCTAACTTACACGCTTAATGAATTGAATGTAGAGCTGCAAGGAAAAGGCAAACATGTAATCGACATGATCAGCTCTGTGAACACTTTTAAATGCAAACTACAACTGCTCACAAGAAAACTGCAACGTAAGGACCTGCACTTCTTTCAACACATGCGTTCAGAAGTTGAACGTTAGGGCAAGGATACAGCACAGCTTGACAGTGCACGTTACGTGCAGCAAGTCCAGAGCATCTTATCTGATTTTGACAGTCGGTTCACTGACTTTGCATCACTTGAGCCTATTGCCACTTACATGTGCTTTCTGTTTGGCACAGACGTAAATGTGGACGTCATTGCCTCCAAAATGGGGTCACTTTTTCCGTTGGACACAACTATAGCAGAAACGGAAATTCTCACCCTTCAAATGACGTTCAGCTGAAATCCAGGGCAACCACTGAGATGAAGGAAGAGTTCTGGGAGCTGCTGCTAGAGGAGAAGTATCCCAACATAAGAAGATGTGCTCTCAACTTATCAGCCCTTTTTGGATCAGCCTACCTCTGTGAGTCTGCATTTTCTCACATGAAGATCATAAAGTCCAAGTACAGATCTACTATGACTGACGACTACCTTGTGGCCTGCATGAGACTTGCAACAAGCTGATACAGCCCTGACAATGAAAAACTACTTGCCTCCACCCAAAGCCAAAAGTCACACTAAGGTAGGAAATGAAATTAGTTGCACTTATTTGTGGAAAACATGTTATTGGTCCACATTATATTTGGGTATCAAATAGGTATCATAGGTCCATACTCAGTGGTGTGTTGCGTTTCATACATTTTGTTGGTTGGTTTAGATTTAGATCTCATCAGGCTGGCAAATGAAAAAGTAGATATCACGTCAAAGAAGGGCACACCTGGTGTAGATGAAGTGGAGGAGACAGGTTAAAGAAGGATTTTTAAGCCTTGAGACTATTGAGACATGGATTGTGTATGTGTGCCATTCAGAGTGTGAATGAGCAAGACAAAGTGCCTTTGAACGGGGTATGGTAGAAGGTGCAAGGCACACCGGTTTGTGTAATGAACTGCAACGCTGCTGGGTTTTTCATGCTCAACAGTTTCCCGTGTGTATCAAGAATGGTCCTCCTCCCAAAGGACATCCAGCCAACTTGACACAACTGTGGGAAGCATTGGAGTCAACATGGGCCAGCATCCCTGTGGAACACTTTCGACACCTTGTAGAGTCCATGCCCAGACGAATTGAGGCTGTTCTGAGGGCAAAAGGGGGGGGGTTGCAACTCAATATTAGGAAGGTGTTCTTAATGTTCTGTACGCTCAGTGTATCTTTTTGTATTCCTTTCATTAACCAGTCTTTTAACTACCTGTGTGTGAGTTGATCTGGAAGTGTCTGTCTGGGTGTAGGAGTCTGTAACTGAGCCTGCCGTTGAGCCCTGAGTCACGGTCCATAGCCGACACCCATCCGAACCCTGACCCTGCCGGAAGGTTCTCTCTCACGGCCAGGAAAGCCCTCTCCTGGGTCAAACGGGGTGAGTTGTCGTTTTCATCTGTCACCGACACCCTCACCGTAGCACTGCCCGTCTTCTTCAGCTGCCCGTGGCCCACTGTGGCCAGAACCATCAACATGTACATGTCCTTCACCTGGGCAAAGGTAATTGACGCACATTAAAGAAACATTACATTTAAATTAAAGTTTGTCAGATGTTTTCAGGCCTCTAAAGAAGTCTAATGTCAAGATGAATAAGATCTACATGATCGATATCAATCAAAGTGGTTCACAGGAACATTCAGTGTGCGGGTCTGGACAAGTTTCTATATCTTCCTGTCACATGTCCCTCACCTCTCTGTCCAGGGCGCTCTTCACAAACAGCCAGCCGCTGTCTGCTGCGATGCCAAACCCTGCTGCGTCTCCGTCAGGTCTCAGGTGGTACGCCAGTGGAGAGGAGGAGCCTGAACCCGTGGTGTCCCGGCTCAGAGCTCGCACCTGTAGATGGATGAATTAAGTACTTAATCAGAAATACATATACAGCCAAAACATCAGAGAACTGACAGTTCTGTTTGATATGTGAGATATTATGTCTATTGTTATATACAGAAAAATGTGTCCAAGACAATGTTCCCCTTTCAACCTGTGGATGAACAGTATACATGATGTGTAGCAGATATTGGGACGGTTTCCCGGATACAGATGAAGCCTATTTTGGACAACAAAATCGCTTTCAATGGAAATTCAAATTGTTTTTATTCCAGGGTAGGATTACTGTAGTCTGGGTCTGGGAAACCTGCCCTCAATATCCTTTTCTTATATACAGCAGAATTGTATCCAAGACAGTTTTCCCCCCTCTTGGGGACGATAAAGGGTTACACTTTATTTGGATAGTCCCCTGTAGATGATCTACAGATACTCAAACTATCAGCAACCTATCAACTGCAACTCTGTTGATACATAACAGCTTGCTGGGGTTACGGTTAGGGATAGTTAGTGGAAATGTTGTTGACAGTTAGTTGAACAATCTACTGAACATACCTGTAGGAAGCGTGTGCTGAGCGGCGTGTTCTCCCTCAGCTCCACGCGGTAGGTCAGGGTGTCGAACACGGGACCGTGGTCATTCTCCGCCTGGACGTGCACCACAAGCATCATGGTAGAGCTCAGCTGGGGCGTGCCGCCATCTTTAGCTGTCACCTTCAGGTCGTAGCGCGGCGTTACGTCATATGACAGCCCGCCAACCAGCCGGATCTCTCCCGTTCTGCGCTCCATGGAAAAGGTTATTTGACCTCCGCTTGAGGTCGCAGTGGAGGAAAGGTCAAAAGTAATCTGGCCGTTGAGGCCAGAGTCCTGGTCTTGAGCCTGGACGCGGTAGACTACGGTCCCCATCTCTGTGTGCTCCGGGAGGAGGAGAGACTCAGAAGAGGAGGGCAGGAAGACAGGAGCGTTGTCGTTGATGTCCTGGATGGTGATGTGGACGAAGGTCTGACCGAAGGCAGGGGGGCTGCCGCTACGAGCCTGGAGCTCCAGGGTTAGAGAGGGCTGGGCCTCGTGGTCCAGGGGAAGGCTGGTCCGCAGGGCGCCGCTCTCTTGGTCCACGGTGAAGTAGCCAGAAGGGTCTCCAGAGGAGATGGTGTACAGGATGTCCTTACTGGGGCCACCTGAGGACAGACAGGGGAAGTTTAACGTTTCATGTTTTATTATCCCGTATGTACAGGATACACATGGTATACACCGTCTAACGAAATGTTACTTGCAGGTTCCTCCTCAACAATGCAACAACAATAAGAAATAAGAAAATATAAGAATACGAACATAAAGTAAATGGCTCAGTAGAATAGAATACATCTTCTAGCATAAGTATTATACAGGAAGGCACAATTTATTGTCCAATATTTACATGTGTATTGGGGAAGGGGGATGGGAGGCAAGTGTTTAAATTGTGCAGTATTTAGCGATCATAATAAGAGTCTGGCAGCAGCAGTTGTGATGTGTGTGTAGTATGAATGTGTGTTGTGTGTGTGTGTGTGTGTGTGTGTGTGTGTGTGTGTGTGTGTGTGTGTGTGTGTGTGAGAGTTTATTTTATTTGTATCTTTTGAAGCAAGGTGACAAAATCCAGAGCCACTCCAGATGAGGAGACCAGGACCAGACCAGGCAGAGAGCACTTCAGTTACAATATACTCCCCCTCGGTCATTTGTCAAGTCTTTTACACTATGACAGAGAGCCCTAAATATCCAAAGTAAGGATTATAAAAACAATGTGCTGGGATGGAATTTGTGATTCATGTGATTTTTAAACGAGGTGTGTACAGTGGCTCGCTGCCTATTTGAACAATTGGTACAGGAAGCACAGAGGGAGCACAGAGGGAGCACAGAGGGAGCACAGAGGGAGCACAGAACGCCCCAGTGAGTCCTTTCAGCACATACTGCCCACACACACACACACACACACACACACACACACACACACACACACACACACACACACACACACACACACACACACACACACACACACACACACACACACACACACACACACACACCTACACACACACACACACACACACACACACCTACACACACACACACACACACACACACACACACACACACACCACACACATATGCATGCTTTCAAACAGGTGTTAGCAGTCCTTAACCAATCAGAAGTTCCAATTCCAAGTCACACCCACCGTTCTTACTGATGGCCTGTACGACGCCAACCTCAGTCCCTCGCAGTACGTTCTCAGACACAGAGAAGCTGTACTGACTGTGTTCGAACACAGGGGGCGCCACCAGGCCTGCCACCACACTGATGTTGACCCGGGCGTTGACCAGTGCTGCCAGACGCCCTCCGTCCTGGGCTGAAACCACCATGGGGATCACCGTGTTGGCCTTGCCATGCAGCGACCGGGACAGGGAGATCACACCTGGTGGAGAAAGGACACAAAATACAGTGGTCAAGGTCAGACACAGCTCAAAATACACACACAGAGACATGAGGACGGACACACACACACACACATACAAACACACACATACACGCTTTATGTAGTTCCAGAAAAATGAAATTCCAGGATCTGTAAGATCCATTAAACACATTGTGGAACATACAAAAATGTTTTTTTCCTTGATACACCTGTAACTACATAAGAAGTTAATACAGCACCAACCTGTGTCTTTGTTGTTAAAGCTGTATTACAGTAAAATTACCAACCTGTGTCTTTGTTGTTAAAGCTGTACTACAGTAAAAGCACCAACCTGTGTCTTTGTTGAGCGTGAAGAAGGGGGAGTTGCCTCCGGGGACGGTTCGGTACGTGACCCTCCCGTTCTCCCCAGTGTCGGGGTCAAGGGCTGTAACCTTGACGACAGAGGTGCCAGGTGCACTCTGGGAGCTGAGGCTGACGGCGTAGCTCACAGGGTAGAAGACTGGTCTGTTGTCGTTGATGTCCAGCAGGTCCACCCTGATGTAGGCCATGGAGTTCAGACCGCCCTGCAGGGGAACAGAAAGGAAAATCAAACAATGAATCAAAAAGACAACGCTCATTGGAATGTGTTAGATGTGTCATTGCCATTCTGTGTTGGATTGTTGTTGTTGGAGATTTCTGTGAAATCAATAAAAACATTTAGACAAAACCAGTATTTTCTGGGACAGTCACCACGTGAAGTGTCCTGGGGTAGGAATGTTTTTTATTTCAACATGCTTCAGTTAAGCTGAGCACCTTTCCCCCTTTATATTAAAGCCCAGCTGAAGTTAGTTAGGTGTTGGGTATGCACTGCTTCTAAGGACAAAAAGCCCTCTGTTCTACTAGACTTCACATGCTGTTGTATATCAGCAGGACAAAGTGGTAAAAGAACTGAAAAAATGAGTTTGACCACATTAATGGAGCAAGTTAGAATCAGCAGGAACCCTGTTAAAAACGTCTGACTCTAAAATCTAGTCCTGGCAGGTTGGTGGAGGGATAGGGATTGATAACTTCCCCAGGGAAACAGCAATCTGTCAGGATCTGTGGGGGGTGAGAGGGCTCGCTACCGCCGCCACAGAGCAGAGAGCTCTGTTTCCCTGGCGGCTCATTCTGAACAGAATACAGAGCAGGCTTTTCATTTGGCCGGACTGGTGAGAGAGAGGAGGAGGGAGGAGGAGGAGGGAGAAGCGGTCCAACTTATTAAATATTACTGCTGCCTGACTGACTCCTTGCCTCCCTGTCTGTCTATCTGCCTGTCTGTCTGACTGTATGTATGTATGTATGTATGTCTGTCTGTCTGTCTGTCTGTCTGTCTGTCTGTCTGTCTGTCTGTCTGTCTGTCTGTCTGTCTGCATGTCTGCATGTCTGTCTATGTTTGTCTGACTGACTGACTGTCTGTCTGCCTGCCTGCCTGCGTTTCCGTCTGTCTGCAAGTCTGCCTGACGTTATAGGCATCTCACTCTCTCACTCTCTCTCTCTCTCTCTCTCTCTCGCTCTCTCTCTCTCTGCTCTCTCTCTCTCTCTCTCTCTCTCTCTCTCTCTCTCTCTCTCTCTCTCTCTCTCTCTCTCTCTCTCTCTCTCTCTCTCTCTCTTGCTCTCTCTCTCTCTCTCTCTCTCTCTCTCTCTCTCTCTCTCTCTCTCTCTCTCTCTCTCTCTCTCTCTCTCTCTCTCTCTCTCTCTCTCTCTCTCTCTCCCTCTCTCCCTCTCTCTCTCTATCACTCTCTCCCTCTCTCTTCTCCATCTGATTGTTTTACCATGACTGCAGTGATTTCCTTTCATTTCTACCCTTTTACTTTCAAGTATGATTTGGCGTGTGGCGCTACAGCATGCTATCCCAGCATAGCCCTGCCAGGGAAACTCATTCATAGCACAGCCCTGCCAGGGAAACTCATTCACAGCACAGCCCTGCCAGGGAAACTCATTCACAGCACAGCCCTGCCAGGGAAACTCATTCACAGCACAGCCCTGCCAGGGAGACTCATTCACAGCACAGCCCTGCCAGGGAAACTCATTCACAGCACAGCCCTGCCAGGGAAACTCATTCACAGCACAGCCCTGCCAGGGAAACTCATTCACAGCACAGCCCTGCCAGGGAAACTCATTCAGACTATTTGGCTGCACTAATGAAAGACTTGCTGCTCTACTGTGTTCTGCTCTGCCTGGCTGAGGAGCTGCTACCCTCTCTACTAGCTATCCTGGCTCTGGCTCTTTAGCTGTGTCTAATAGCCAGGGTTCTGCTAGCTATTTGTCTGCTGTGAACCCTGCTATAAAAATATCCATTCAATTGTTGGAAGCATCAATATTACCAGTGTGCTGGAGTTTTTCTTCTTTTAACCCTGCTGCGATAAACACTGGGAAAAACACTGTTTAAGAGATCACTGTTAGGGGTTTAATGTACTTACAGGGAGATATTAGACTATGTGCCAAATGGCACTCTATTCCCATAGGGCTCTGGTCAAAATGAATGGACTATATAGGGAATAGGGTGCCATTTGGGATGTAGACATTGGATGAGGATGGAGAGATAGCCAAGAAGTGGGTCTAGAGAGAGAGGAGGGTGGAGAGATGTGGAGGGAGGGAGAAGAATAGACTCACCCTGGAGGGGAGAGATGGTTAGTGCAGGGTAAATGGAGGGAAGAGTGCAGAGGGAAGGAGAGATCAGGAGGGTGGACAGATACAGTAGGAGATGTGCGGAGACTCACCCCGTCCACGGCGGTGACAGTAAAGTCGTAGCTGGTTGGTCCCTGGTCTCTGTCCAGAGCCACGTTGGTACAGATCTGTCCTGTCTCCTTCCCTACAGAGAACTGGGAAGGGACAGCACTGTTGATGCCTGACCCCAGAGAGTAGCTGATGGAGCCGAAGGAGCCACCATCTGCATCTGTCGCTGTCACCTGCAGAGAGGGAGATAAAATAAGTGGATGTATGTGTTAGACAGTTTGTCTTAGAGGATGTATGTGTTAGACAGTTTATCTTAGAGGATGTATGGGTTAGACAGTTTGTCTTAGAGGATGTATGGGTTAGACAGTTTGTCTTAGAGGATGTATGGGTTAGACAGTTTGTCTTAGAGGATGTATGGGTTAGACAGTTTGTCTTAGAGGATGTATGGGTTAGACAGTTTGTCTTAGAGGATGTATGGGTTAGACAGTTTGTCTTAGAGGATGTATGGGTTAGACAGTTTGTCTTAGAGGATGTATGGGTTAGACAGTTTGTCTTAAGGGGACCTTTCACTGTTACACCTACAGAGAGGAAGACACAAGAATACATCTTAGGAGCTAGACAAGATAAGGAAATATTCAGCAACTCTTGGACGACATTGGATGTTGACTTTAAAAAATACTATTATTCCACTACCATAAATTACTTTTGGACAGCTGAAGCAAGCACACAATTTCTAGTTAGACCAATGTATTTCAGTATGTACCCTGTAGGATCATTTTGGATAGTACCACTAGTATGAACGAGAACCCACACAGTACAGGACATTACAGGACAGTATAGTACAGGACAGTACAGGACAGGACAGGACAGTGCAGGACAGTATAGGACAGGACTGTACAGGACAGTACCATACAGGACAGTACAGGACAGGTCAGTAACAGTACAGGACAGTACAGGACAGTAACAGTACAGTACAGTACAGTACTGTACAGGACAGTACAGGGCACCAGGTGCTGTTGGAGTGAGTCTTTAATTCTCATCTGTGTTGTTTATTTGAGTTAGAGCACAAGCCAAACCGTCTCCTCTGGTAGAGCGAGGCACTGGGGGGAAGGAGAGAGGAGAGGAGGGAGAGGAGAGAGGGAGAGAGGAGGAGTGGATGACTTCCCCAGCCCTGCCTGCGTTTAGCCGGGAGAGATGCCAGCAGTAGAGACAGCCAGGCTGGTCCAGGAGTGGAATGGCGTCTGTCTGAACAGCCCAGTGACAGGGAGGGAGGGGGAATGGGGGGATGGGGAGGGTGGACTTGGGAGCAGCAGTGTACCCCCCACAGCACGCCTCACTGCCTCCCTGCCTCACCACATTATAACTCTAACATTCTACCCCTCAACGTCTGGTTCTAATACACCTCACATCTACAGTACAGAGAGAGCTGAGAGCTGGGGCTGGTGGGTTCATAACAGACAGCCTCCACTCAGTTCAGCCCAACTCCCCACACAGCCAGCCACCAGCCAGCTGAGGAGAGGAGACTGTAGCAGTTCCCTGGATTACACTAACCAAACAAGCCAATCAGAGAGCCTCCTGGGTACTGGCAGGGTAATCGTTTGCAAGTGTTGGCTCGGGATCGCAGCTAGAAAGAGTTTACAGATGGGGTTAAGCCTCACAAGTTGATTAGAGTTCTCTCTTTCCTTCCATCTCTTCAAAAAAAGGGGGGGATCTCTCTGGGAAGGAAAGGAGAAGTGGATTAAATGAAATAGAGTCTCCAACGTCTACTACTACTACTACTACTGCAGTATGGCTGCTCTGTGCCTAAGAGGGCAGCTAGGAGAGAGCTATGAGAGTCTGGGCCAAGGAAAATACAGCCAGTCATGCTTATCAAAAGCACACACTTCCCTGTCCTGGCCTGGCCCTGGCTCCTGTGAGTGTACGAGGATGGAAACCATTCATTAGAAGTGATGATGATTCTCAACTGAAACAGGATCTCTGTTCTGTATGTATCCTGTAGCACATGGTGGTCTTGCGGAGCTGTGTGTGTGTATGTGTGCATGCATTCTGGAGTATATGTTTTTGTGTGTGTGTGTGTGTTTGGCCTAACGACAGCCAAAGGATGGTGAGAGAGCCAGCGAGAGAGCCTGTGATGTTGGCAGAGAGAGACACACACCAAAGAGAAGGATGGTAAACCCCGGGAGGGCACAGAGACCGGGAGCTTGTTGAGGAGAGGAGAGCTGCTCTGTTCAAACACAGCAGCCCTCTAGGCCTGTAGCTTTACTTCAATATTATATTATCTGGCAGGGGGCAAGTTATTAATAACTACTGCATTGCTGCTCTTGTTCTCACCACAGTAGCATGACTGAACCTGGACAAGTTAAACACTGAGAGCTGGTCGTGGCATACTGTAGGAGACAGCTTGATTATTGTGTGTGTGTGTCTGTGTGTGTGTGAGAGAGAGTGAGAGAGCGAGAGAGAGAGAGAGAGAGAGCTATATGAGGAGACCCAAACGTCACTTTCCATTTCAGCCACAACCAGGCATGGAGGAATGTTTATTTTCCTAGCCCATACCACCATCATAAAAAATGGCACCTGTACAATACTCACATTAAATATTTATGATATGACGGCTGACAAATGAACTGGTAGAATGCACCTGGGATTTACAGTGGAGGGGAAAGAATGGAACTATGAATTCAGAGGTAGAGGCTATAGAGTTCGCTACTCTCATATGAATACTGTTACAGTACAGCAGCAATACTGAAGCTGGAGGGAAAACACTCTCCTGTAGCATAGCATTAAAAAAAGTGTCAGACACAGAAACAGTGAGGGTCTCCTAACACAAACTGTGAAGCGAGAAATGTTAGCCTGTGGCTGCATAGCCTGGATGAACAGTGGAGTGGTGGAACAGTATTACTAGGACCTAGAGTTATTCCTGGCTAGGTCATGTGGTTGAGAAAAACTCATGGCCCCAAGAATAACATATGAAAAGCAGAGCAAGGAGAAGAATGTCTCTTCAAGTAGAGAGATGGATAGGGTGATAGGAGAGAGAGAGAGAGAGAGAGAGAAAGAGAGAGAGAGAGAGAGAGAGAGAGAGAGAGAGAGAGAGAGAGAGAGAGAGAGAGAGAGAGAGAGAGAGAGAGAGAGAGAGAGAGAGAGAGAGAGAGAGAGAGAGAGACAGAGAGAGAGACAGCGACAGAGACAGAGAGAGGAGATCAAGAGGGAGACAGACAGAGAGAGACAGAGACAGAGACAGAGACAGCAACAGAGACAGAGACAGAGAGAGAGAGAGGAGAGAGAGAGGAGAGCGAGAGAGAGAGAGAGAGAGCGAGAGAGAGAGAGAGAGAGAGAGAGAGAGCAGGCCTGTTGTGAATGTTGAACTAATGAATTAGCATTCTACATGACTGCCGAGAGACAAGAAGTGCACGGCACCAACCACAGCTCACACGCACACAACCACAGCTCTGCCTCAGAGGTGATTGGATCAACATCTGAATACGAATCTGGTCAAGGCTAGAAAGAGAACGAGAGAGAGAGAGCGAGAGAGAGAGAGAGAGAGAGAGAGAGTGAGGATGGAGAGATAGTAAAGTCCAGTAAAGTCCAGGGATTGAGAGCTTTGAGGCTGTTGTACAGTCGTGGTCAAAAGTTTTGAGAATGACACAAGTATTGGTCTTCACAAAGTTTGCTGCTTCAGTGTTTTTAGATATTTTTGTCAGATGTTACTATGGTATACTGAAGTATAATTACAAGCATTCCATAAGTGTCAAAGGCTTTTATTGACAATTACATTAAGTTTATGCAAAGAGTCAATATTTGCAGTGTTGACCCTTCTTTTTCAAGACCTCTGCAATCCGCCCTGGCATGTTGTCAATTAACTTCTGGGACACATCCTGACTGATGGCAGCCCATTCTTGCATAATCAATGCTTGGAGTTTGTCAGAATTTGTGGGTTTTTGTTTGTCCACCCGCCTCTTGAGGATTGACCACAAATTCTCAATGGGATTAAGGTCTGGGGAGTTTCCTGGCCATGGACCCAAAATGTTGATGTTTTGTTCCCCGAGCCACTTAGTTATCACTTTTGCCTTATGGCAAGGTGCTCCATCATGCTGGAAAAGGCATTGGTCGTCACCAAACTGTTCTTGGATGGTTGGGAGAAGTTGCTCTCGGAGGATGTGTTGGTACCATTCTTTATTCATGGCTGTGTTCTTAGGCAAAATTGTGAGTGAGCCCACTCCCTTGGCTGAGAAGCAACCCCACACATGAATGGTCTCAGGATGCTTTACTGTTGGCATGACACAGGACTGATGGTAGCGCTCACCTTGTCTTCTCCGGACAAGCTTTTTTCCGGATGCCCCAAACAATCAGAAAGGGGATTCATCAGAGAAAATGACTTTACCCAAGTCCTCAGCAGTCCAATCCCTGTACCTTTTGCAGAATATCAGTCTGTCCCTGATGTTTTTCCTGGAGAGAAGTGGCTTCCTTGCTGCCCTTCTTGACACCAGGCCATCCTCCAAAAGTCTTTGCCTCACTGTGCATGCAGATGCACTCACACCTGCCTGCTGCCATTCCTGAGCAAGCTCTGCACTGGTGGTGCCCCGATCTCGCAGCTGAATCAACTTTAGGAGACGGTCCTGGCGCTTGCTGGACTTTCTTGGGTGCCCTGAAGCCTTCTTCACAACAATTGAACCTCTCTCCTTGAAGTTCTTGATGATCCGATAAATGGTTGATTTAGGTGCAATCTTACTAGCAGCAATATCCTTGCCTGTGAAGCCCTTTTTGTGCAAAGCAATGATGGCGGCATGTGTTTCCTTGCAGGTAACCATGGTCAACAGATATAACAATGATTTCAAGCACCACCCTCCTTTTAAAGCTTCCAGTCTGTTATTCTAACTCAATCAGCATGACAGAGTGATCTCCAGCCTTGTCCTCGTCAACACTCTCTCCTGTGTTAACGAGAGAATCACTGACATGATGTCAGCTGGTCCTTTTGTGGCAGGGCTGAAATGCAGTTGAAATGTTTTTTTTTGGCAAAGAGGGACTTTGCAATTAATTGCAATTCATCTGATCACTCTTCATAACATTCTGGAGTATATGCAAATTGCCATCATAAAAACTGAGGCAGTAGACTTTGTGAAAATGTATATTTGTGTCATTCTCAAAACCTTTGACCATGACTGTATGCTGTGAAGACAGATATCAGGAGGAATAGGAGGCATGTGTGAACATCTCCAGTTTAGCATGCTCTCACCAGCCAGATGCCTGTTATACATGATAGAGATAGATGAACTGATCCAACTGTTATCTACAATCTCTCCACATTTGATTTCAGGGAAACACACATTGACAAACATATCCATTGGATATCCTATGTTTGACTATAATAACCCTGCATGCAAATAGTCCGGGTAGCCATGATTAGCTGTTCAGGAGTCTTATGGCTTGGGGGTAGAAGCTGTTAAGAAGCCTTTTGGACCTAGACTTGGCGCTCTGGTACTGCTTGCCGTGCGGTAGCAGAGAGAACAGTCTATGACTAGGGTGGCTGGAGTCTTTGACAATTTTTAGGGCCTTCCTCTGACACCGCCTGGTATAGAGGTCCTGGATGGCAGGAAGCTTGGCCCCAGTGATGTACTGGGCCGTACACACTACCCTCTGTAGTGCCTTGCGGTCGGAGGCCGAGCAGTTGCCATACCAGGCGGTGATGCAACCAGTCAGGATGCTCTCGATGGTGCAGCTGTATAACTTTTTGAGGATCTGAGGACCCATGCCAAATCTTTTCAGTCTTCTGAGGGGGAATAGGCTTTGTCGTGCCCTCTTCACGACTGTCTTGGTGTGTTTGGACCATGATAGTTTGTTGGTGATGTGGACACCAAGGAACTTGAAGCTCTCAACCTGTTCCACTACAGCCCCGTCAATGAGAATGGGGGCGTGCTCAGTCCTCTTTTTTTTCCTGTAGTCCACAATCATCTCCTTTGTCTTCATCACGTTGAGGGAGAGGTTGTTATCCTGGCACCACACGGCCAGGTCTCTGACCTCCTCCCTATAGGCTGTCTCATCGTTGTCGGTGATCAGGCCTACCACTGTTGTGTCGTCGGCAAACTTAATGATGGTGTTGGAGTCTTCTCCAATTCTAGGTTAATTGGAGTCTTCTCTCATTCTAGGTTAATAACAGCATATCAGTGACATGGAGCTGGAAGCCTGGAGCTGAGGTTGAGGACTAGGTCTGCCTATCCAGGAGATGTGTGTCCTAAATGGCACTCCATTCCCTACAAAGTACCCTATGAGCCCTGGTCAAAAGTAGTGCACTATATAGAAAATAGGATTCCATTTCAGATGCAGCCAAGAAGATGACAGTATATCACATCTCCACTCAGCCGGACAGGTTTGGTTTATAATGAAGCCTCATTCTGATGGAGACAGAATGTCTTTGTCCTAAATGGCACAGTAGTGTACTATAGAGAATACTGGAATAGGGTGCCATTTGGCACGCAGCCAGAATAATTAGCCAAACCACAGACAGACAGACAACCCAGAGTGACGAGGAAGATTAACCCAATCAAATAAAGTCTCTGGCGTTCATAAAAAAGTATTTATAAAGTCCTGATGGAAGGAGTTGCAGTAAATCATACATAGTAAGAGAGATAGAGAAATAGAGATGGAGGGAGCGAGAGAGAGAGAGAGAGAGGGTGAAAGAGATGAAGAGAGAGAGAGAGAGAGAGAGAGAGAGAGAGAGAGAGAGAGAGAGAGAGAGAGAGAGAGAGAGGAAGCAGAAGAGGGAGAGAACAAGATGAGGGGAAGGTGTAAATCACTCACATTGTGCTAAGACTAATAAAACCCCTGTGATTAAGATTGATATCCGCTCACCATGCGCCTGCCATGTCGTAATGTTGAGTATTTAAATCTGGTATCTGGTGTTGTGTTGTCATAATTATAATCACAGCCAGACCGTTCCTTCCCTTTATACAGTATGTGCCCCAAATGGCACCCTATTCCTTATTCCCCCATAGGGCTCTGGTCAAAAGTAGTGCACTATATAGGGAATAGGGTGCCATTTGGGAGACACCCACAGTCACAGCGGTGAACACATACTGTACTTACGTTAACCAACAGTGCAGCTCAGTTCAAGTCTTGGCAGGGATGTATGTGTGTTGTGTTATACATTTCCATCTTGAATCCATGGTTTCCATCATTGAGTAACGTAACAGTTACACTCTCCTCCAGCTAATGGAATAAGGCCCAGGGCTACGTCCCAAATTGCACGTTATTTCTTATATAGTGGGCCCTGATCAAAAGCAATGCACTAAATAGGGTATAGGTATGCCATTTGGGACACAGTCAGGTGTCTGTGAAGCTGATGATTTGACCTCTGAACTTTAACCTCTGCTACACAGGGTGTTTGAACTCTGACCCAATACAAACCAACCTGTCGACACTAGCCAATCAGCTGCTGTCTTGTTCAAATGCTTGTAAACAATAGCTAAGTATGTGTGTGCTTCAGCCAACAGTTCTTGAATTTAATTGACAATGAGAGTCAGTCACAGGTGTTGGATAAATCATTACATACAGACCTGGTAACCAGGCTAGAAGAGAACTCCATCAGACCTGGTAACCAGGCTAGAAAAGAACTACACAGAGACCTGGTAACCAGGCTAGAAGAGAACTACATCCAGACCTGGTAACCAGGCTAGAAGAGAGCTCCATCAGACCTGGTAACTAGGCTAGAAGAGAACTACATCCAAATCTGGTAACCAGGCTAGAAAATAACTACATACAGACCTGGTAACCAGGCTAGAAGAGAACTACATCCAGACCTGGTAACCAGGCTAGAAGAGAACTACACACATACCTGGTAACCAGGCTAGAAGAGAACTACATCCAGACCTGGTAACCAGGCTAGAAAATAACTACATACAGACCTGGTAACCAGGCTAGGAGAGTTCCCACACTTTCCCATGTAATATTAACAGGTATCTGATATCACCATCTCCTGATCCCTCTACAGTGACCTCTGATGTACTCTGATACTCTCTGTGCATCCCAAATGGTATCCTATTCCCTACATTGTGAACTACTTTTGACCAGAGCCCTTTGTGTCCTCTTCAAAAGTAGTGCACTATATAGGGGATATGGTGCCATTTGGGACATAACCTGGTACTGTGATCCTCTGAGTCTGTTTTGTATTGTACAGGCTTCTCTCCTCTCCCGCGTGGTCTCTGCTCTGCCCACTGTGGTGCTGCTGGATTGTGCAAACGTTTCCTTTTTATTGGATTAGAAGTTCAAAGGCAGGAGAGTTGTTAGATGATGGTCGGGAGCCAGCAGAGTTCTGTCTCCACTCAGTGTGAGAGAAGAGTAGAGTAGAGCCTGGTGGGAGATATCTGGGGGTTGGAGAGAGGGAGGTGTTAAGCGAGAGGGAGAGACAGCGAGGAGGGAGAGAAGAAAAGGGACAGGTGATGAGAGAGTTTGCGGAGTGAGGAGACAGGCCAGAGGGAGGAGAGAGGCCAGAGTGAGGAGAGAGGCCAGAGGGAGGAGAGAGGCCAGAGTGAGGAGACAGGCCAGAAGGAGGAGAGAGGCCAGAGGGAGGAGAGTGGCCAGAGGGAGGAGAGAGGCCAGAGGGAGGAGAGTGGCCAGAGGGAGGAGAGAGGCCAGAGTGAGGAGACAGGCCAGAGGAAGGAGAGAGGCCAGAGTGAGGAGACAGGCCAGAGGGAGGAGAGAGGGAAAGCGAGAGAGAGAGAGAGGGAGAAGAGGGAGAGAAAGAGTTGGGGGAGAGATTCACTTTTGGCGTTCAGTTAAACAAGCTGAAGGAGGATCCAAAGATAACTGAGGCACTATGCGGTTTGAGTTCAGTTCACCCATCAGATTCCTGCTGTATGGAGCTTTCTTTCCAGCCAACACTGTCGCACAATCTCTCTCTCTGGCTGGATAGTCATGGGAGAGAGAAGAGGAGATGGTACATTTCTGCTGTACACTTCCAGTCTAATGTGCCTGAAGGGTTTGGATGCTCTGTCTGCTTCCCAAATGGCACCCTATTCCCTACATAGTGTAATGCACTATAAACAGAAAATAGGTTGCCATTTGGGACGCATCCTCTGTCTGTGTTCTGTGCTGTCCTAGCCCACTCTGGTTCTCAATCTGTGGTTGGTCCCTGTAGAAGGAGCCAGAAGAAGCCATGTTGGCCTTGAGGAGAACACGTCCTAGCTCTGGGTGGGAACTATTTATAGAAATACATTTCCCTACAGAACAGAACACTGAGAACTGGTGGGAAGACTGACTGACTGACTGACTGAACGAGAGCTTAGATTGACCACCCTTATGTTTTCCCTCTCTACACTATGACTGTTTTAAACTATGAATGTTTTTTCACTAAGAATTAACATAATGACTGTTAATACAGTATGTGTGACCTCGTATAACCCTGCTACTACCATTACATAGGCCTGAAGCAGACCCCAGTGGACAGAGCTGGAACAGAGGTCTGGAGCAGAGGTCTGGGAGTAGAGGCAATACATGGTGTAGAGCTGAGACCATGGAGGGCTCTGGTATAAGCCAACACAACCTGGGGTCTCCATCAAAGCCCCAAACCCATCTCTCTCTCTCTCTCTCTCTCTCTCTCTCTCTCTCTCTCTCTCTCTCTCTCTCTCTCTCTACACTGTTGTTGGCCTCCCTTTGGGTAATATATTTTAGCTCTGAAGTTTGTATATTTGTGTGGGTGGAGCTTCTGGCTGATGTGTGTGTAAATTGGCCAGTTGGTATGCCGCTGCACACGCACTCCATCATTGGTCTGTTTGGTTTGGCAGCAGAGGCTCTGATTGGGTGGTTTTGCCCCAAGCTACGTGAGTAACATTTCTATTGGGGGAGAGAGAGAGAGAGAGAGAGAGAGAGAGAGAGAGAGAGAGAGAGAGAGAGAGAGAGAGAGAGAGAGAGACTTAGGGTCTGAAGGTCTGGATGGCCCCCCTGTGCTCACACAGGAACAGAGCATTACTGGGTGCCCAGACCCTCTACCAGTCTAGTGGAAGGAAGGAAGGCTCACTGAGACATGACCACTGTAGTTGTCCACTGAGTAGGACTAGTATATACAGTGGGGGAAAAAAGTATTTAGTCAGCTACCAATTGTGCAAGTTCTCCCACTTAAAAAGATGAGAGAGGCCTGTAATTTTCATCATAGGTACACGTCAACTATGACAGACAAATTGAGGAAAACATTTTTTTTTGCAAATTATGGTGGAAAATAAGTATTTGGTCACCTACAAACAAGCAAGATTTCTGGCTCTCACAGACCTGTAACTTCTTCTTTAAGAGGCTCCTCTGTCCTCTACTCGTTACCTGTATTAATGGCACATGTTTGAACTTGTTATCAGTATAAAAGACACCTGTCCACAACCTCAAACAGTCACACTCCAAACTCCACTATGGCCAAGACCAAAGAGCTGTCAAAGGACACCAGAAACAAAATTGTAGACCTGCACCAGGCTGGGAAGACTGAATCTGCAATAGGTAAGCAGCTTGGTTTGAAGAAATCAACTGTGGGAGCAATTATTAGGAAATGGAAGACATACAAGACCACTGATAATCTCCCTCGATCTGGGGCTCCAAGCAAGATCTCACCCCGTGGGGTCAAAATGATCACAAGAACGGTGAGCAAAAATCCCAGAACCACACGGGGGACCTAGTGAATGACCTGCAGAGAGCTGGGACCAAAGTAACAAAGCCTACCATCAGTAACACACTACGCCGCCAGGGACTCAAATCCTGCAGTGCCAGACGTGTCCCCCTGCTTAAGCCAGTACATGTCCAGGCCCGTCTGAAGTTTGCTAGAGTGCATTTGGATGATCTAGAAGAGGATTGGGAGAATGTCATATGGTCAGATTAAACCAAAATAAAACTTTTTGGTAAAAACTCAACTCGTCGTGTTTGGAGGTCAAAGAATGCTGAGTTGCATCCAAAGAACACCATACCTACTGTGAAGCATGGGGGTGGAAACATCATGCTTTGGGGCTGTTTTTTCTGCAAAGGGACCAGGACGACTGATCCGTGTAAAGGAAAGAATGAATGGGGCCATGTATCGTGAGATTTTGAGTGAAACCTCCTTCCATCAGCAAGGGCATTGAAGATGAAACGTGGCTGGGTCGTTCAGCATGACAATGATCCCAAACACACCGCCCGGGCAACGAAGGAGTGGCTTCGTAAGAAGCATTTCAAGGTCCTGGAGTGGCCTAGCCAGTCTCCAGATCTCAACCCCATAGAAAATCTTTGGAGGGAGTTGAAAGTCTGTGTTGCCCAGCGACAGCCCCAAAACATCACTGCTCTAGAGGAGATCTGCATGGAGGAATGGGTCAAAATACCAGCAACAGTGTGTGAAAACCTTGTGAAGACTTACAGAAAACGTTTGACCTGTGTCATTGCCAACAAAGGGTATATAACAAATTATTGAGAAACTTTTGTTATTGACCAAATACTTATTTTCCACCATAATTTGCAAATAAATTCATAAAAAATCCTACAATGTGATTTTCTGGATTTTTTTTCCTCATTTTGTCTGTCATAGTTGACGTGTACCTATGATGAAAATTACAGGCCTCTCTCATCTTTTTTAAGTGGGAGAACTTGCACAATTGGTGGCTGACTAAATACTTTTTTTCCCTACTGTAGGCAGGAGATGCGATGAAAACTGCATACTGTTTTGAGAAAACCACTGCACTTTATCAGATAACAGGCCCTAAAATGAGCCTTGCACACACACACACACACCATAACTCATAACTAAATCACGTAGTCTAATCTAAGTGTTTTTTCTAATAGGGGCAATGATTCCCCCTTTGGGACCTCTGGCTCATTCACTTATTCCTTATAATTACAGAACTAATGGCTGATGGGAGTTCTTCTGCTGATGACTAATTAATGGTCCAAACTGCTGATACACAACCAAATCTGGAATTTGCACGTTTATTTACTATTCTAACTCGTAACAATGAGTTTAGAGCCCGACTGAGTTCCTACATTTGTATTTTTATTGTTATTTTTGGGGGGATTGATCCGAGGGGCCGTCCATCCCTACACATTAGGATGACAGCACACATTAATGTTCTAAGAATGACACTCTCCAGACTCGTACCTTCTCACCACAAATGGTGAATATCCCATGTGTTGTTACTGTGACAGATTCATTGGCGCAATCCATCAAGGCTGCAATTGTACTAGTCCCTAAAGAGCTAAGGCTCAGATGGATGGATTGATATTGAGACAGTTAGCAGACAGAGAAATAGGAAAACACAAACACAAACACAAAGAGAGAGAGGAGGAGGGAGAGAGAGAGAGAGAAAGAGAGAGAGTGTGAGAGAGCAGAGAGAGAGTGATAGAGAGAGAGAGAGAGAGAGAGAGAGAGAGAGAGAGAGAGAGAGAGAGAGAGAGAGAGAGAGAGAGAGAGAGAGAGAGAGAGAGAGAGAGAGAGAGAGAGAGAGAGAGAGAGAGAGAGAGAGAGAGAGAGAGAGAGAAAGAGAAAGAGAGAGAGAGAGACTTAGGGTCTGAAGGTCTGGATGGCCCCCCTGTGCTCACACAGGAACAGAGCATTACTGGGTGCCCAGACCCTCTACCAGTCTAGTGGAAGGAAGGAAGGCTCACTGAGACATGACCACTGTAGTTGTCCACTGAGTAGGACTAGTATATACAGTGGGGGAAAAAAGTATTTAGTCAGCTACCAATTGTGCAAGTTCTCCCACTTAAAAAGATGAGAGAGGCCTGTAATTTTCATCATAGGTACACGTCAACTATGACAGACAAATTGAGGAAAACATTTTTTTTTTGCAAATTATGGTGGAAAATAAGTATTTGGTCACCTACAAACAAGCAAGATTTCTGGCTCTCACAGACCTGTAACTTCTTCTTTAAGAGGCTCCTCTGTCCTCTACTCGTTACCTGTATTAATGGCACATGTTTGAACTTGTTATCAGTATAAAAGACACCTGTCCACAACCTCAAACAGTCACACTCCAAACTCCACTATGGCCAAGACCAAAGAGCTGTCAAAGGACACCAGAAACAAAATTGTAGACCTGCACCAGGCTGGGAAGACTGAATCTGCAATAGGTAAGCAGCTTGGTTTGAAGAAATCAACTGTGGGAGCAATTATTAGGAAATGGAAGACATACAAGACCACTGATAATCTCCCTCGATCTGGGGCTCCAAGCAAGATCTCACCCCGTGGGGTCAAAATGATCACAAGAACGGTGAGCAAAAATCCCAGAACCACACGGGGGGACCTAGTGAATGACCTGCAGAGAGCTGGGACCAAAGTAACAAAGCCTACCATCAGTAACACACTACGCCGCCAGGGACTCAAATCCTGCAGTGCCAGACGTGTCCCCCTGCTTAAGCCAGTACATGTCCAGGCCCGTCTGAAGTTTGCTAGAGTGCATTTGGATGATCTAGAAGAGGATTGGGAGAATGTCATATGGTCAGATTAAACCAAAATAAAACTTTTTGGTAAAAACTCAACTCGTCGTGTTTGGAGGTCAAAGAATGCTGAGTTGCATCCAAAGAACACCATACCTACTGTGAAGCATGGGGGTGGAAACATCATGCTTTGGGGCTGTTTTTCTGCAAAGGGACCAGGACGACTGATCCGTGTAAAGGAAAGAATGAATGGGGCCATGTATCGTGAGATTTTGAGTGAAAACCTCCTTCCATCAGCAAGGGCATTGAAGATGAAACGTGGCTGGGTCGTTCAGCATGACAATGATCCCAAACACACCGCCCGGGCAACGAAGGAGTGGCTTCGTAAGAAGCATTTCAAGGTCCTGGAGTGGCCTAGCCAGTCTCCAGATCGCAACCCCATAGAAAATCTTTGGAGGGAGTTGAAAGTCTGTGTTGCCCAGCGACAGCCCCAAAACATCACTGCTCTAGAGGAGATCTGCATGGAGGAATGGGTCAAAATACCAGCAACAGTGTGTGAAAACCTTGTGAAGACTTACAGAAAACGTTTGACCTGTGTCATTGCCAACAAAGGGTATATAACAAATTATTGAGAAACTTTTGTTATTGACCAAATATTTATTTTCCACCATAATTTGCAAATAAATTCATAAAAAATCCTACAATGTGATTTTCTGGATTTTTTTTCCTCATTTTGTCTGTCATAGTTGACGTGTACCTATGATGAAAATTACAGGCCTCTCTCATCTTTTTAAGTGGGAGAACTTGCACAATTGGTGGCTGACTAAATACTTTTTTTCCCTACTGTAGGCAGGAGATGCGATGAAAACTGCATACTGTTTTGAGAAAACCACTGCACTTTATCAGATAACAGGCCCTAAAATGAGCCTTGCACACACACACACACCATAACTCATAACTAAATCACGTAGTCTAATCTAAGTGTTTTTTCTAATAGGGGCAATGATTCCCCCTTTGGGACCTCTGGCTCATTCACTTATTCCTTATAATTACAGAACTAATGGCTGATGGGAGTTCTTCTGCTGATGACTAATTAATGGTCCAAACTGCTGATACACAACCAAATCTGGAATTTGCACGTTTATTTACTATTCTAACTCGTAACAATGAGTTTAGAGCCCGACTGAGTTCCTACATTTGTATTTTTATTGTTATTTTGGGGGGGGGGGATTGATCCGAGGGCCGTCCATCCCTACACATTAGGATGACAGCACACATTAATGTTCTAAGAATGACACTCTCCAGACTCGTACCTTCTCACCACAAATGGTGAATATCCCATGTGTTGTTACTGTGACAGATTCATTGGCGCAATCCATCAAGGCTGCAATTGTACTAGTCCCTAAAGAGCTAAGGCTCAGATGGATGGATTGATATTGAGACAGTTAGCAGACAGAGAAATAGGAAAACACAAACACAAACACAAAGAGAGAGAGGAAGGGAGGGAGAGAGAGAGAGAAATAGAGAGAGAGTGTGTTTGAGAGAGCGAGAGAGAGAGAGAGAGAGAGAGAGAGAGAGAGAGAGAGAGAGAGAGAGAGAGAGAGAGAGAGAGAGAGAGAGAGAGAGAGAGAGAGAGAGAGAAAGAGAGAGGGATGGTGAAATCTGGACAGTGAAACCCTATGAGCTTTTCCAGCTGTATTGTCCTGGCATCACTTCTGAAGAGGAGAGAGGGAGAGAATGAAGGGAGGAGGGGTGTAGGAGGAGAAGAGAGAGGGAAACCTCCTGCAGTTCTCAGCCTCTTTCACTGAGCCTTCACTCCAAAGCAGCAGGTACTCAGTCCAACAGCCACCAGCAGAAACACAGCTCCCCACCACGATACACACCCCCAACAGCTGAGGGCTCAACAGCTTTGCCCATGTCCCCCCCAACACACAGACACACCAGCTGGGTGGTAAGAGAGATGAACACAGAGGAAGAGGGAGAAAGAGGGGAAGGAAGAGAGGGATGAGGAGAGGAAGGCCACACACTGTTGACGGATATATAAACACCACACAGGGCCAACTGCCTCCTGGGCTCCATCCCACTGCTGTATACTGTACTGCAATACTTCTAACCACATCATGCACATTTCTGATCAAGATTGTTAGTACTGTATTGTTTGTATGTATCTAACTACTGTACATGTCTGAATGCAGCCCAGGGTATCTGTGTAGTGAGGAGGAGGATGAAAGACTGACGATAAGATGCTCAAACTAGTTCCCAGCTGCTCACTCCTGGTTCCACCAGGGCTCCCGAGAGAGAGAGAGAGAGAGAGAGAGCAAGAGAGAGAGAGAGAGCAAGAGAGAGAGCAAGAGAGAGAGAGAGAGAGAGAGAGAGAGAGAGAGAGAGAGAGAGAGAGAGAGAGAGAGAGAGAGAGAGAGAGAGAGAGAGAGAGAGAGAGAGAGAGAGAGAGAGAGAGAGAGAGAGAGAGAGGCCCTCTACCAGTCTAGTGGAAGGAAGGAAGGCTCACTGAGACATGACCACTGTAGTTGTCCACTGAGTAGGACTAGTCTATAGGCAGGAGATGCGATGAAAACTGCATACTGTTTTGAGAAAACACTTCTCCCACTGCACTTTATCAGATAACAGGCCCTAAAATGAGCCTTGCACACACACACACCATGCCTCATAACTAATACACGTAGTCTAATCTAAGTGTTTTTTCTAATAGGGGCAATGATTCCCCCTTTGGGACCTCTGGCTCATTCACTTATTCCTTATAATTACAGAACTAATGGCTGATGGGAGTTATTCTGCTGATGACTAATTAATGGTCCATATTTTCACAACACGCCCCATGAGTAATGGACTTTGATTGACATCACGACCAGAACATTATTTGAAATGTCACCCTATTCCCTCCCTATATAGTGCACTACTTTGACCAATGCCCTATGGACCCTGGTCAAAAGTAGTGCACTATATAGGGAACAGGGGGATGGGCCCTGGTCAAAAGTAGTGCACGAAGGAATAGGGGGAAGGGCCCTGGCTAAAGGTAGTGCACAATAGGGAACAGGGGTCCATTTGGGACGCATACCCAGCTTTGTGAAGTGCTCTGGTCCGTCCAGATGTCGATTAAAATGAATATGTCTGCATTATGGCATCTCTGTAAAACATAATATATATGTCAGTATCAGTTAGCGTCTTTATTTAGCGCCGATGCAATGACCTCTCTTTCTCTCCCGTCCAAGAAGTATACTGTCATACTGTCGTCGGGCCAAAATACTATCATCATCAGGCTCTGTCCTCTCAATATTTAAATGATTTCCAACTGTCCTTGCTGGTCTGGGCACGCAACCAGATGATCGCTATTGATGAATACTGACTGACTGACAGAGCTGTGTGAGCTTTCAATTATAGTTCAATGACACTTTCATGACAGCCAAGAATAATCAAGTAAACATTACTAAATTCAGTGTTGACCTCACTAAAGGTTGGATCAGTTAGTGTTTTCCTGTTTGGGTCTCAAGGTCTGCATCCCAAATGGGCCCTGGTTGAAAGTAGTGTACTATAAAGGGAATATGATGCAATTTGGGACTCAGCCAGGGTTAGGAAAAACCCAGGACATTTCTCATGAGTATCTATGGATTCTGCAGTCTTAAGCAATGGAGTTGTCTGAGTTAGCTGTAGAGATACCTTGAGGCATTGGTTACTAGAACAACAGTGGTTTTGTGTAGTGTTGACATAAACCTGCCGAGGCTGTGCTGGACTGGGTTGGCAGCAGGTATAGTTAGCATACTCTGAATCCCAAATGGCACCCTATTCCCTACATAGTGCACTACTTTTGACTAGGGCTCGTGAACTATGGCTGCATTTAGATAGGCAGCCCAATTCTGATTTTCTTTCCATTAATTGTTCTGTTGACCAATCATATCAGCTCTGAAAAATATCTGATGGGAAAAGATCTGATTTGATTGATGAAAAGACCAATTAGTGGAAAAAATATCAGAATTGGGCTGCCTGTGTAAACACAGCCTATGTAGGGAATAGGGTGCCATTTGGGACATAATTGGCAGAGGAACATAAGGAGTGATGGAGAGAGGGAGAGGGGGATGAAGGAACAGAGGAGGAGAGTTAATATAGAAGACAGGGTGTAATGACACTAGGAGGCAGAGTGCAAAGAGGGGTTGGAGGGTAAGGTTTATCTTTCCTCTCTTCCTCTCTCCTCTCTCTCTCTCTTCTCATCTCTTCTCTCTCTCCTCTAATCCTCCTCTCTCTGTAACGGCCAGTGTATGTTTTATCTGGCATCTCCATCTGGGAGTGATTAAATCAACAAGCCATTTAAGGGGAAGAAGGGATCCTGAGGAAGGAAAAATTTGGGGAAATTATGGATAGAGCAGGGAAAACAAAGGGGAACAGAGAGGGAAGAGGTATAGAGGCAATATGGATGCGATGCCTGTACAGTTAACTACTCTCTATGTATCTACGAGATACTGTACATCCACATACAAACAGAAACACTGCACAGTACAAACATGTACACATAGTCCTCCATTTGGCAAATCTGGCCATAACTCTATCGTCTTGATTCTTGCTTACAAGCAAAAACTCAAACAGGAAGTACCAGTGACACGCTGAATTAGGAAGTGGTCCAATGAAGCAAGCGGATGCTAAGCTACAGGACTGTTTCGCTAGCACAGACTGGAATATGTTCCAGGATTTATCCGATGGCACTGAGGAGTTTACCACATCAGTCACTGGCTTCATTAATAAGTGCATTGACAACATCATCCCCACAGTGACAGTGTGTACATATCCCAACCAGAAGCCATGGATTACAGGCAACAACTGCACTGAGCTAAAGGCTAGAGCTGCCGCTTTCAAGGAGCAGGACACTAACCCGGACGCTTAAAAGAAATCCCGCTACACCCTCCGATGAACCATCAAACAGGCAAAGCGTCAATACAGGTCTAAGATTGAATCCTACTACAACGGCTCTGATGCTCGTCAGATGTGGAAGGGCTTGCAAACTATCACGGATTACAAAGGGAAAACCAGCCACGAGCTGCCCATTGACACAAGCCTACCAGATGAGCTAAATGCCTTCTATGCTGGCTTAGAGGCAAGCAACACTGAACCATGTGTGAGAGCACCAGCTGTTCCGGACGACAAGGCCGCAGGGCCAGATGGATTACCAGGACGCGTACTCAGATCATGCGCTGACCAGCTGGCAAGTGTCTTCACTGACATTTTCAACCTCTCCCTGACCCAGTCTGTAACACCTACATGTTTTAAGCAGACCACCATAGTCCCTGTGCCCAAGAACGCCAAAGTAACCTGTCTAAATGACTATCACCCCGTAGCACTCACATCTGTAGTCATGAAATGCTTTGAAAGGCTGGTCATGGATCACATCAAGACCATCATCCCAGACACCCTTGACCCACTCCAATTTGCAAACCGCCCCAACAGATCCACAGATGATGCAATCTCTATTGCACTCCACACTGCCCTTTCTCACTTGGACAAAATGAACACCTACGTGAGAATTCTGTTCATTAACTACAGCTCAGGTTCAACACCATAGTGCCCTTGAAGCTCAGCACTAAGCTAAGGTCCCTGGGCCTGAACATCTCCCTCTGCAACTGGATCCTGGACTTCCTGATGGGACGCCCCCAGGTGGTAAAGGTTGGCAACAACACATCCACCACGTTGACCCTTAATACGGGGGCCCCTCAGGAGTGCGTGCTTAGTCCCCTCCTGTACTCCCTGTTCACCCATGACTGTGTGGCCGCGCATGACTCCAACACCATCATTAAGTTTGCAGAAGACACAACGGTGGTAAGCCTGATCACCAACAACGATGAGACAGCCTATAGGGAGGAGGTCAGAGACCTGGCAGTGTGGTGCCAGGAAAACAACCTCTCCCTCAACGTCAGTAAGACAAAGGAGCTGATCGTGGATTACAGGAAATGGAGGGCCGAGCACGCCCCCATTCACATCAATGGTGCTGTAGTGGAGTGGGTTGAGACCCTCAAGTTCCTCAGTGTCCACGTCATTAAGGATCTATCATGGTCCAAACACACCAACACAGTCGTGAAGAGGGCACAACAATGTCTCTTCCCCCTGAGAAGGCTGAAAAGATTTGGCATGGGCCCTCAGATCCTCAAAAAGTTATTCAGCTGCACCATCGAGAGCATCTTGACTGGCTGCATCACCGCTTGGTATGACAACTGCTTGTACACAGAGGGTAGTGCGTACGGACCAGTACATCACTGGGGCAGAGCTCCCTGCCATCCAGGACCTCTATACCAGGCGGTGTCAGAGGAAGGCCCAAAAAAATTTCAAAGACTACAGCCACCCAAGCCACAGACTGTTCTCTCTGCTACAGCATGGCAAGTGGTACCAACGCACAAAATCTGGAACCAACAGGACCCTGAACAGCTTCTACCACAAAGCCATAAGATATCTAAACAAAACTGCTAAATACCTAATGAAATACCTACCCGTACTACCTGCATTGACCCTTTTTTGCAGTAACACTCTCGCACTGACTCTATGCACATTACATAGCCTGGAGGTGTGTTGTGGAGGCCAGGTCATCTGATGCAGCACTCCATCACTCCTTCTTGGTCAAATAGCCATTACATAGCCTGGAGGTGTGTTGGGTCATTGTCCTGTTGGAAAACAAATGATGGTCCTCTGTAGCTCAATTGGTAGAGCATGGCGCTTGTAACGCCAGGGTAGTGGGTTCGATCCCCGGGACCACCCATACGTAAAAATGTATGCACACATGACTGTAAGTCGCTTTGGATAAAAGCGTCTGCTAAATGGCATATTATATTAAGCGCAAACCTGATGGGATGGCGTATCACTGCAGAATCCTGTGGTAGCCATGCTGGTTAAGTGTGCCTTGAACTCTAAATAAATCACTGACAGTGTCACCAGCAAAGCACCCCCACACCATAACACCTCCTCCTCCATGCTTCACGGTGGGAACTACACATGAGGAGATCATCCGTTGACCTACTCTGCGTCTCACAAAAACATGGCGGTTGTAACCAAAAATCTCACATTTGGGCTCATCAGACCAAATGACAGATTTCCACTGGTCTAATGTCCATTGCTCGTGTTTCTTGGCCCAAGCAAGTCTCTTCTTCTTATTGGTGTCCTTTAGTAGTGGTTTCTTTGCAGCAATTCGACAATGAAGGCCTGATTCACACAGTGTCCTCTGAACAGTTGATGTTGAGATGTGTCTGTTACTTGAACTCTGTGAAGCATTTATTTGGGCTGCAATTTCTGAGGCTGGTAACTCTAATGAACTTATCCACTGCAGCAGAGGTAACTCTGGGTCTTCCTTTCCTGAGGCGGTTCTCATGAGAGCCAGTTTCATCTTAGCGCTTGATGATTTTTGCGACTGCACTTGAAGAAACATTCAAAGTTCTTGAAATTTTCTGGATTGACTGACCTTCATGTCTTAAAGTAATGATGGACTGTCGTTTCTCTTTGCTTATTTGAGCTGTTCTTGCCATAATATGGTCTTGGTCCTACCAAATAGGGCTATCTTCTGTACACCACCCCTACCTTGTCACAACACAACTGATTTGCTCAAACGCATTAAGAAGGAAAGAAATTCCACAAATTAACTTTTAACAAGGCACACCTGTTAATTGAAATGCATTCCAGGTGACTACTTAATGAAACTGGTTGAGAGAATGCCAAGAGTGTGCAAAACTGTCATCAAGGCAAAGGGTGGCTACTTTGAAGAATCTCAAATATAAAATATATTTAGATTTGTTTAACAATTTTTTGGTTACTACATGATTCCATATGTGCTATTTCATAGTTTTGATGTCTTCACTATTATTCTACAATGTAGAAAATAGTGAAAATAAAGAAAAACCCTTGAACGAGTAGGTGTATCCAAACTTTTGACTGGTACTGTACTTACACTGACACCCCAACACACACACACACACACTACATACGCCCACACACACATTACATGCGCACACATGCATACTGACGCCACACACACACACACACTCACACTCACACTCACACACACACACACACACACACACTTTCACACTGCTACTGTCTATTATCTATCCTGTTGCCTAGTCACTTTGCCCCTACCTAAATGTACAGTACAAAGTTACCTAAATTACCTCGTAGTCCTGCACATTGACTCTGGTACTCCCTGTTTATAGCCATGTTATTTTCTACTCCCTTTTCTACTTTATTCGTTATTCACTGTGCATTTATGTTTTATTACATTTTTTATCTTATCTTTAACTCTGCATTGTTGGAAAAGTAAGCATTTCACTGTTAGTCTACACCTGTTGTCTGCGAAGCATGTGACACATTTGATTTGATTTTATTTGAACACACAATACACAAACATCACAGCAGTTGCTACTTTATAGTGATATAACAGCTGTAAGTGTGTGCACTGGAGTAGCATGAACAAGTTGCTTCACATCACCATGTGGGAATGCAACTAAGGTGAGCACCTTGGATGTAACTCAAGGGCTACATCCTAAATGGCCCCCTATTCCCTATATAGTGCACTACTTTTGAGTAGTGCACCATAAAGGCACTATGAAGGGAATAGAGAACCATTTGGGATGTATCCAGGTGTGTTTTACCAGTCATGTAGTGCCACTAACCCCCTGGTCAGTACTTGACTTAAGACCAGCAGCGCCTGAAGGGAAACTCTCTCTGGATGGATTTGATTTGTGGCTCCGGCTTAAAATGTTATAAAACCATTTGCAATTTCCACCTCAAAGACAGGGTGCAGAGGGGGGCAGGGGGACAGGGGGGTTAAGGGTAAGAGAACGATGGGGGGTCCTGGGAACGACCTGCAGGCTGGATACACGAGCCGCGCGCGCACGCGTGTGTGTGTGTGTGTGAGTGTGTGTGAGTGTGTGTGGGTGTGTGTGTGTGAGTGCGTGTGAGTGCGTGTGAGTGCGTGCGAGTGCGTGTGAGTGCGTGTGAGTGCGTGTGTGTGCGTGTGTGTGCGTGTGTGTGCGTGTGTGTGTGTGTGTACCCCTGTGACATCCATTCAGGGCTAAAGTGGACCTGCTCGCCAAAACGCACAGAAGATCTCAAGAATCATTCTCAAGGAAGGTTTTACTATGACTAGAAAAATAAATATGACAAAAACTCAACTGGAGATATAGAGCTGGCTGTGGAATGGAGTTTAACCCAGAAGAGCTGGACAGAAGGTCCTCAGTGACTCAGGGCTGGTCACACACATACACACACACATGGCTGGTCTCTGCTCTGGGTATTAACCTGTTTATTTACAATGGGTCAGATGGGAGAAACAAGCCTGCCGCTATTTTCTTACACACGCTGCTCCCTGGTTCAGCCCAGGGAAAGAAAACATCAAGGACATTACTAGCTGGAGTGTTTGAGTTCAGAGCGTTGCAGGGTAGTCGTTTTGACTGACAAGACCAAACCCAGATGTGGACGTTAAGATTTGAAATGAGAGAGGGGGAGGGGTGTGCCTTGTTCTATACCTGGGGTTTGAAACCAGAGCGGGTGGTTGGGGTGCCTTGTCGTATACCTAGGGTTTAATATTACCAACGGTTGTAAAGTAGTTGGCCATTACATGGCTTACAGAGCCTCACAGATGCGCATACTGAGGAGAAAATGCTGGGAAGGAAAGCTGGTGGTACATTCCTTCAATTGAGCTTTTTAAAACAGTTAGGGTACTTACTCTTTTCATGGAAGTAAAGCTGAAGAAAGAACCAGAAAGCACCACTACAAACTGACTGTGTTAGTTAGCATGTTACTGCATGCTATGCTACGTGGGCATCCCCACAACCCCATCATTCACCACCACTCATCTTAACCCTAACCCTAACCCTAACCCACCACCCATGGCAGGCAGGCAGCTGCAGCGTGGCGCTAGCCCACATCACTGCTGCTCCCTTGGCAGGGGATGGTTACCATTAGACCCCCTCTCTCACCCAGGCTCCAGGCCTCTATATGCTCTGCTCCACAGCCCAACATACCCCAGCCTCTCCCTCTCTCTCCACAGGCCAAGGGCCCAGCTTGGCTCCAGAACAAGGCCAAGGGAGGTGAGGGGAATGGCTGGCTGGAACCAAGCCAGGCCCTGGGGCTCTGAGATCAACTCTGGGCCAATTTGCAGGATAGCACATCACATCGATGACCATCCTCCTCCATAACACCACTGGATGTCAAGCTAGCCTGGGTTGGGTCCATTCTTCTGAGCTGCCATCTATGGTCCACCTCCCCACCCCCTACTCTGAACCCAGGGCAGCCAGGCATTATAGACTCCTTCCTGGTTCTGCTGGCTGGCTGGGTTGTAGAGGAGAAGTTAAGGAGGTGGAGGAGTTTTGTGATGCTGGGCAGTCTGGGGTGGTTTAGACCCAGGCCAGCTGTCTGTCTGTGTGTGTCTGCCTCTAACACGCTACAGAACGTGTCAGTTCAGACCAGAGCAAAGTTCATGGCAGGCTAGATCATGGCAGGCTAGATCATGGCACGCTAAATCATGGCAGGCTAAATCATGGCAGGCTGAATAACTTTTTGTAAGCAGTAAGTAAAGTGATTCAGTTCACCCACGGATCCACAGAACCGTTGGATGAGGTGGAAGAGAACGTGCAAGGGAGACCACCTCCGATGACGCTGAGGTTTCTCTTCTTCCCCTCTTCTCCTCTACACTCCCCTTTCCTTCTCTCCATTATTTTCCTCTCCTCTCAGTGTTTGCCAGGTCTGGTGTATGGACTGGTAGAACCCTGTGATTTTGCAATCTTCCAAACTCCCGTGGGTGGTTACTGGCAGTGGGACAGTGGGAGAAGGTTGTGTAGTTCTGCAGTCGCCACAAAAGCAGTTTGAGTGTCACTTAGTTTGAATCTCCCTAACAGAATAAACACCAAACATCTTTGATATGGATTCATATTCTGCATCTGGAATATTCAGAATAAAGTGACGTGCAACCTCATGCTAATTAGGTTATTTGGTGGTCAACTGAATGCAGGACACATTACCTCTTGTAATGTAATGTATACCACCACACGGCAGACATCAGATTTGGATTGTCTTGTCTGCTCTGACATTTTGGCAGATCATGAAAGCAAATGTCACGCTCGTCGAACAGAGATGAGGACCAAGGCGCAGCGTTGCAGGCAAACATACTCTTTATTAGAGACACGATCAAAAACAACAAAACGAAAACGTGACAGTTCACGGTCTAACACAACCGACTAGAAACAAAATCCCACAAACACGAATGAAAAACAGACTGTATAAATATGGCTCCCAATCAGAGACAGCCAGCAACACCTGACACTCGTTGCCTCTGATTGGGAGCCACTCTGGCCAACATAGAAATAGCACCCATAGAACCAAAACACATTGATCTACACACCCTGGCTCAACATAACAGTGTCCCCAGAGCCAGGGCGTGACAGTACCCCCCCCTAAAGGCGCGGACTCCGACCGCGTCAACCAAATACCACAGGGGAGGGACCGGGTGGGCACTCCGCCTAGTCGGGCGGATCCGGCTCGGGCCTGATCCCCGCTCCCTCTCCAACCCCCCAAAGTACCCCTGGTCCGGTCTGGCCCCGCTGGCCGGAGCTGGACTGCACACTGATGGAGCGGATTGCTCTAGCTCCGGCGTAAAACATCTGACCAGTGCCGAACCAGGCACCAGTGGAACAGGCACGGGCCGTGCCGGACTGACGACGCCCACCACTGGCCTGGTGTGGAGAACAGGCACGGGCCGTGCTGGACTGACAACGCACACCACTGACTTGGTGCGGGGAGCAGGAACGGGCCGAGCCGGGCTGACGAAGCGCACCACTGACTTGGTGCGGGGAGCAGGAACGGACCGAGCCGGGCTGACGAAGCGCACCACTGACTTGGTGCGGGGAGCAGGAACGGGCCGAGCCGGGCTGACGAGCGCACCACTGACTTGGTGCGGGGAGCAGGAACGGGCCGAGCCGGGCTGACGACGCGCACCACTGACTTGGTGCGGGGAGCAGGAACGGGCCGAGCCGGGCTGACAAAGCGCACCACTGACTTGGTGCGGGGAGCAGGAACGGGCCGAGCCGGGCTGACGAGCGCACCACTGACTTGGTGCGGGGAGCAGGAACAGACCCGGACCGTACTGGGGACACACACCACTGGCCCTACACCGGGATCTGGAACGGGCGGACCGGACTGGTAACACACTCCAGTACCTCTCGCCGTGCCTCTACACCTTCCATCCCCTCTTCGACCAGTGGCCCCCGTAACCTGGCGGCCTCCTCTGCCAACCCGCTGGACCGCTCTATCGCGGCCTCCTGCTGCCCGACGTCGTGAGCCCCCCTAAAAATTTTCTGGGGGTCTCTCCTCCCCGTGGGCCAGGCCTCTATAGTTCTCGCCCAACTCTCGCTCTTCTGCCTCCAACTCCCGCTATTCAGCTCCTCAATTGGCTTGACCCAGTCGAAGCTCTTCCTCCATTGTTCCCAAGTCCACTCTCTCTGCTCTTCACTCGGCTTGACCCAGTCGAGGCTGCCACGGAGATCTGCTAGGGATTTCCCTGGCGATGGCTCCTCGACTCGCTGCTTGGTCCAGTTGTGGTGGGATTTTCTGTCACGCACGTCGAACAGAGATGAGGACCAAGGCGCAGCGTTGCAGGCAAACATACTCTTTATTAGAGACACGATCAAAAACAACAAAACGAAAACGTGACAGTTCACGGTCTAACACAACCGACTAGAAACAAAATCCCACAAACACGAATGAAAAACAGACTGTATAAATATGGCTCCCAATCAGAGACAGCCAGCAACACCTGACACTCGTTGCCTCTGATTGGGAGCCACTCTGGCCAACATAGAAATAGCACCCATAGAACCAAAACACATTGATCTACACACCCTGGCTCAACATAACAGTGTCCCCAGAGCCAGGGCGTGACAGCAAATCTTTCCCGTTATGCAATACTGATCTTTCAGGGGCTTTACATTTGCATGGAAAAACAGTTGGTTGTGTATTGTACATATAGAATTACAAACACAGAGATGGCTCCGGGCATATAGATATACTGTAGACATAGACATACATAGACATATTCCTTATATAGTGCACTATTTTTTATAAGTCCTCCCATTGGGCACACACTGGTTGAATCAACGTTGTTTCCACGTTATTTCAATAAGATTACGTTGAACCAAAGTGGAATAGACGTTGAATTGACGTCTGTGCCCAGTGGTCAAAAGTAGTGCACTATATAGGGAATAGAGTGCCATTGCAGATGTAGGGTAAAGCTTGGCTGAGGTCAGCAGTTTACAGTCAGGCTGACTGGTCTGGTTCTTAGAGCTGCAGAGGTAGCCAGATCTGTGTTGTGGCACCGACCTCTCTCTCCCCCCTCTCTCCTGGCTGTAGGGAGACATTGGGCGCGTTTGAGTGATAAGCTGAAAGTAGCCGACTGTAGACGGAAGTCGACAAGTAAAGTCGGGGGAGGTGCTGTACATATGCACTGACAGCAAGTCAGACAACTTCTGCTGTTTCTAGGAAACGTGACAATGGCAGACATGGCATTCGCCTTTGTTATTGCAGATGAACTGGCAAATTCCACTTCTCCTACACAAAGCTGAACATGATCAACATGGTCCAAGGAATGAATATCCTGATGATAAGGACATAAGATACCAGCCCAAGCTATTTCTAACATTCACAAGACTTATTTTGTATTTTTGTGATGTTTTCTCAAAATATAACCAGGTAGTGAATGCATAGGGTACTAGAATGAGAACATACAGGTGTTTTTGCAGTTACTGGGTAAACAATATGAAAAGGATTAGACTACATATACATCAGTTCACATAAATTACTGGGTAAAAAAAATGCCAAGCAGTCAAATGCACTTGGTATTGACCCCACAATTGGTGTCTGGGGTACTTGCTCATTAAGGGCCGGTTTCCCAGACACAGATGAAGCCTCTAAAATTGCCAGTGTAGAAATCCCCTACAATAACCCATGTGTAGCCTACAATATGTATTATATTTGAAAAAATGTATATGTATGCACTCACTAACTGTAAGTCGCTCTGGATAAGAGTGTCTGCTAAATGACTAAAATGTAAAATGTAAATGTAATATTTTATTCACACTTAATAGACAATCAACACATTTGAATTTATTTGGTGACAACAATATTACAGACAAGACAAATTGTAGGCTATACCATGGTACACTATATTACAGTAACATCTAGATAAATGCATTAGCTATATTATCACAAGTAGGATATTTAATTTATTTATGTTAGAAATTTGGATCACATGTAGGCCTATGTAATTAGATTGTAAGGATGTAAGAATAAAGATGTATTTAAGCTTTAAATAGTCATCCACCCAAAATGGTAAACCTGCATTGATAATAACCAATGATACAGTAGGTGGCGACATCAGCCATTTATGAGAATGTAGTGGCTTTTGCTTCCAAAAAAACAGAAGAAGGTTGTCTCCCACAATGCTTTGGTTCCGACTTCAAGTTGCAGTTGGTGGGGAGCAACCGCAGACATGTCCAGTCGACTGCAGTCGAAGGTTCGAGACCTTTGATCACATGGTTGTTGTAAAGGTCATGCAGTTGACATGTAGTCGCAAGTCGGACAATTTTTATACCCATAATGCAACACTCTTGAAAGGCAGTGACCAACGTTGGTCAACGTCTTGACAAAAATGATCCGCTCGAACGCGCCCATTAGGTCCTGATTGAGTTCCCTAGCTCCCTTCCAGGCAGTGATTACATTATGAGGGAGCAGAGCGGTAAAGGCAGGCTGATACTGTTGATGTTTGGAGGTGGGTTGTAATCATCACCACATCGTCATAGATGAACAGACTTTTTACAGTGTTTATAGAGACACTGAACCTCTCCAACACAGCCACTCTGTCTGGGTTTCTCTGTGTGTGTTATTGAAAGAGCAGGAGGAGGTACTTGAATGAATGGGAGACTGGTGATCAGTAATTATGTGTACTATGAGTAGTTATAAGTTCAGGAGAAGGAGTCTTCAGGTCACTACACTATAACATTACCCACAGGTGTTTGTAAATTGCTTAAGTGCAGGACAGACCTGAGGATGACAGGGACAGACAGGTGTACCAAGAGGATGACAGGGTTTTAAACAGAAACAGTGTGTGTACAGTATGTCATATTAAACAGATCCCTTAGCATAGCATTTAGATGTATTCCATACTTTTAGGGGTGTTTTCAGTGCTAATGTATTTCCTCTAAATAGGAATCTTGCCAGAAATAGTGTATTATGTAGGTATATTTAAGGTGTCTGTGTATTTAAGATGTCTGCCTACAGTACATGGGTATACTATTCTCAGCTGCTGCGGCACCACTGGTCCTGCCAGGAACTTGGCAGGCAGCGCCATCTTCCCACTTCCCTGTGTGTGTGTGTGTATGTGTGTTCGTCTGTGTGTGTGTGTGTGCGTGCCACTAAAGATCCCGAGTGGGCGCCTCGCCATGCTGCGTAGGTCGGCTGGTCCCTGGCATTGTGAAAACAGGAACGGGGAGAAAACAGCAGTATTTTACCATCAAGCTACTTACAATAAAACCCAATGGCTGTTTTAGGAGAAACACAGGGAGAGTGTTGGAATGCTACTGACATAAGGTGCCAGGTATAGCACAGACACGCATACGGCACACACACACACCCACACCCACACACAAGACACACTGCACACAAACATGGTGAGAGGGGTTAGAGTAATTTCCTCTCTGATTGAGAGTAATTAAAAAGTAGAGCAGTAAAGATATGTTTAGCTATACTGGTTCCCAGGCCCCAGTACTACAGTAAACTACTGTACCTTTTCATTGTTGTCTGGATGTGGAGCATGCATTCCCAGAGGGGAGAAATGAAGATAACACTTTATTTGGATAGTCCATCTGTAGATGCTGTACAGACTATCTACAGACTATCAGTAACATTTTAAATAGCTATTTACTAACCCTAACCCAAGCCCTAACCTTATGTCACGACTTCCTCCGAAGCTGCCTCCTCTCCTGGTTCGGGCAGGCTTCGGCATTCGTCGTCACCGGCCTTATGGCCACTGCCGCTCCTCATCTCATCATTCCATTTGTTTTGTCTTGTTTATTACACACACCTGGTTCATCAGTACCTGTATAAGTGTTCCCTCTGCCCCCTTGTGTGTGATTGTTATTTGTGAGGATAGTGAAGCTCGGTGGAGCTCCTTGTATTTGGTATTCGCTGGGATCTTTTCCCCGTATGCTTTGTTTGTTCCAGTGCGCCTGTTTTGCACACTGGACTGTTTTGACGCTTTACTGCGTACTCTGTATTCCGGAATAAATCCTGTTATTCTGTGATTTACCCTCCTGCGCCTGACTCCTTCAAATCACCCATCACACCTTAACCCTTACCCTAACCCTTAACCCTTACCCTTATTCTAAACCTAACCCTAACCGTAACTTTAGCAAGCAGTTGCTTATCAACAGATAGTTTGTTGATAGTATGACCATCTGTATAGCATCTGCAGATGGACAATCTGGACTATCCAAATAAAGTGTGACCGAAAGAGAGAGCAGAGACTGGTATAGCCATGCAGAGAAACAAACAGCATTATGTAATTAGTGTTACAGTGTAAATATGGTACTTGATGATGTATTGATTTGTATATGTCACGGTTCAGACAGACGACAAGAGGACCACAATTGCGTCACACCAGAAAGTTTATTAAAACTTAAGGGAAAAGGGAAGTAGGGAGTGAGTGAAGGCTCCAGGGGTTATCCCGTCCAGTGTGCTGGGTCTGTGCCCCCCCCCCAGTGGCAGCGATGCGTCCGATGACGCCGGTGGTTGGTGGTCCAGAAGTCCTGGGGGGGGAGGAAACACAGACACAACGGGGCGGATGAAACCAGGCAGAAGTACAGTTCAAGGGAAATCCAAAAACGTTGTAGCAAGGCAGAAGGCTGGTCAGAGTTACCGGGGTCGAAGAGTAGTCAGGAGTCGTAATGGCAGAAAGCAGGTCTGGTTTTCCTGGGGCAGAAGAGTATCCAAGAATCAGGCAGGTCCGGGGTCACAAAACAAGGGTGAGCCAGAAGCGCGAGCACACAGGTTCCGGGGTGTGAGCTTTGCAGACGATCTGACAAAGGAGAGCTGAAAGACAGGACTTTAAATACTGGGAGAGGTTAGTGGGTAATGCAGCGCAGCTGGCAGAGTAATTAGAGCCGAGCAGAGCAGGGACAGGTGGAGCTAGTTAGGCTGAGTAGAGAGAGAGAGATGAGCAGAGTGGAAGATAGTGGAAACACATTAAGGTGGTAACCCGGTGGAGTGAGAGGGCTCATGACAGAACCCCCCAAGGGACGGCCCCAGAAGTCCCAAGAGCAACACCACGCCGGGCGGGAGGAGGGGAGCCGGAGGAGGGCTAGAACTCCTCCGAACGGTCCGAGCGAACGCCCTCATCCTCGGAGGAAGCCGGAGGGCCGTGGGTCGGGAGATGGGACAGGTCCCGAGACAGGATCAGGCACAGGACAGGAAGCCGAGCGGGCAGGACGGTTAGGGATCCCTCTGGGGCGGCCCCTACGGATTGCAGGTTGATCAGGATGCCGTTGGTGGAAGGCGGTGATGAGAGTCCTATCCACAATCCGACTAGCTGGCACCCAGGTCCTCTCCTCAGGTCCATAGCCCTCCCAGTCAATGAGGTACTGGAGACCCCTACCCCTCCGTCTGGACCGAAGCAGGCGGCGGACGGTGTAAACCAGACCACCATCGACGAGCTGTGGAGGAGGAGGACAAGGCGCAGCAGGGACCAGCGGACTCTCATGAATGGGCTTAATCTTAGACACATGGAAAGTGGGGTGCACCCTCATGGAATTAGGCAGTTGGAGCCGGACAGCAGTTGGGCTAATCACTCTTATGATAGGGAATGGGCCAATGAACCGAGGTGCCAACTTCTGCGACTCCACCCTGAGTGGCAGGTTCCTTGACGACAACCACACCCTTTGACCAACATGGTAGGTGGGAGCAGGGATTCTCCGACGGTTGGCCCCGGTAGTGTAGCTGGCAACGGATCTGAGAAGTGTGGCTCGGGCCTGTGACCAGGTGCGGCGACATCGACGGGCAAACGCAAGTGCAGATGGGCAAGTAACCTCCCCTTCCTGACTGGCAAATAGAGGAGGCTGGTATCCATAAACACATTGGAAAGGGGACATACCGATGGCAGAGCAGGTCAGAGAATTGTGTGCGTACTCCACCCATGTCAATTGCTGCGACCAGGAGTGGGGGTTGCGTGAGGTCATGCATCGCAGTGCCTTCTCGAGCTCCTGATTTGCCCGCTCTGACTGCCCATTGGATTGGGGATGGAATCCGGAAGTCAGACTGACTGTGGCTCCCAACAGGTGACAGAACTCCTTCCAAAAAGCGGAGGAGAATTGTGGACCACGGTCAGAAACTACATCCTTTGGCAGTCCGTGGATCCGGAAGACGTGTTCCAGGACCACCTGGGCGGTCTCCTTGGCGGTTGGGAGCTTGGGGAGGGGAATGAAGTGTGCCATCTTGCTGAATCGGGTCAACTATGGTGAGAATGACGGTCTTGCCCCTTGAAGGGGGGCAGCCCCGTGACAAAGTCAAGGGCGATGTGAGACCAGGGACGTCTGGGCACAGGCAGGGGCTGCAGCAATCCGGCTGGGGGCTGGCAGGACGACTTGTGTTGGTTGCAGATGGGGCAGGCTTGGACGAACTCCCGTACATCCTTTCTCAGAGCGGGCCACCAGAACCTCTGGGCGAGCAGGTTGTAAGTGCGGGTGGAGCCAGGGTGACAAGCTAGGCGGGAGTCATGTCCCCACTGAACGACCTGGGACCTTAGGTTTTCGGGGACAAAAAGGCGGTCAGCTGGGCAAGTGCTGGGACCGGGCTGGTTACGGAGAGCTTCCAGCACCTGTTCCTCAACAGCCCAGGTCAGAGCTGCTACGATGCAGGGACTTGGCAGAATCGACACAGGATCCTTGGAGGGGTTGTCATCCTTCTGGAATTGACGGGAGAGGGCGTCTGGCTTGGTGTTGCGTGATCCAGGCCGGTATGACAGAGTGAAATTAAACCTGGTGAAGAACAGGGCCCAGCGGGACTGCCTGGAGTTCAACCGTTTGGCCGTGCGGATGTACTCCAAGTTCTTATGATCGGTCCAAACGAGAAATGGAATGGTGGACCCCTCCAGCCAGTGACGCCACTCCTCCAAGGCAAGCTTCACAGCCAGCAGCTCTCGGTTCCCTATGTCGTAATTGCACTCAGAGGGGGACAACCGACGTGAGAAAAAGGCACAGGGATGGAGCTTCCTATCCTCCGCAGCCCACTGAGAAATCACAGCACCAACTCCCACATCCGAGGCGTCCACCTCCACAATGAATTGCCGGTCCACGTCAGGCATCTGGAGGATGGGAGCGGAGGTGAACCTTACCTTGAGGGTACTGAAGGCCTTGTCGGCTGCTGGGGTCCAGGTGAAGGGTTGCTTGGTGCTGGTTAGAGCAGTGAGAGGGGCAGCAACGGTACTGTAGTTCCGGATAAACTTTCTATAGAAGTTAGCAAACCCCAGAAACTGTTGCAGCTTCTTTCTGTTCTCCGGAACTGGCCATGAAGTGACTGCTGATACTTTGGCAGGATCCATTTGGATACTTCCCTCTGCCACTATGTACCCCAGGAAGGCCACTGTCTTGACGTGAAACTCACATTTCTCTGCCTTGGCGTAGAGGGAATTCTCCAGAAGACGATGAAGGACTTGCTGGACATGGCGGGTGTGTTCAGACAGGTTTCTGGAGTAGATTAAGATGTCATCCAGGTAAACGAAGACAAACTTGTTTAACATGTCCCGCAGTACATCATTCACTAGAGCCTGGAACACAGCAGGAGCATTGGTGAGGCCAAAAGGCATAACCAGATACTCGTAGTGGCCTGTTGGTGTATTGAATGCGGTCTTCCATTCATCTCCCTCCCGGATCCGCACTAGGTGGTAAGCGTTTCTGAGATCCAACTTGGTAAAAACAGTGGCTCCCTGGAGCAACTCAAAAGCAGAGGTGAGCAGAGGGAGAGGGTAACGGTTTTTCACTGTGATGTCGTTGAGTCCCCTGTAGTCGATGCAGGGGCGAAGAGATCCGTCCTCTTCCCCACAAAGAAGAAGCCAGCACCAGCCGGAGATGAAGATGAACGGATCAATCCTGTGGACAGAGAGTCATTGATGTAGTCCTCCATGGACCTTCTTTCAGGAGCAGACAACGAATAAAGACGGCCCCTAGGAGGGGCTGTTCCAGGGAGGAGGTCGATGGCACAGTCGTACGGTCGGTGAGGGGGCAGAGATGTGGCTCTTGCTTTGTTAAACACTTCTCTGAGACCATGGTAGCATTCTGGGACATGGGAGAGGTCAGGAGCGGAGTTAGTAGGTACTGGCCGAGGGGGTAGTGCGGCAGCAAGCAGGCAGGTTCGGTGGCAGTCCTCTCCCCACTCCCTGATCACCCCGGTCACCCAGTCGAGCTGAGGGTTGTGCCGGGCGGAGCCATGGGTAACCCAGGATGAGGGGTTGGCCTGGAGAGGGGAGCAGGTGAAACTGGATAGTTTCTTGATGGTTTCCGGACAGACCCATCAAGACCGGGGCCGTGACATGAGTGACCGATCCGAGTAAGTGTCCGTCCAGTGCCCGGGCAGGAATAGGAGGTGTCAAACGGAGGTTCTCCAGTCCCAGTTGGCGTGCCAGCTTGATGTCCATTATGTTGGCTTCGGCGCCCGAATCCACCAGAGCAGCCAGGGTGTGAGTTGAGTCAGAGAGGCGGAGGTGAACTTGCAGCAAGGGTTTGCGGTCGGAGGACTGGATGGTCATTGAGCTCAACCGGACTCCCCCTATGCCCGGTGAGCTTCGGCTTTTAAAGGGCAGGTTACCACACGATGTCCATCACCTCCACAATAGAGGCAGAGGTTTGAGGTGAAGCGGCGCTGGCGCTCTGCAGGAGTGAGAGAGGCTCGCCCAATCTCCATAGGCTCAGACTGATCAAGCTGACTTGGGTGAGTGGCAGTAGCTGACAGGAGCCCAGTCGGATCTCTCCGAATGCCGGTAGTTGGTGGACCTTGGCGCCCCTCTCACGACGACGGGTCTGTATCCTTCTGTCGATCCGGACAGTCAGTGCGATGGCTTCATCAAGAGTGGAAGGCAGTTCATGGGAGACCAACTCGTCCTTGATATAGTCAGCCAAGCTATGGAAGAACGCGTCCACCAACGATGGTGTGTTCCAAGAACTTCGTCTTGCCAGGGTTCGGAAGTCGATGGAATGGTCTGCGACTGTACGTCTGCCTTGTCGAATACTGAACAGTTCACGAGACGCCTCTGCGGTTGGTGAATCCAGGTCAAACACCTTCAGCATCTCCTCAGCAAACAGGTCGAAGGTTGCACATGCGGGGGTTTGACGTTCGAACTCTGCTGTTCCCCAGAGTCGAGCTCGGCCCGTCAGGTGAGTGATGGCATACCCGACCCTAGCCCCCTCCGTGGCGAAGGTCCTTGGCTGCAAGGAGAACTGAAGTCGGCAGCTAGTCAGGAATGGCCGGACCTGGGTAGAATCGCCGTTGAACCGCTCGGGGTTTCCAATCTTGGGTTCCGGGGCAGCGGCTGCAATGACCGGGGCAGGTAACTCGGAGGCAGGGCTGGTGGGCAGACTGGCTGGGGTAAGGTTGGTGAGGAGTTGGATGATCCTGGCGAGTTGTTGTTGCTGCTGCTGGGACTGCTGCTGGTGCTGCTGGAACTGCTGATGCTGTTGGTGGCCGACCTGAAGCAGAGAGGTGATGTCGCCGCTCATGCGGCCTAGCTCTCTCTCAGTGTGTTCCAGGCGTAGCATGGCGGTGGGTTGCTCAGGTTCTTCGGTTTCCATGTCGGGGGGAAGTGTGCGCTGAGTCCATGATGGTCAGATCGTACTGTCACGGTTCAGACAGACGACAAGAGGACCACAATTGCGTCACACCAGAAAGTTTATTAAAACTTAAGGGAAAAGGGAAGTAGGGAGTGAGTGAAGGCTCCAGGGGTTATCCCGTCCAGTGTGCTGGGTCTGTGCCCCCCAGTGGCAGCGATGCGTCCGATGACGCCGGTGGTTGGTGGTCCAGAAGTCCTGGGGGAGGAAACACAGACACAACGGGGCGGATGAAACCAGGCAGAAGTACAGTTCAAGGGAAATCCAAAAACGTTGTAGCAAGGCAGAAGGCTGGTCAGAGTTACCGGGGTCGAAGAGTAGTCAGGAGTCGTAATGGCAGAAAGCAGGTCTGGTTTTCCTGGGGCAGAAGAGTATCCAAGAATCAGGCAGGTCCGGGGTCACAAAACAAGGGTGAGCCAGAAGCGCGAGCACACAGGTTCCGGGTGTGAGCTTTGCAGACGATCTGACAAAGGAGAGCTGAAAGACAGGACTTTAAATACTGGGAGAGGTTAGTGGGTAATGCAGCGCAGCTGGCAGAGTAATTAGAGCCGAGCAGAGCAGGGACAGGTGGAGCTAGTTAGGCTGAGTAGAGAGAGAGAGATGAGCAGAGTGGAAGATAGTGGAAACACATTAAGGTGGTAACCCGGTGGAGTGAGAGGGCTCATGACAGTATATTAATCTCTTGAGATTTGGTTCTGAGATTATTTGTTTACATTTACAGTGAGTGAGGCTAAGTGGGGGCAATTAGTCTCATTATCTTAAATGTTAAATATGAACACAATAGCTAATTGTTCAGACATACCTTGGCTACTCACGGGGAGAACGATTTGGTCATGTCTTTGTTTGTTTTGTTACTTTCCACATGTGTCCTTTGAATGTGAAGTGTAATACAACAAATAAAAAAAGACTGTTTGGAAGACAACAGGAAAGGCAGTTGTGAATTAAATGACTGTAAAGAAAGATTAGATTGTGATAAACACACAGCCTAGCAGTTTGAGTTGGAACACAAACGTATTATTCCAGGTTAAACCAGAATCTTTTACTATCAGGATCTTTGGCCAGACCATACTATGAAAGAGTGGTTTCCCATCATGGCTGCTTCTCCCTGTATTCTCCCTGCATATGTAAACTAGCAGGTTTAAACATATAGTTTAGTTTAGCACCAAGCTTCCACATGAATCAGTCTCTGCTCTGACACTGTCTGCTCTAATGACTGTTTTCCTCCTGAAGGAAACGTACAAAATTACAATGGAAGGCTTACTGTCACTAAACACTGACTGGGGCTCAAATCTCCACCATTAAAACAGACCAGGAAATCTTCATGGGTGCACCCGAAATGGCACCCTATAGTGCACTACTTTCCGACAGAGCTTTATGGGCCGTGGTCAAAAGTAGTGCACTATATATGGAATAGAGTGCCCTTTCAGATGCAGATCATGTGTTTTGGACGTGTCCCATGTGGGACACTTTCTCAGTTCCATTTCCTGGGCTTAGAGAGATGAAACGAGAGGAGAGATGAAGAGCTGAGGTTTCATTCGAGTCTGGAGCCTGGAGGGATGGTGAGGAGAGAGGGAGGGAGGGATGGAGAGAGATGTAGAACAATTGTGGGAGGGAGAAAATACTGGGGGAGGGAGCCAGAGCGAGCAACAGAGGGAGAGAGAGAGAGAGAGAGAGAGAGAGAGAGAGAGAGAGAGAGAGAGAGAGAGAGAGGGGGGGAGAGAGAGGGGGGAGAGAGAGAGAGAGAAGAGAGAGAAGAGAGAGAGAGAGAGAGAGAGAGAGAGAGAGAGAGAGAGAGAGAGAGAGAGAGAGAGAGAGAGAGGCTCTGGGCCCCACATCATCCTACTGGAACCACTGGAACCCAACACATAAACAGGCCTTGTCACCTTCCCATAAATACTGTTTGCATCCCAAATGGCACCCTATTACCTATATAGTGCACTACCTTTGACCAGAGCCCTATTGACCCTGGTCAAAAGTACTGCCCTACATAGGGAATATGGTGCCAGTTGGGACGCAGACTTTGAGACTAATGGAGCTGCCTGGTCCTGGGCAGGGCTCTGGGCTGGAGTCTGTATGCTGTGTGTAAGCCGTATGTATACAGCGTGTACAGAAATGTGTTGGCATGTGTATACAGTCTGTGTTGTAGCGTGTGTATACAGTATCTGTAAGAGAGTGTGTTGGAGTTTGTTGGAGTGTATATACAGTGTGTGTTGTAGTTTGTAAGCTGTGTGTATGCAGTGTGTGTAGTTGTGTGTGTAGTTAGGAGTGTGTATGCAGTGTGGGATGTCATTAACACAAACACACACACACACACACTAGCTCTGTCCAGACCCATGGTAGGTTGTTCCTACTCTGGTTCAGACCAGGGCCAGACCCTGGTCGCTGTATAAAAAAACATTCTGGTAATAGAGACGGTCCGTCCACACGCACGCATACAGAGCCGGGTCCGAGCACTTAGCATCTGTTTTGAACTGTTTGGATCTGTTTCATTGGCTCGCGTAATTGCAAGTAAACAGACATTTGCTTTCAAACACACAAAATAACTACCTTTCCAAACACTCTGTGTCCTGCCAACAGTAAGCAACAGCTTGTTTTCCCATCCTCACAGAGAGGATCTGGCCACAGTTAGGAAGAGAAGAACACCATGTATCATCATTTCACCTCTCATCTTGTTGTTATCTCTTCTGCTGGGGTTCTCTGGAGTTTTCCCAGAGTTTTCAGTTCTCTCACTTCTCTCAGTGTTCTCACAGAGTTCTCGCACTTCTCTTAGAGTTCTCGCACTTCTATCAGAGTTCTCAGCTGATGAAACCAACACTGTAAAAGTGTGATAAAAATTGCTGGTTGAAAATACAATCTACACAGGACCTTCTAATCGTCAGGTTTGCCTGAGTGGGAGTTTTGACTTTCCATGGTGACATCAACATGTGGTAATTTAGTTAATAGACCAATCAATAACAAAGAGAGTTCCAAACCTCCCTTTTAAGTTAAGTTTTCCTCTCCCCACTCCCAGACAGTCCTAGCAAGATTCTTGCTTGAGATTTAGTTTTTTTTCCAAAAAGCTATTTTTGCTATTTTAATGGAAATATATTACAGTAACCAGCTTTCCATCCAACCTTTTATGCGAGTAAAGTACGTCAGATAAAAAAATGTAATGACAGGCCTGGTGGAAACAGAACATTTTCGATAAGCTTTCTAAATGTCGACAAAACAAAATAAGCTAGACAAGGTTGGATCTTTTTGTGTCGGTAAAATGAATTATGCGAGAAACGTCGGTGGATACGCTTTTATGCGCAAATAAACTTGGGGTCACGCGATGTTGTGTGGTCCTCCCATTCGGCTACAGATGAAATAAGTTATGATGAACTTCACAGGGTGGTGATAGTGCAAGGTGATGAGCTTGATGCTCCTTTCCAATAAATATTGAGGGTCTTATTCTGGTGACATGATCATCGATGCTTGGCTGCCGTTTTACAAAATTATCTCACTCTTTTGTCCATAATAATCTCATCATGTAGGCTATACGTGCGCTCTAGCCAACAGCGGGCTTGGCTAGAATGCACTTGCCAATACCGGAGAGGGTACACTCGCTATATAACGCAACATGTTTTTGTGAGAAAACCATTAGTAGAGTTGAATCATTTAACTTGCATTTTCTATTTGGTACATGGGAATTTACCCGCAAAAGGTATTTTTATGTGCACTACGTCATCACGCACAGCCTTTTATCTGCAACAAGTCAATTTGATGGAATCACATCTCTGGTGGGAAAATGCACATATTGTTTTTATGCAGATGTTGTTATTATTCACATGAAAATCTGTTGCCAATTAGATGGAAACCTAGCTAGTAAGGTACTTAATTCTTACCCAGAAATGATTTGATATTGATATAAAAATGGCCGTATTGGGCTTTTAACAATGTCTAATGTTAAACACAAAACTTTATTTTAAGTGAGAATTAGGCAGGTTTGATGCCGAAAAAGAAAGACAATTCTATGCCTACTTCACCCATATTTTTATTTTGCAAAAAAAGTAGTGTGTAGTTTCAGTAATTAGCTACACTACTACATGGCAACTACTGAAAACACTACCAATATTTGAATTTAGTTCAACTACCACCAAGCTACTACAAAATGTAGTTAAATTACTAGTTTAACTATATGTAATTCACTACTCCCCAACACTGAGCTTAAGAGAGCATCAGAAGAATATCACTACATTTAATGTGAGTTTTCTAAGACAGCTTCAGTTAGGACTCCAAAGCAATATACTCCACTCCTAAGACTATTTATTTAGTTTTCAGCAAAATATTTAGGTGGCAGAGTAATTATATTTTCTCCTATATACATGTCTACTGCTCCTCGTAAAGTGATTCATCTAAAACATTCCCGCCTGTCTGGTGTATTTTGTGTGTGTGTGTGTGTGTGTGTGCTGTAAAGTATAGAGAAGGTAGTCTGTAACTACTTCATGTTGTTTCTCCCTACAGCTCCACAGACTTTAGTAATTAAACAAAGTTACACGCAACCTACTAAAAGAAACATATAAAACATTGAATCAAAACATATCCAATCTATTTGAAAGATAGAAGGGCTTACTAAGTTTGATTTATATTACAAGTAAAGCTAGTGTTGGCAATTGAACTCCTAGGCTGTATCCCAAATGGCACCCTATTCCCTGCATAATGCACTACTTTTGACCAGAGCACTACAGTATATACACTGAGTATACAAAACATTAAGAACACTTGCTCTTTCCATGACATTGACTGACCAGCTGAATACAGATGAAAGCTATGATCCTTTATTGATATCACTTGTTAAATCAACTTCAGTGTAGATGAAGGGGAGGAGACAGGCTAAAGACAGATTTGTAAGCCTTGAGACAATTGAGACATGGATTGTGTATGTGTGCCATTCAGAGGGCTAATGGGCAAGACAAAAGATTTATGTGCATTTGAACGGGGTATGATAGTAGGTGCCAGGTGCACCAGTTTGTGTCAAGAACTGCAATGCTTCTGGGTTTTTCACGCTCAACAGTTTCCCGTGTGTATCAAGAACGGTCCACCACCCAAAGGACATCCAGCCAACTTGACACAACTGTGGGAAGCATTGCAGTCAACATGGGCCAGCATCCCTGTGGAACGCTTTTGACACCTTGTAGAGTCCATGCCCCTAACGAATTGAGGCTGTTCTGAGGGCAAAAGGCGGGGCGTGCAACTCAATATTAGGAAGGTGTCGAATATATACTCAGTATAGGTAATAGGTTGCAATTTGGGACACAGTACAATCTGTTTAAGGTTACCTCAGTTCCACCTGCTATCCAAGAACATTCCAGGAGCGCTTAACACAAAGTCAGGCTCCACTGAATGATGACATTTCCTGCTTTCTGTGCAGCAATAGAATAATTAAATAGGATATGGATGTTATCACTGAGTGTCTGGACCTGCAATATGCTGCTGTATTAATTACCTGGCCAGCTGGTGCAGCTGTGGAGAGAGAGAGATATATAGAGAGGGGAGGATAGAGAGAGAGGGGAGGGAGAGAGAGAGAGCTCTGTGTGTGTACAGTATCTTGTGAAGAGTGCTGAAAGCTGGAGAAGTCTACAGGAGAGTACAGAACCCGTACTAACACCCACTCACTGCAGGCTTTGTCCTTAGTTATATTTTCACAACTTAATCCTGGTTCCAGAGCAACAGGACAGTGAGAGAGGGGACTCTCCAGACCACTCTTTCTGGTTTTAAAGTACACAAGATTGTTTCTTCTATAAAATTGTCAGGACCTTTATACCCTAAAAACGACCCTTCTCCCAAAACTATGGCGCCATTGTATACAAAATCAAAAACGTAAAATATAAAAATATTTTTAACAATAGTAAAATGTTTCCCAGGAATGCAGAGATGTAATTTATACCAAACTCACAAGCTATGCTTTTGTGTATCACATCTGGCATTGACCACACAAACAAAACAAGGCCTGTAGTTCACTGTTTTTACCAGATCCCTGTCTCTCTTGTTTTCTACCTCTTTCTTTGTCTCGCTCCCTCTTTCTACATTTTAGTCATTTAGCAGATGCTCTTATCCAGAGCAACTTACAGGAGCAATTAGGGTTAAGTGCACATTGAGAGATTTTTCACCAAGCCAGCTCAGGGATTCAAACCAGCGACCTTTCAGTTACTGGCCCAACGCTCTTAACCGCTAAGCTACCTGCCCCGCTCTTTCTCTCGCGCTTTCTCTTTACTCCTCTCTCTCTTCCTCCCTCCCTCTCTTCATGCGTGTGTCCATATTCCGATCAGACTGTGTTGTGAATCTTTGTAGAGTTTGTCATACATTACTGTAGACCAGAGTGGATGTTATTCAGACACAGTCCCAGAGTTCTCCATGATGATGGAAAACAACAGATTAGTCTTATTGAAGTTATACCACACCTCCTGTGTTTCCCAACAGAAGGGCGTCACCATATAACCATCATTACTTAGATGATGATTATGCCCACTTTACAATATCAGTAAAATAAGTTATTTATTTGTCTTACAACATGCAGATACTCATGTAGACAGACATTAAACAAAACACAATATTTAAGAACAGTACACAACACAGAGGGACCTATACCCACAGCATCACCAACTATGTGGGAGCCATCATAAGCCAATGTTACTCCTAAACAGATGTGGAGGTATAAGGCCATGTGTGGTGGTTAAAGCTGACAGGTTCCCTGCTACGGCTGAGAAGGGGGTAGGCATGGAAACTCCTCCTCTTATGCTGCTGCATGGTGTGTGTGTGTGTGTGTTCTCCATGGTGTGTGTGTATCTGTGTGTCTGTGTGTGTGTGTGTGTGTGTGTGTTGCACGGTATGTGTGTTCTGCATGGTGTGTTAGTTCTGCACAATGTGTGTGTGTGTGTGTTCAACCATCACACAAAAGGGAGCGAAGCATCTCTAATGGGATCAGTGGTAGATGTCTGAATAACATGTGTGGTCAGAGGTCAACCAAACAGCCAGCTGTCCTTCCCTGACCTCTAACCCTGCACATATCCCTGCCCTTTCATCTGTGTGTGTGTGTGTTACTGTGTGTGTTACTGTGTGTGTTACTGTATGTTTGTGTGTGTGTGTGTGCAGTACCTCTGCCATCTTCCATTAAGATGCTTCTGTAACAGAGAAACACTAACAGGATTACACTTAAAGCTGGAATCCTTAATGGTAAAACTGCCACCTCCGGTTGCGATATTACAACAACAAGGAAGTTACTGCAAACAACAAACAGTGTTTTTCCCCTTAGGACCTAATTGCACGAGCGATAGAAGAGCACGCTTCTCAGCTCGGCAACAAAAACAATAACATCGGTGGTGGGGCGGCCAGAGGCGCTGTTTCCCCCTACTGCGGATTCCATCTTTAAGTGATTTGGGGTCAGTCACATTCATAATGGACTAAACACAGCTAAGTGTGCCTCTAGAAACTACTAACAGTCTTTAAATCACTCTATGGCAGTTGAGAATGGAAAAGTAAAGTCCAGCTCAGTCTGTATATCCCCTCCTACATCATGTTGCCAGTTCAGTCTGTATTTCCCTCCTACATCATGTTGCCAGTTCAGTCTGTATGTCCCCTCCTACATCATGTTGCCAGTTCAGTCTGTATTTCCCTCCGACATCATGTTGCCAGTTCAGTCTGTATTTTCCCTCCTACATCATGTTGCCAGTTCAGTCTGTATATCCCCTCCTACATCATGTTGCCAGTTCAATCTTATTTCCCCCCCTCCTTCATGTTGCCAGTTCAGTCTGTATATCCCCTCCTACATCATGTTGCCAGTTCAATCTTATTCCCCCCCTCCTTCATGTTGCCAGTTCAGTCTGTATATCTCCTCCTACATCATGTTGCCAGATCAATCTTATTTCCCCTCCTCCTTCATGTTGCCAGTTCAGTCTGTATATCCCCTCCTACATCATGTTGCCAGTTAAGTCTGTATTTCAATGTGACTCGAACACACACACAAACGCACGCACACAAACTTACGCACAAATGTACACACGAAGGAAGGCAAACACACATTCACTCCCGTTCTGTTCAGAATTCCCTTCTGAATCATGTCTGTGGCTGCTCGCTTCATTCCCCTGCTCTTGGCTCACACACACACACACACACACACACACACACACACACACACACACACACACACAGCTGAGACACATTCTAACTATTGAAACACACATCCAGTCCAACAGTCTGTGTGAACGTGTCATCATCTTCATCATTTCCTTATCTCTCTCCACTCATCACCTCCAACATGTGGCTTAGCTAGCTGACTGGCCTGTTGCTGCTATTGTTGCAGTTAGAGACAGACACTACACTGTTCAAACAAAACATAATTCAAAACCACATGGTTATTGTTAACCTCAGATCCCTAACACACTACAGATAATGTAGATCATGAATCAGAACAGTATGATTATTCTCAGATCCATAAACCACAGGGGATCAGTGATAATGTAGATTATATAGATAATGGATTGTTTCTCATTAATTTCCCAGGAGAGCACTCCATCATCATGGTAACTTAACATTGTCTCGGTAACCTCACATCGTCGTAGTAACCTCAGCCTGTTAGTCTTTGTCTGCATCCCAAATGGTACCATATCACCTATATACTGTAGTGCACTACTTTTGGTTAAAAGTAGTACACTATGTAGAAAATAGAATGCCATTTGGGACATAGCCTTTCTGTGTGCTGATGGTGCTGTTTCTCTCCTCTCACTTTACATTCAGAGGAGAATAATAGAAGTGTCTCTTTTTAACAATCTATCCTGCTGACAGGCACATTCTGGAGACATTCTGTCATGTCTTTTGAAGTAGCAGAGATAGAAACAGCTGCTAGTTTTATATTTCATAGAATACTTGACATTCTCCTTCAGCTTAAAGTATGAGATAAAACAGATCTATCATATCAAACTGATCACAATAAAATTAACACTAATAGAAGAGAACCACAGAGAGGATCCACTGCTGGCTTTCTGGTTTCTGTGAAGAATGGTTCACATTTATGAAACAAAAAGTCATAAAGAGAAGGATTCCATTCCTCAAGACTTCAAAGAAAAACAATTTCCTGCAGGAATGGACCTACAAGACAATGCTAACGCATGGTAATACAGGAACCACAGAGTATCTGCATGGAGTTATATTAGACCGGAGAAAGGCTGCAGCAGTTAGATCCTTTAGAAAACCCACAAACATCCATATCCTCCTTACTCACCTCCACACACACACACACACACACACACACACACACACACACACACACACACACACACACAGAGAGAGACACACTCCAATCTGTCTAATGGTTGTTTGATTGAATTACAGCAGCGTGAACATGAAGCAGACAGCACAGATTGAATCCCACCACAGATGATACCATGTCTGTCTGCCTAGAAACACATCAGTCTAGGGGGTGAAACCATCCACATGGTCCAAGCTTTTGTCTCAGTCTTTGTCTCTGTGCTCGCCTTTGTGCAATATCACAAATTATGTATTGTAATGCATATTGGTCTAGACAATTTGCAAGTAATGGAGTAATTCATTATACCATTTTAAGACGGAGCACCCTTTCCCAGGTTAATGATGAAATGTGAGACAGCGGCTGCATCCCAGCCCTATGGGCCCTGATCAAAAGTAGTGCACTACATAGGGGATAGGGTGCCATTTGGGATGCACTCATTGAATGGTTAAATGCTGACATTCCCAACTGAGAGATTCCTGGGACTCAGGAGTGACCTGTGTTGCTGGGTGAGGAACGTGATGACTCCAGTCTCTAGGGACTATAACAGTTACTGACTACAACAGATGATAGTTTGATCACTGGGGAAACATTAACCAGGGTAAACCAGGGCAGAGGGAGTGGGACCCTTCATGGGTCAACTGACAGACAAACTGACAAACAGAGGTCTGTATTTTCCAGCCTGTTTCTGATAGGAGAGTTTAGTCAGTTTGTATGTCAGTTGATCCATATCTAACAGACAAACTGACTAACAGGCAGAGAGGTCACCATGTAGGAGAGGGAAGGAGGTCACTTGATAGAAGAGGGAATGAAGATGGAGATGGGGAAAGAGAGAGGGGTGAAAGAGAGAGGAGGGGGGGAGCGAAGAAGAGAGGGGGAGAGGGGAAGGAGGAGAGGGGAAAAGAGAGAGGGGAAGGAGAGTGGGGGAAGGAGAGTAAGAAGGAAAAGAGAAGTGAGAAAGAGAATTGAGTGAAAGGTCATTAGGAGGGAGTCGTGTCCTGGAAATGAAGTATGGAGAACCGGTAATCAAATTAAATCAAAGTGCATACACAGATTTGCAGATGTTAATCTCAGGTGCAGCGAACTGCTTGTGTTTCTAGCTGCAACAGTGCTGCAATACCTAGCAATGAAAAACAATACACACATAATCCAAAAAATGAAAAGAAAGAAATGAAGAAATATCAGAACGAACAATGTCAGAGTCAGGAATATAATGGTGTGTATAGACAGTATGGACAGTATATAATGGTGTGTATAGACAGTATGGACAGTATATAATGGTGTGTATAGACAGTATGGACAGTATATAATGGTGTGTATAGACAGTATGGACAGTATATAATGGTTTGTATAGACAGTATGGACAGTATATAATGGTGTGTATAGACAGTATGGACAGTATATAATGGTGTGTATAGACAGTATGGACAGTATATAATGGTGTGTATAGACAGTATGGACAGTATATAATGGTGTGTATAGACAGTATGGACAGTATATAATGGTGTGTATAGACAGTATGGACAGTATATAATGGTGTGTATAGACAGTATGGACAGTATATAATGGTGTGTATAGACAGTATGGACAGTATATAATGGTGTGTATAGACAGTATGGACAGTATATAATGGTGTGTATAGACAGTATGGACAGTATATAATGGTGTGTATAGACAGTATGGACAGTATGGACAGTCCCGTGTAGATCAGTTGGTAGAGCATGGCGCTTGCAACGCCAGGGTTGTGGGTTCGATTCCCACGGGGGACCAGTATGAAAATGTATGCACTCACTAACTGTAAGTCGCTCTGGATAAGAGCATCTGCTAAATGACTAAAATGAAAATGTAAAAAGGTATGTACAGCAGTAGTTATATAGGATGAGACATGACTAGAATACAATATATACATATAAAGTGGGTTAAACAGCTTGTAAACATTATTAAAGTGACCAGTGTTCAATGGCTCTATGTACATAGAGCAGAAGTCTCTAAGGTGCTGTGTAGAATACCGGGTGGTAGCCGACTAGTAACAGTGACTAGGATTCAGGGCAGGGTACTGGGTGGAGGCCGGCTAGTGGTGACTGTTTAACAGTCTGATGGCCTGGAGACAGTAGCTGTTTATCAGTCTCTCAATCCCAGCATTGATGCACCTGTACTGTCTCTGCCTTCTAGATGGTAGCAGGGTGAACAGGCAGTGGCTCGGGTGACTGAAGTCCTTGATGATCTTCTTGGCCTTCCTGTGATACAGCCCGACAGGATGCTCTCAATGGTGCATCTGTAGAAGTTTGTGAGGGTCTTATTGGCCAAGCTGAATTTCTTCAGCTTCCTGAGTTTGAAGAGGCTCTGTTGCGCCTTCTCCACCACACTGTCTATGTGAAGGGACCATTTCAGGTCATCAGTGATGTGCGCGCCAAGGAACTTGAAGCTTTTGACACTCTCTACTGCGATGTGGATGGGGGGCCTGCTCTCTCTGCTGTCTCCTGTAGTCCACCATCAGCTCATTCTTTTTGTTGATCTTGAAGGAGAGGTTATTTTCCTGGCACCACTCCGCCAGGGCTCTCAGCTCCTCCCTGTAGGTTGTCTCGTAGTTGTTGGTAATCAGACCTACCACTGTTGTGTCATCAGCAAACTTGATGATTGAGTTGGAGACGTGCGTGGCCACACAGTCATGGGTGAACAGGAAGTACAGGAGGGGGCTGAGCACTCACCCCTCTGTGGCCCCCTTGTTGAGGATAAGCGTGGCGGAGGTGTTGTTGCCTACCTTCACCACTTGGGGTCCGCCCGTCAGGAAGTCCAGGACCCAGTTGCACAGGGAGGGGTTCAGACCCAGGGCCGTGAGCTTAGTGATGAGCTTGAAATGCACTATGGTGTTAAAGGCTGAGCTGTAGTCGATGTATTCTTATATAGGTATTTCTCTTGTCCAGGTGGGATAGGGCAGTGTACAGTGCAATGATGATTGAGTGGATCTGTTGGGGTGGTATGCGAATTGTAGTGGGCCTAGGGTGTCGGGTAAGGTGGAAGTGATATGGTCCTTAGCTTGCCTCTCAAAGCACTTCATGATGTCAGAAGTGAGTGCTATGGGGCGATAGTCATTTAGTTCAGTTACCTTCGCTTTCTTGGGCACAGGAATAATGGTGGACATCTTGAAGCAAGTGGGGACAACAGACTGGGATATGGAGAGATTGAATATGTCCGTAAACACTCTAGCCAGCTTGTCTGCACATGCTCTGAGGACGTGGCTTGTGATGTCACGTTGGTAGGGAACTAAGAGGTAAAAGGTGAGGCATGCCAGATGCATCTCCTCTAGGATGGCCAAGCTGAAACCCCATTCCAGAAAGGTCACACACCTCTCCTTTACCTCCACTCTTTCTCTTTCTCTCTCTCTCTGTATGATGTTCTGTATGTGCTGTTGTTACCACAAGGCATTAAAGTGATAACACAGTTGGAAGATCTTCTTATCTTCCTTGACGTGATAAACCTATCATCCATTTCTCGACTGTTCATATGGTCTTCATATCAGAAGCGGAAGTACAACCATACTCCTTTGAAGCACCTGTTACATGACTAGCAGCCTGGGCCTGAGCAGCATGTACATCGTGTCTGTCTGCTTTCTAGGCTGAACTTCTGAAGGGTTCAGAGCTTTGCAAGGCCCTTGTCCTGATATAAAACTGTCAGTATATTTCTATAGGCTGGATTGAAGGAGCTACATCCAAGGCCTGGCCCATAGTACTGGAGATAGCAGCAGCAGCACCAGCAGGAGAAGCAGCCATATTGAGATTTCATTAGGGGGCCGGGTGAGTGGTAGAAGGGAGGGAGGGGGAAGGGAGGGGGCGGGGTAGAGGTCGTCAGAGAGGGGAGGGGTGGATCAGAGGAGAGATGTCATTGGACCTTAATCAGATCAAAGAGAGACGTGGGGCTGTTTAGACCCAGGGGCTGATGGGTAATTCAAACCTGGGGATTAAGTTAGTGGTGACGAGAAGAAGTAGAGGAGAAGAGGAGGAGAGGAAGAGAGAAAAGAGAACACACTCCATTCACATTCTCCTCTTCTCAGGTTACCTCTGGTCGTGCTACCTAACAAGGAAGAGAGGGGAAAGACTAACATTTACTTTGAATCACTGACTCTGTGTGTGCATGGAGGGGGTGGAACTAAGAGAAAAGTGTGGAGCTAAGATTAAAGTGTATTCACTTAATATATAAAACTACCCATACACACACCACCAATAAAGGAACTACAGTCTGAGAACTGATCTTGAGAGATGAAGATAAAAGAGACTTCCTCATCTAAATACACAAAGGGAAATGGTCATTGAATTGTTTCAACAAGGTTTACAAAGGTCTGATGTACTGGTAACTATGATCATTGTATAAGGATGAGGTATGTCTTTGAAATATGGGGTCGAACTGCTTTACAAGGCTTCAAAAGGTAGTTGGATGTATTATTCCACTATCATGTTTACATGTCTTTAGACCAGGGGCTATATAACAGGGTAAATAAGGCCACTAATTACTCCCTGTGCACAAGGAGTTGGTTTCTAGGATAAAAATGCACAGTAACTTAAAAGCTGGAAATGTAGAATGAGTTGATAGTAACAGCTGGAGGGCATGTATGAAGGTGATGATGATGAAGGCATGTATGAATACGATGGGAGAGAGGAGAGAAGTAACACATGACTTCCCTGTGGTGCCTATTGAATCTCTGCTTTACTGTCTTTGGTTATCTCTGGTTTACTATACTGTCTTTGGTTATCTCTGCTTTACTATACTGTCTTTGGTTATCTCTGCTTTACTATACTGTCTTTGGTTATCTCTGCTTTACTATACTGTCTTTGGTTATCTCTGCTTTACTATACTGTCTTTGATCATCTCTGATTTACTGTCTTAGTGGAAACCTCTGTAATTAATCTTATCATATATCATTTCTTTTACCATCATTTCTCACATATCAGACTGAAACTGTCTCTGTTCTGTGATGCTACTGAACTCAACTGGCGCTTTCAACTTTCTCAGGGAAATCTTCAAATTGGGACATAAGCATTTGGTAGGATTACATGTGGCATGGGAAAATTCCATGATCCTCTGAAATTGTGGACCTCGGTACGTATAAGCATCTTTCTGCCTGACGGGAAGTAATATTATGGTCTTGAACCATATTATGGTTTTTAAAAACTGCTGATGCCGTCTTTTCAGAGAAACTAGGGTTAAGGAAATCAAACCACATTAAAAGGACACCAACATCGCTGCAGAAAATACATGACCATTAATACATTATCATTACTGAAACCACATGCTCATAATGGTAGCCTCCAGTTCTGTTTTTAAGATGTGACCGTTTATGTGCTAATGATTAAATGTTATTTTCTGTTAAAATGTCAATGCAAAATTTCATGTGAGCATAAAACCTGCAAACCGCTCAGAAATGGAGGAGTCTTGTATTTGTCTGAGTACTGCAGGAGACTGGGAAAGCTAGTCACATCTCTGATTCAAAGTGCTCTTTTGGGGCGTAATAGAGGTACAGTGTATGTTCAGACTACAGAGTAAACTGAACACGAGTTCCAAGAGAAGGAAGAGGAAAAGAGAAGAAAAGGGGGTGAAAAGTAAAGCTTGAGTCAGAGAAAACTATTCTTATTATCCGCCCATGTTCCCAGTTCTGTGTGTGTCTGTGTGTGTCTGTGTGTGTCTGTGTGTGTCTGTGTGTGTCTGTAGTAGTAGTGTAGTAGTCTTCCAGGACTTAATCACCAGCAGCTACACAACGTTTCCATTTTCCTGCTGACAGCCAGCCTGTCTCAGTCTCAGTCCAACATGGACTAGACTACAGACCAAACTAACACTGTCTGTGTTGTCCCAAATGGCACCCAACACTGGGAGGGAGCCTATCTGTGATGAATGGTAGCTATGGTACTGTATACATACATAAGATCTCAGATGCTATCTGGCTATACAAAGCCCACTAGTCCATGGACTGAAGCCAGGAGAGAGTTATATAAGGACACATCGGCGAATGCATGATACCCATGTGTTGCCTACAGTATATAGTATACGTGAAGAAAAGTTTGAAAAATGCTATACAATCCCTATCCCTTAATCCTGTTGGACCACATACATCCAAGCTGTAGCCGTTCTACAAGCCCAGGCAGTGTTTTTCTAAACTCCTTTATTCAGGCTAATTATGGATTCGACTGGCTTTCTACAGAAACCCAGAGCTGGTATGTGGAAGTGTTAATGGTGGAAATAGTGAAACGACCACAAAGAAACCACATATTGTCAGTCTGACCAACCAGAGGAGAAAGAAGGGGAGGGGAGAAGATTAATGTCAGAATCATGGGATCTGTAGAACTCTGGAACAGAACACTGGCCAGTTAGAATGTAAGATTATTTGATGGGTTAAAGATTATGCTGTCACATGATAGGGTCTTTGAAGAGAGAGAGAGAGAGAGAGAGAGAGAGAGAGAGAGAGAGAGAGAGAGAGAGAGAGAGAGAGAGAGAGAGAGAGAGAGAGAGAGAGAGAGAGAGAGAGAGAGAGAGAGAGAGAGACTGCTGGGACTGTGTTGGAGGGAAACGATAAGGAGATCAGCTTGAGATCAGTTTGGTCCTCAAGGGGATTATATTTAATCTAGAGGAGGTGGGGAGCGACGGAGGGGGGTCTAGCGGAGACCACCAGGTGCAAAACCGGAGAGGGACGGGAGGATCCGGAGGACACACACACACAGACACACACAGATACACAAACACACACTCACTCTCTCTCCTCACTATCAGAGCGGAGAGCACACAGCCAGCACCACTGTTCCTTCATGACATTCAACCAATGCACTGATGTCTAAGTTGTCTTTTACTTCCCAAAGTTGCCCATCCAAGCATCTCTCCCTTGTCAGTGCTCTGCTGCCTGACACTATAGCTGACTGTATCTGACACATAGCTTAGGAGCCTGGGCTCACTGGGGTTGTGTTCTCTCAACCTCAGCATTCTATAGGAGGGCTTAGAGTGCACTGAATGATGACTCAGACAGATCGATGCTGAAGATGCTGGGCTAATAGGTAGGTTATAAATGATTAACCAGCTATGATAATACCACAGTCCACCAGTTCCCATGTTTCTGTGCCCATAACTACATCCAATACAGAGAATGTATCTCTGATCAAATGTTGCCTGCTGTGACAGCTTTAGACATCTTGTTCTGGTTTCAGACTTCTGATCGGATGTCAATGTGCAGAAGACAGGGAGGGAGCGAGGGAGGGGGGAGAGACATATTACAACAATAAATCCAAAGCCACAGAGAAACATTCCCTGTCCCTTTCCATCACAGTGAAAAACATTTGACTTTATTTCAGTATAACGTTGCCAACTCACCACAGACAATATAGTTCCCAGGGAAAACACAGTTATTTCCTGTCCGTTTCCTTGATAGCTGAACGCACACCACTGTTTGTATTGGAGATCAAATCTGGCTGTTATATGTGGCTGTGAAATTCTCTTCCTGCTGTGTGGCCTTTGTGTTGGAGGTCACAGGTCAGCGCTGTTGTAAAACACATTTCACCAACCAGACGTCTCACGGCTTTAGGTTTCGTCCCAAATGGTACCCTATTACTTGTAGTGCACACTGGTCAAAAGTAGTGCACAATATAGAGAATAGGGTGCATTAGGGACACAGCCTTTGACTCAGAGTTGACTTTATGACCTTTTGGCTGACTAGCGACTGACTTGGCCTGTCTGTACATTAGATGCCCTTTGTTTTGTGTTATAATGGGGGAGTTTGATTAAGGCAGGACTCAGTGGAGACTGAGTTAATAAGACATTCCGGAAGTTATTTGATGGCAGAATTAATCTGGGTTTCTGTGTATGACACCGCATGGTCCACATACAGACTCCTCAGTGTAGAGCCCAAGCTCCGTCTGCGTCCCAAATGGCACCTTATTCCCTATATAGTGCACTACTAGTGCATTAGATAGGAAATATGCCTTGGTATAAAAGTAGTGCACTATGTAGGTAATAGGGTGCCGTTTGGGATATAGTCCAACCTAAAGACTGGGTCTGGTGTACACACACAGACTATGGAAACTGCAGAATGAAATAGCAGTACTTTGGATCAACACCACACATTAGTTTTGTCATCTGTTTATCTTTGAACTTTTTCCAATTATTACTGTGAACAGTCAGCACTCATGTTCCCTTAGATCACTGTCACTCCAGAGACAGGGAGAGGATGGGTGTGTGTGTGTGTGTGTGTGTGTGTGTGTGTGTGTGTGTGTGTGTGTGTGTGTGTGTGTGTGTGTCAGTGTGTGTCCATTAGGGTTCTCCCAGCCAGACAGACCTCAGGCGATCCCTGTCTGTTTATTAGGTGATGTTGATACATGGTGGTGATGTCACATGTCGGCTGTGAAAACACGTTACTCTGCTGGTCCAGATACTCTAATGAGAATATTAGACTGGAGGAGAGGAGAAGAGAAGAAAAGAGAAGAGAAGAGAAGAGAAGAATTGGTCCTTTGTAGCTCAATTGTTAGAGCATGGCAGTTGTAATGCCAGGGTAGTGGGTTCAATCCCCAGGACCACCCATACGTGAAAATGTATGCACGCATGACTGTAAGTCGCTTTGGATAAAAGCGTCTGCTAAATGGCATATTATTTATATTATTATTATTATTAGAAGAGAAGAGAAGAGAAGAGAAGAGGAGAGGAGAGGAGAGGAGAGGAGAGGAGAGGAGAGGAGAGGAGGAGAGGAGAGGAGAGGAGAGGAGAGGAGAGGAGAGGAGAGGAGAGGAGAGGAGGTCCATGCAGCTCCGAGGTTGACTGGACATGTTACCAAACTGTCTTATACTCTATAACACTGTACATACTGTATCACTGTACCACACTGTAAAAAACTCAGAAGGTCAGAAGGTAAGGAATCTAACACCACTCAACGATTCAAACTGTGGTTAGTTAGCTATACCACACATACAACGTTCACACTGTTTTCCTCTTTTGTCTCAGTTGACTACCGCAGAGCAAAAAAAAAATAGTTTACTCTGTCACAGGAATGACATAATATTGCGTCTAAATTTGAGAGTCTACACTCAACCCCAATAAAATGACAAAATAAAGACACATACACATCAGCCCAACGTTTAACCGTAGCGTCAGCCATATGCCTTTCATAAAGTCTTGGGTGGGATCCATGAGCAGACTGACCCAGAAGTAAGTTCACCTAAGGTTTATCACGGGAAATATACAGTAAGAAATCTTTCTGTTGGAAGTAATTCATGTAGATAGAAAGCATGAGTCCCAAATGGCACCCTCTTCCCTGTATAGTGCACTACTTTTGACCAGAACCCTATGGGCCCTGGTCAAAATTAGTGCACTAAAAAGGGGAATAGGGTGCCATTTGGGATGCAAACTAAAATACGTTCAAGTGGATATACGGCCTTGGTTGCCTATAAGACACACAATTGACTAATTTATTAGAGCATATTGAGCACCAGTGAATTAGCTACAGTAGACAACCTTGTGAAGTCATACTCAGCAAACACACACATATCAGGTTTACATTCCACAGCAATAATGGAGGGGGTAGTGTTCAGGAGAGGTCAGCAAGCAAGGATGCTTTTGGTCTCCCAGACCATTTTTCTCCACCTCTCACATTTCATTTTTTACTATTACTGTGGAACAGTTATGGCTCCTTTTCAACTTCAGTGCATGCACACAGTCACACACATGCACATACACACATGCACACGTGCACACACACACACACACACACACGTTTGCAGCCTGCTGTCCCTGAAGGAGGCAGTAGTCATGTGGCTGAGTCCCAAATGGCACCCTATTCCCTACATCGCCACTACTTTTGAACAGAGCCTGATGGGTCCTGGTCAAAAGTAGTGCATTATAAAGGAAATAGGGTGTCATTTGGGATGTCATCCAGATTATAGCAGCAGTATGGAAGGAGATCATTTGTCTTAGCTGCTGTTGTTAGAGTGAGGGGCCCAGGCAGGCAGCTCTACAACAGGGGCCTCTGTCTGGATCCACTCTGCTGGTCAAAAGCGAAAAACAACCCCGGATTTGGCAAGATACACATAAAAATGAATGTTGTTTAAGTCTCGGATTGGGACGCTTTCTATTGTCATACACACTGGTTGCATCCCAAATGGCACGCTATTCCCTATATATAGTGCATTACTTTTGACCAGAACGCTGGTCATAAATAGTGCACTATGCAGGGAATAGGGTGCCATTTGGGATTTAGACACTATTAGAATGTTCATTTTAAGGTGTTTCATCTAAAATGTAAAAGTGTAAAAAGCACCAATATCTAAATTCCGGGAAATAGCATTGACTTACACTCAATCATTCTACTGTGATGTGAACTATTCCTAACAACCCAGTTGGTGTTGTTATACTAGAATACAATACCTCTACTTAACTCTTTCTCTCTTTCAGTCTTATTTCTCCTTAACTCTCTCTCTCTTTCTGTCTTATTTCTCCTTAACTCTCTCTCTCTCTTTCTGTCTTATTTCTCCTTAACTCTCTCTCTCTCTTTCAGTCTTATTTCTCCTTAACTCTCTCTCTCTCTTTCTGTCTTATTTCTCCTTAACTCTCTCTCTCTCTTTCTGTCTTATTTCTCCTTAACTCTCTCTCTCTCTTTCTGTCTTATTTCTCCTTAACTCTCTCTCTCTCTTTCTGTCTTATTTCTCCTTAACTCTCTCTCTCTTTCTGTCTTATTTCTCCTTAACTCTCTCTCTCTCTTTCTGTCTTATTTCTCCTTAACTCTCTCTCTCTCTTTCTGTCTTATTTCTCCTTAACTCTCTCTCTCTCTTTCTGTCTTATTTCTCCTTAACTCTCTCTCTCTCTTTCTGTCTTATTTCTCCTTAACTCTCTCTCTCTCTTTCTGTCTTATTTCTCCTCAACTTTCCCTCTCTGGTATTCACTCTCTGACCGTGTTGCAGAGAAGCACTTGGGCGATGAGAAATGTGTAACACAAGATAAATATTTAAACCAATATCAGCAGTGAACAGAATGTATGCTGCTCTCGACAAGAAGCAATACAGCACATGATCAAATAACCATTCCAGTGGTCACATCAGAGTGCTGCTTCTTCTTAGGGAATGTTAAATAGTGTTATAGAGGTATCGATAACTCCAGAGAGCAGGTTCATTGTGTGTGTGCCTAGAGGAGACTGAAGCAGAAAAACTGCTGAAATGCTTAGCACGCACACACACACACACACACATACTCACACGCATGCAAGCACACATGCATGCACGCACACGCACACGCACACGCACACACACACACACACACACACAAACACACACACACAACAACTTCTTTCTAACCCACCAAAGAAAATGAAGTGATTTTCACGCTTTGCCCAAATTCAGTTAAGACTTAAGAACCTCAAAGAGGGACTTACGACACATTCTGAACCACGTTAAGAAGCAAATTAACGGCCACACATTCACCACAATGACAAACTCACACTGATTACATTTTATTTGGCATGTCATTCATCTAGCAAAGGCTTTGCTTTGGTGATTATGTTGAGGCCCACGCAATGTTCTATTTTAATAAAAAGCATGTATGCACCCGTGTACGTGTATGAATGAGAGAAAGAGAGGGGGGAGAGAGAGAGAGAGAGAGAGAGAGAGAGAGAGAGAGAGAGAGAGAGAGAGAGAGAGAGAGAGAGAGAGAGAGAGAGAGAGAGAGAGAGAGATAGAACATGAGAAACATTGCATTGCCTTACATACAGCAAAGCATTGTCAAGTTGGCAGTTGTTTGAACAAACAATCTCCTGCTTCAGATTGACAGCTGCAGGACTAAGTTGCTATGCAGGCGGCAGAACCAATGTGACCAGATGATTCTGCCTTCCTCTGTCCTGAATGTAGCTAGCTGGAAACTATTACCTGGATTTACCTCAAATCAAAGACTTCTTATCTCAGCAGGACCAGAGCAGGATAGACCCAGGCTGCGTCCCAAAATGGCATCCCAACAGGCCCTAGTCAAAAGTAGTGCACTACATAGGGAATAGAGAGCCATTTTAGACACAGCCTCAGATTCTGCCCGCCAGCTACCATGTTAGAACAACTGCACTACAAACCTCTATTCCCAGGACTACCTAGAACATTATTACTATTCAAATGAGTTGGCCCAAAACAATACAATAGCCTGGATATCTTGTTATAGTGGGATTATTCAGTTTAAGAGAAATTACATGGTCATTTAAGGTCATTATTACACATAGAAATGTTTCACTGAGTGAGGGTGAATGAATAAATGATTTGTTTGTTTGTGTGATAATTGAAGTGGTTTAATTAATTCAGGCAAAATCTGGATGTCCAGGCTAACCCTATTTCTCAATATACAATTATTTTCACTGTCACAAACACTCTGTAAAAACGTCATACACACACACCCCACCACACACACACACACACACACACCAGTAGATCATGTTCTATGGTCCATAGGGACTCCTCTTCCCCCCTACTGACTGCTATAGCCCACCTGCCAGTCTCTTTCCTCAGCCTAGTGGTTTAATCACCTCTAACATCTCCTGACAGAGGTCAAACATTACCCCAGGGTCACCCAACCATTCCGCCACAGCGCTGATGATGAAGATGTGCTGGACACAGTGGAAGTCTTTGTATCGTTAACTTGTAGACAGACAGGTACTGTGTGCTAAATACACACTTCAACAGGCTGGCTATTATATAAAAGGTTTACATATACAGCCACAGTAATGGAAGAGAGAGGAAGAGTAGGAGAGAGAGAGAGAGAGAGAGAGAGAGAGAGAGAGAGAGAGAGAGAGAGAGAGAGAGAGAGAGAGAGAGAGAGAGAGAGAGAGAGAGAGAGAGAGAGAGAGAGAAACCAACCAACCTGCACATGTCCTCTATCATTTACATTTTACATTTTAGTCATTTAGCAGACGCTCTTATCCAGAGCGACTTACAGTTAGTGAGTGCATACATTTTCATACTGGCCCCCCGTGGGAAACGAACCCACAACCCTGGCGTTGCAAGCGCCATTGTTATTGTTATTGTTCAATGTATGGTTGTTTTGTCCCTTGATTATTTTTGTTACCATTGACAATATTGATTATTATTATTTTAATTATGTTAATATTGAAAATGTATCACTTAATCTCAAAGGAAGCTTTGGCAATATGTACATTGTTATGTCATGCCAATGAGATCTGGAAGGCAGGGCCAATTAAAAGCCTGTTAACCATGGTTACTGCTCCAACTCCTGCTGTTCTGATTGTTCCAGTCTCTATGACGTCTAGAACTCTTCCATAATCTGCAGGTGTGAGAGCCTCTGGCTGGCAAACTGGAAACGGAGGACAGCTGCTGGAAACAGTTTAGCTAGTTTAGCCAGAGTAACAACAAGGGAAAGACAATGTAACCCATGGGGCTCTGGTCAAAAGTAGTGCATTATGTAGGGAATAGGGTGTCATTTTGGACACAATATTATCTTGGTTGCTGCTGCTGCTACTGCTAGTGGTCTGCTAGTCTAAACACACTGTATAGTAGTACTCCACTGTCCTTTTGTTTTCAGCCACATAATTCAACGACTATTTCCCTATTTTATGATTTAGACGGTCAGACATTGTTGTGAGAATGGAGCATTACTACAACCCAGAAAGAACACTCCAGCAGTCCCACTGCCAATACTACTACTAACATAGTGGCTCCAGCCAACAGTATTAGCAACGGCTGGCGTGGTTAGTTGAAATCCTGTTAGGAGACACTTTGGCTGTGTCTCAAATGGGACCCTTTTCTCTATATAGTGTACTACTTTTGACCAGGGTCCATAGGGCTCTAGTAAATGTAGTGCACTGCATAGGAAACAGGGTGCCATTTGGGATGCAGTCTTTATCGCAGCGAGGACAATGGTTTCCCTCTCCTCCTCCCTCTCTACCGGGTCATTTTCATTAATTAGCCAATGTGGCGCTCAAAAGCTAATCCAATAGCTTGGCAAAGCTTTCTCACGGTGCCAGGCAGGCTGTTTAGGGTTAGGTGGGCCTGGGGTCTCCCACACAGACACAACAATGAGATCTGGAAGGCAGCGCCAGGATATGAGACTGGGGGCTGAAGAGATGGAGAGAAGGGGGAGGGATAGGAGAATGGTAGGGGACTGGAGGGAAGGGGAAGGGATAGGAGAATGGTAGGGGACTGGAGGGAAGGGGACGGGATAGGAGAATGGTAGGGGACTGGAGGGAAGGGGGAGGGATAGGAGAATGGTAGGGGACTGGAGGGAAGGGGGAGGGATAGGAGAATGGTAGGGGACTGGAGGGAAGGGGGAGGGATAGGAGATTGGTAGGGGACTGGAGGGAAGGGGAGGGATATGAGATTGGTAGGGGACTGGAGGGAAGGGGAGGGATAGGAGATTGGTAGGGGACTGGAGGGAAGGGGGAGGGATAGGAGAATGGTAGGGGACTGGAGGGAAGGGGGAGGGATAGGAGAATGGTAGGGGACTGGAGGGAAGGGGGAGGTTTAGGAGAATGGTAGGGGACTGGAGGGAAGGGGGGAGGGATAGGAGATTGGTAGGGGGACTGGAGGGAAGGGGGAGGGATAGGAGAATGGTAGGGGACTGGAGGGAAGGGGGGAGGGATAGGAGATTGGTAGGGGACTGGAGGGAAGGGGGGAGGGATAGGAGATTGGTAGGGGACTGGAGGGAAGGGGGAGGGATAGGAGAATGGTAGGGGACTGGAGGGAAGGGGGAGGGATAGGAGATTGGTAGGGGACTGGAGGGAAGGGGGGAGGGATAGGAGATTGGTAGGGGACTGGAGGGAAGGGGGAGGGATAGGAGAATGGTAGGGGACTGGAGGGAAGGGGGAGGGATAGGAGATTGGTAGGGGACTGGAGGGAAGGGGAGGGATAGGAGAATGGTAGGGGACTGGAGGGAAGGGGGAGGGATAGGAGAATGGTAGGGGACTGGAGGGAAGGGGGGAGGGATAGGAGATTGGTAGGGGACTGGAGGGAAGGGGGAGGGATAGGAGAATGGTAGGGGACTGGAGGGAAGGGGGAGGGATAGGATAATGGTAGGGGGACTGAAGGGAAGGGGGAGGGATAGGAGAATGGTAGGGGACTGGAGGGAAGGGGGAGGGATAGGAGAATGGTAGGGGACTGTAGGGAAGGGGAGGGATAGGAGATTGGTAGGGGACTGAAGGGAAGGGGGTAGGTGGAAGAAATAACAAACTAATCAAATGGAAAAGCGTATCAGAATAGGAGTGCTGATCTAGGATCAGTTCTGCCTTTTAAATAATGATGAATATGATTACATGGACATGGGGACCTGATCCTAGATCGCACTCCTAGTCTGAGACGCTTTATGAATACATACCTGTAGAGTTAGAAAAAGTCACATGGTCTTAAAATAATTTCACATGAACTTTCTAACCTCTTCTTTCACCTGTGGATGATGACTGCAGATGATACCCTATGAGTCATTGAATTCACATATTGCTTGTATAGTAGTGCTGGAAAGAACATCTTTCAAAGAGCCTATCATTTTATTCTGACACACAGTCTCCTGAACAGCACAGGCTTCCTAACCTCAATCTATCCCCTCTTTTCTCCCTTAACCTCCATCTCCCCTCTCTTTCTCTGGCGAAGTCATCTGTTCTTCCAGGGTCCCTTGATTCATTCTCCATCCTGTCTTCCTCTTCTCTTTATCTCAGCACGTATGTCTCTCCATCTCCACCTCCATCTGTGTCTACCTCTCTTCTCTCCATCTCCACCTCCATCTGTGTCTACCTCTTTTCTCTCCATCTCCACCTCCATCTGTGTCTACCTCTTTTCTCTCCATCTCCACCTCCATCTGTGTCTACCTCTCTTCTCTCCATCTCCACCTCCATCTGTGTCTACCTCTCTTCTCTCCATCTCCACCTCCATCTGTGTCTACCTCTTTTCTCTCCATCTCCACCTCCATCTGTGTCTACCTCTCTTCTCTCCATCTCCACCTCCATCTGTGTCTCTCTCTTCTCTCCATCTCCACCTCCATCTGTGTCTACCTCTCTTCTCTCCATCTCCACCTCCATCTGTGTCTACCTCTCTTCTCTCCATCTCCACCTCCATCCGTGTCTACCTCTCTTCTCTCCATCTCCACCTCTCTCCGTTTCTCCTTCTCGCTTCTCAGCATCGTAGCTCCGTCCAAAGCCAGCACTATTTATTCAAGAGATATTCCCCTTTTAGTTGCATTAATTGTCACAGATGTCTGTGCTTTGAGAAATAGAATAAGACCCAGAGCCCCGTGACTGACACACCCCCTCAACCTCAGCCCCCACCAACCCCCCTCTCTGATCCCCACCCCCCAAAATTCGGCTTGGCCCCTAAGACCCTCAGAAACTTCTACAGATGCACCATTGAGAGCATCCTGTCAGGCTGTATCACTGCCTGGTACGGCAACTGCACCGTCCGCAACCGCAGGGCTATCCAGAGGGTGGTGCGGTCTGCCAAACGCATCACCGGGGGCACACTGCCTGCCCTCCAGGACATCTACAGCACCCGGTGTCACAGGAAGGCCAAGACGATCATCAAGGAGCCATGGCCTGTTCACCCCGCTACCATCCAGAAGGCGAGGTCAGTACTGGTGCATCAAAGCTGGGGCCGAAAGACTGAAAAACTGCTTCTATCTCAAAGCCATCAGACTGTTAAATAGTCCCCACTAGCTGGCCCCCTCCCAGTACCCTGCCCTGAACATTAGTCATTGTCACTAGCCAGCGACCACCCAGTTACTCAACCCATCACCTTATAGGCTGCTGCCCTATGTACATAGTCATGGAACACTGGTCAATTGAATAATGTTTACATACAGTTTTACCCAATTAATATGTATATACTGTATTCTAGTCATGGCTTATCCTATTTAACTATGGCTGTACATTATTCTATCCTGCGTATTCTTCAGATATGCTACATATTCTATCCATATACTGTCCATAATGTCTATACATCCCATCATATACATATATATTTATATTTCGGACTCTGACATTGCTCGTCCTAATATTTCTATATTTCTTAATTCCATGCTTATATGTTTTATATTTGGTGTATTGTTGTGTATTGTTAGATATTACTGCACTGTTGGAGCTAGAAACACAAGCATTTCGCTACACCTGCAATAACATCTGCTAAATATGTGTATGCGACTAATAAGATTTGATAGAGAGAGAGAGAGAGGAGGGGGAGAGAGAGAATGGGGGTGAGAGAGAGAGAAATGAAAGGAGAGAGGGAGAGCGAGAGGGGCGGTGAGAGAGCGAGAGGGAGAGAGAGAGGGAGAGGGAGAGGGAGAGAGAGAGAGAGTGAGAGGAGAGAGAGAGGGGGGGGAGAATGGGGGTGAGAGAGAGAGAAATGAAAGGAGAGAGGGAGAGGGTTGGTGAGAGAGCGAGAGAGAGAGAGAGAGGGAGAGCGAGAGCGAGAGCGAGAGAGAGAGAGAGAGGAGAGGGGCAGCGAGAGAATGGGGTGAGAGAGAGAGAGAGAAATGAAAGGAGAGAGGGAGAGCGAGAGGGGCGGTGAGAGAGCGAGAGGGAGAGGAAGAGGGAGAGGGAGAGGGAGAGGTAGAGGGAGAGGGAGAGGGAGAGGGAGAGGGAGAGGGAGAGGAGAGGGAGAGGGAGAGGGAGAGGGAGAGGGAGAGGGAGAGGGAGAGAGAGAGAGAGAGAGAGTGAGAGGAGAGAGAGAGGGGGGGGAGAGAGAATGGGGTGAGAGAGAGAAATGAAAGGAGAGAGGGAGAGGGTTGGTGAGAGAGCGAGAGAGAGAGAGAGAGGGAGAGCGAGAGCGAGAGCGAGAGAGAGAGAGAGAGGAGAGGGGCAGCGAGAGAATGGGGTGAGAGAGAGAGAAATGAAAGGAGAGAGGGAGAGCGAGAGGGGCGGTGAGAGAGAGAGAGAGAGAGAGAGAGGGGAAAGAGAGAATGGGGTGAGAGAGAGAGAGGGAGAGGGAGAGAGAGAGAGAGAGAGGGGGGGAATAGAGAATGGGGTAGAGAGAGAGAAATGAAAGGAGAGAGGGAGAGCGAGAGCACGAGAGGAAAAACTGCCATCTTAGCCTTTCTACTCTAAAATTGCTTTTTAAGCACTTACATTTTAGGCATTTAGCAGACGCTCTTTAGCAGACGCTCTTATCCAGAGCGACTTAGTTAGTGAGTGCATACATTTTTTGTTTCATACTGGCCCACCGTGGGAATCGAACCCACAACCCTGGCATTGCAAGCGCCATGCGCTACCAACTGAGCTACACTGGGGCCACTTCAGTTTACATACAGTTTGGCTTGGCCTGGCTTGAATAATTTGTATTTATGCTGATATGTAACTTACAAACTCACAAAGGCCAGAATGCTCTACCATGAAATTGAGCTAATTGGGTTTCATTGTGGACAGAGATATATAGAGACAGCACTAGAGAAGTCTAGCCTTGCCTGGTTAACTCTAGAGAATGGCCTTCTGATTTAGTGGTGTTCCACAGGGCTAGTAGAGTCAATGGGCCTACTGCTGGCCAGCCCCTGATCTCTAAACCCTAACCCCCTGTCCACCTTGCATGGTGATCTAGGACTAGATAACAGGAGCTTTTAAAGCTGCTCTGCTACCACATGCTAAACATCTAAACATTATCACATCCTAAACATTATCACATCCTAAACATTATCACATCCTCAACATAATCGCATCCTCAACATAATCACATCCTAAACATTATCACATCCTAAACATTATCACATCCTAAACATCATCACATCCTAAACATCATCACATCCTAAACTCCAAATCCTCCTGTCTGTCTGCCTGTGTCTTCCAGAACATAAAATATGCAGTATATTTACTCTCTTCCCCACAGCTACTACACCTACCACTTTACCCCTACCTACATGTACAAATTACCTCGACTAACCTGTACCCTCGCACATTGACTCGGTACCGGTACCCCATGTATATAGCTTCGTTATTGTTATGTCATCTTATTGTGTTACTTTTATTTAATTTTTAATTTGGCAAATATTTGGCTCTATTTCTTGAACTGCATTGTTGGTTAAGGTCTTGTAAGTAAGCATTTCACGGTAAGGTCTACACCTGTTGTATTCGGCGCATGTGACAAATAAAATGTGATTTGATTTGATTTGATATTGCTACTGCTACTGTACCATTCATAGCAGTAGTAGCAGCAGTAGAATTGAAACTCACATTAATAATCATATCAATAATCAATATCAGCCTAGGCTGCGTCCCAAATTGCACCCTATTCCCTATATAGTGCACTACTTTTGACCAGAAAGTAGTGCAGTATATAGTGAATAGGGTACCATTTGGTAGACAGAGGTACTATTATTTATAGAACTGTTAATTATGGGGCTTTGAGAAGCGGTAGATTTTATGACAGCAGCGATGAAAGATGTATTTGCTTTTCAATCAGGGGAACAACTGGGGGATTATACCCCACAACTCCCCCGTCTCCCCCTCAGACCCCCCTTCCCCCCCTCCCCCCTCGCTCTCCCTCTCCAGTCTCCCACCAGCCCACCCGAGACCTAGACTCAGACCCAGCTATCCCACTGGTGATCCAGGGGAAAAATAACTCCCTATTTTTACAACAGTTGGCTGCAGATTAGTCCAGCTGACAGCAGACATGCTGGTGTTGATGGAATGCCTGCTAAAGCTGGCACCCGAAGTGTGTCCCTCTCCCCTCGATCCCCCCGATCCCCCTGCACCCCTCGTAGTGCCGAGTTCACAGATACTCCCACCTGGACAGAGTCTAAAGGCAGTCATGGGCAAAGAAAGAGAGAGAGAGAGAGAGAGAGAGAGAGAGAGAGAGAGAGAGAGAGAGAGAGAGAGAGAGAGAGAGGAGAGAGAGAGAGAGAGAGAGAGAGAGAGAGAGAGAGAGAGAGAGAGAGAGAGAGAGAGAGAGAGAGAGAGAGAGAGAGAGAGAGAGAGAGAGAGAGAGAGAGAGAGAGAGAGAGAGAGAGAGAGAGAGAGAGAGAGAGAGAAAGAGAGAGAGAGAGAGAGAGAGAGAGAGAGAGAGAGAGAGAGAGAGAGAGAGAAGAGAGAGAAGAGAGAGAAGAGAGAGAAGGGAGAGAAGAGAGAAAAGAGGGAGAGAGAATGAGAGAACGAGAGAGAAAAGGCGGAGAAAGAAAGAGAGAGAGAGAGAGAGAGAACGCAAGAGAGACCACCACCAGACAGCTGCATGCCTAGAGAGCCCACCCAGCCCACCACCCAGCCTCTCAGCAGTCTACAACCCATATCATATCACACGACACCATTCACACCTTTCTCACTGCTCCTACATGGGCCGAATGAAAATATTTTGTAATGTACCATGCAAGGGAGTTATTGGATTTCATAGCATGGTTGTCTAGGTTTGAGGGAAGAGGGGTGGAGGGGTGGGAGGGTGGGTGTGCAAGATGGGGTAGAGGGGTGGGGGGGCTGAGTCTCTTGTTCTTTGATTTTACATGCTATGGTATTCCCAGGCTTGGCAGTAGATGTGGGACATCCCAGATATTTTTGTTGAGAACACATTAGGCAAGAAAAAACGTCACTCATCTGAAACATTGCCTCGCTCTCCTTCCAAGAAAACATTTGGTTATTGTTGTCAATGGATTTTTAATGTATTCCAGAACAGTATAGCTGCCTCAGTTCTGCTCTAACAAGTTTGAAAGGCACAACAGCTTCGGGACAGAGAGAAAAACTCCAATAGAAGGTAATGTGAGAGCCCTGAAACACAATTGAAATCTATTACCGCTATTAGTGGTGCAGGAGTCACATACCTGAAGATAAGACCTTGTACACTGAAAAAAGCACACAGCTAACCCTCTAGCTGCTCTGGTACACTGAAATGTGTCACGTTCCCTCCTATAGCTGCACTGGGAACACAGACAGTCAGACTGGTGCATCCTGTAGATACAGGATAACAGTAGGCATGGTAGAGTAAGCCTGCCACCATGGCACAAGCTACTCAGGAGCCGCCTGAGAAAAAATAGGTAGTATTCATTGAGCACTGCTGGTGCTGAAGTTTTTGAAAAATGTGAGTGGAACGGGGGAATAAAAGAAAGAGCAGGAGAGAGGGATGGAGATGGGGATAGGGAGGTAGAGAGAGAGATGAGAGGTGGAGGGAGGTATGGATGGAGAGGTAGAGTTGGAGGGAGGTAGAGGTGGAGAAATAAAGGGGGACTGTAAAGGAGCTAGGCCAGCATCCCCTTCCACAGGCTACCACCACTCAGGGACAATCTAAGAATAATATTGTTCTCCGGTCTAGCCGGACCCAAGCAGTCTCCTGGACTAACTCAGTGTGACATCTACCTCCCAGACACACACACACACACACAGGCACATGCATGGTCACACACGCAAGCACATACACACCCACACACACTCTAGGAGAAGAAGCTCAGTGTTTTAGGGGCCATAAGGGACCACTGGGGCCAGGGAGGTGAGGGGGGAGGTGAGGGGGGAGGTGCAGCCCTCCTCTTCTCTGTTTCGTCCCACAGGACTCCTGGTCTCCTTCTGTTTCACAAACAACCTGAGGACCGCCAGGCAGGATGTGGGGAAGTGGAGGAGACCAGACACACACACACACACCCAGACAAACACACTCTCTCACACACAGACACATACTTAGAGACACACCACAGGGACATGGAGAAGATGTGACTGAAGCCAAAACAACAGAAGAGAGGAGAGGTTTTCACTCTGACATGGAGACAGAAGAAGCAGAAACAGAGCAGATTGCAGAAACTACGAGACAGAGATCTGTTAACGAGGTAGAGCTGAGTGGAAATAGAGATGTCATGTTGAAACAGGAGGTAAAGCAACGGTGTAAAGGTCTCATTTATCCTGACAGTGTTTTTCCATTAGCTGTGAACTTACACACTGTGGTACACAGACAAGCCTTCCTCTGGGCTTTGACTGGAGACGGAGGGACAGGGTCTTAATGTGCTCACTGAGAGGCCCAATGCTTCTGTATCAGAGTACAGTCACATAACACAGGAACAATACCTAGATACTACACAGCTTTGTCGTGGTGTCTCACTCAAACTAATTCTGTTGAGTTTCTAAATGATTTTCTGTTAATCAGTCACATGCAGATCTTTGATTGGCAAGAAATAGCCTAAAGTGTGCATCAGTGTGTAGGTCCATGCATGTGTGTGTGAGTGTGTGTGTGTGTGTGTGTGTGTGTGTGTGTGTGTGTTTGGGTGTGTGCGTGCGTGCGTGTGCACGTGTGTGTGTGTGTGTGTGTGTGTGTGTGTATGTGTGTGTGTGTATGTGTGTGTGTGTGTGTGTGTATGTGTGTGTGCGTGCGTGTGTACGTGTGTGTGTGTGTGTGTGTATGTGTGTGTGTGTATGTGTGTGTGTGTGTGTATGTGTGTGCGTGTGTACGTGTGTGTGTGTGTTTGTGTGTGTGTGTATGTGGGTGTGTGCGTGTGCGTGTGCGTGTGCGTGTGTATGTGTGTGTGTGTGTGTGTTTGCACAGAGTTAGATTATGTGCCATTGCTGGGCTGCTTTAACTGTTGCATGTTGAAACTAATGGGACACTCAGCACCTGCAGCCGTAGAACCATAACATAACCAGCCTGACACATAATCTGCGAGCCCCGGTCAAAAGTAATGCACTATGTAAGTAATAGGGTGCCATTTGGAACACAGAACAGATACATACTGTAACACCCTATCAAAACTACACTCCGTGAAGCACACAGACACACTCACTGAGAGAGAGACAGAGAGCACTTGCGTTGTGCGGGACTCCTCCAGAGAGACTTAACCCTGCTCCATCCACTCAGTCGTGTTATTACAGAACGGAAACTAATAACTGATGAAAGAAGAGGTCAAACAGTTTGTTGGACATGAAACACCGGACAGATGCTCTCTTTCTCCATCTCCTTCTCCCTCCTTCTCTCTCCTTCTCTCTCCCTCTCCCTCATTCTCTCCTTCTCTCTCCTTCTCTCTCACTCTCCCTCCTTCTCTCTCCTTCTCTCTCCCTCTCCCTCATTCTCTCCTTCTCTCTCCTTCTCTCTCACTCTCCCTCCTTCTCTCTCCTTCTCTCTCCCTCTCCCTCATTCTCTCCTTCTCTCTCCTTCTCTCTCCTTCTCTCTCACTCTCCCTCCTTCTCTCTCCTTCTCTCTCCTTCTCTCTCCCTCGCCCTCCTTTCTCTCCTTCTCTCTCCCTCTCCATCATTCTCTCTCCTTCTCTCTCCCTCTCCCTCATTCTCTCCTTCTCTCTCCTTCTCTCTCCCTCTCCCTCATTCTCACTCCTTCTCTCTCCCTCTCCCTCATTCTCTTAAGTCAGCCATTGTTGGATACAAACCAGTTGTTTGTGTGAATATGCAACTCTCACTGATGCAATAGAGAAAGGTAAGCAGACAGCCAAGATTGAGTCAAATTATAAACTGAAGACAAATTGTTGTGATTATCAGAGTGAAGTTGGCTGGCAGTGGAAGGCATTGGATTACAGTACTGGTCAGAGAGAAAGTGGAGGTTAGAGAGTAGGATTGATTGGATCGGTCTGGTCAGTGTGTTCGGTTAGTGTCATAGGCCTTTTACAGGGATGTTTCACATCTTGAGCTCTTCGAGTTATAAGAGAACCACACCGACCTGAATGAAAGCTACAAGGATGCAGCACATGGTTTCCAGGTGTTTGATGTCATTACATTTGCTCCGTTCCGGACATTATTATGAGCCGTTCTCCCATTAGCAGCCTCCACTGGGTTGCAGAGATAATACAAAATAAAAACAAACATTTGATAAAATAAAATAATAAATTAATTGACAACAAAATACAATTTAAACAATGTGGAGTGACATTGCTTTATTTTACTGACTGTAGAGCGGGAGAGGGAAAAGGATCCATTGGAAGAGAGAGAAGATTCCAGAGCTGGTGTGGTTCATGTTGGTGTAGTCTCATATTGTCTGTCACAGCTTAGTCTAACCCCCCAGAGCTCACACTCACACTTCCACTGGAGATATTGAATAAGCACAGAAAACTGACAGACCACTCATGTTTCAACAGCTGAGGTATTGTCCTCCCCCTCTCACTCTCTCTGTCCTCCCACATTTTTTCTCTTTCTCTCCGTCCTCTTCTCTCTCTCTTTCTCCCCTTCTTACTTTCTCTCTGTCCTCCCACATTCTCTCTCTCTGTCCTCCTCTCTGTCTGTCACTTTGTCCTCCCTCTCACTCTCTCTCTCCCCCTCTCTATCTCTATCACTCCATCTCCTGTCTGGCCTGTTGACACGGGGAGTGAGGGAGTGAAAGCCTCCCTGGCCTGCTCTCGCCTGCTGTCTTCGTCTGACTCATTATAGCTGGCTTTATAGAGACACTCTTAATTTCCTCCTGACTGTCAGACCGGCCAGCAGCCAGGCAGGGCTCTCAGGTTGCAACCCAAATGGCAATTAATTTGGGACACAACCAGGACTCTGAGACATTCAGCATCCCAAAATCCCCTGGGCCAGGCCTGCCCTGACCTCTGACCTCCAACTTCCTGACGGGACAACTCCGAGCGCAGGGCTCAGGACAGGAGGCAGGATGGCAGTGTGTGTGTGTGTGTGTGTGTGTGTGTGTGTTACAAGTTTTAAGTTCCAAGTTTTCATAGTCGTATGTATGGGATACGCATGGTATACTTCATCCAACGAAATGCTTACTTGCAGGTTCCTTCTCAACAACGCAACAACAATATGAAATAATAAAATATAAGAATACAAACATAAAGTAAATGGCTCAGTAGAATAGAATACATCTTTTAGCATAAGTATAATACAGGAAGGCACAATTTATAGTCCAATATTTACATGTGTATTGGGGAAGCGGGGATGGGAGGCAAGTGTTTAAATTGAGCAGTATAATAAGAGTCTGGTAGCAGCAGTTGTGATGTGTGAAGCATGAATGTATATGTGTGTGTGTATGTCTTGTGTGCATGAGTGAGTGCATTTGTACTAAGGTGCGGAGAATCAGAGGAGGTGGTCAGTCCAGTTCAAGTGTTCAGCAGTCTGATAGCTTGTAGATAGAAACTGTCTCTGAGCCTGTGGGTATCAGACCTCATGCTCCGATAACGTCTGCTCGACAGTAAGGGAGAGAATAGCTTGTGGCGTGTGTGTGTGTGCGTGTGTGTGTTTGTGTGTGTGTGTATGTGTGAGTGCGAAACCGGACGATAGAGTGCTCAGAGCTTTCTTTTCATCTGTTGTTCAGACAGACTGCTAGTATTACTTTCTATCGGTGTTCTTAAGTCCTCTAATATGAGCGGATATGATTTGTTTTTATGTCTTGTAGATAGCTGAGGGCCGTCTCATCCTCTCTTCAACCTGCATTATTACAGTCATCTATCCACATCCGTAGGAGTCAGACAGCATGGAATCAGTGAGCTAGCATGCATGGGTAGGTAAATACGCTATATATACAAAGGTATGTGGACACCCTTTCAAATGTGTGGATTCGGCTAGTTTAGCCACACCCGTTGCTGACAGGTGTATAAAATCGAGCACACAGCCATGCAACAAGAACTGTTAGTCGGGACGTTCATGAAATGGGTTTCCAAGGCCGAGCAGCCGCACACAAGCCTAAGATCACCATGCGCAATGGCAAGGGTCAGCTGGAGTGGCGTAAAGCTCGCCGCCATTGGACTCTGGAGCAGTGGAAACACTTTTTCTGGAGTGATGAATCACGCTTCACCATCTGGCAGTCCGACGGACGAATCTGGGTTTGGCGGAAGCTAGGAGAATGCTACCTGCCCCAATGCATAGTACCAACTGTAAAGTTTGGTGGAGGAGGACTAATGGTCTGGGGCTGTTTTTCATGGTTCTGGCTAGGCCCCTTAGTTCCAGTGAAGGGAAATCTTAACCCTACTGCATACAATGACATTCTAGACGATTCTGTGCTTCCAACTTTGTGGCAACAATTTGGGGAAGGCCCTTTCCTGTTTCAGCATGACAATGCCCCCGTGCATAAAGCGAGGTCCATACAGAAATTGTTTTTCGAGATCGGTGTGGAAGAACTTGGCTGGCCTGCACAGAGCCCCGACCTCACTAATGCTCTTGTGGCTGAATGGAAGCAAGTCCCCACAGCAATGTTCCAACATCTAGTGGAAAGCCTTCTCAGATGAGTGGAGGCTGTTATAGCAGCAAAGGGAGGTCCAACTCCATATTAATGCTCATGATTTTGGAATGAGATGTTCGACGAGCAGGTGTCCACATACTGTTGGTCATGTAGTGTATGTTTGCAATGCCTGATGATTTTGAGAAGAACCCATCCGCTCCAAAGCAATACATACAAAGTCTCTGATCTGGCAACAATCATTCACAATGCATGCATCAGTAAATATGGTTGCAATGAGTGATGATTTTGAGAAGCATCCACACATAGACATTCAGTCTAGTCCTTTGAAGTCAAACATACATGTTCTCTGATCTGGCAACAATCATACCCAATGCATGCATACACACTACAGCACCTAGGATACTGTTTGCACTGGGCCTTCAACAATCTGGTGTTCGTTTTCTTTCCTACTAAACCAAACACAGTGCGGTGACAGTCTGGTTGGACATGAAAGGCAGAGCAATCAGAACCAATGTTGTGTGTATGAATTCTCATTTAGCCCTAATTCCACTGTTATCATAGGAGTAATGAGCAGACAGTGGTTGTGTCCCAAATGGCACCCTATTCAATATATAGTGCACTACTTTTGACCAGAGCCCTATGGGCCCTGGTCAAAAGTAGTGCACTATATGGGGAATAGGGTGCCATTTGGGACGTAGCCAACAGTTTCTCCAACAGAACAAAACGTGTTTCATTTAAAAGCTCTGCTGCGTTCATCTCAACATAAATGCACAGCGTTTACAACTGATTCATTTCTGTTCTTCCTAAATGCAATTACAGTGTGTGTAAACCAAGGTTGAACTGAACTGAGTATTTTCCATTTTAAAAGAACATTTATTCTCTCTCAGGGTTTACACTCGCCCTTTTACATTTCACCCTCAGCCAACACGACAGTGGCTGATGAATGTGTCTGTGTGTCTGTGTGTGTGTGTGTGAGTGTGTGTGTGCGTGTGTGTGTGTGTGTGTGAGTGTGTGTGTGTGCGTGTGTGTGTGTGTGTGCGCGTGTGTGAATGCGTGCGTGCGTGAATGCGTGCGTGTGTGAATGTGTGCGTGTGTGAATGCGTGCGTGAATACGCGCGTGTGAATGCGTGCGTGTGTGAATGTGTGTGAATGCGTGCGTGTGTGAATGCGTGCGTATGTGAATGCGTGCGTGTGTGAATGCGTGCGTGCCTGCCTGCGTGATAGATGGGGTTTTGGGTGGTCAAAGCTGGGGAGATTGTTACCAGATGAGGGGTGTTAGAGTGTTGGCAGCAGGGTGAGTTGGGATGAAGCTGCAACTCTCTACTCACCATGGAGAGGAATGGAGTTGAGTGCAGTAGTGATATCAGGGACCACTCCAAATGAAGAACAATAACATCACATGATCTCATGATTTATCTCAATCACTCTTAATGTTCTTAATGTTCCGGCCATGAGCTAAGCATTGAGTGGAGCGTCGTAACACAGTGGATGCATCCCAAATGGCACCCTATTCCTTGGTTGAAAGTAGTGCACTATCAAGGGAACAGGGTGCCATTTGGGACGCAGAGTAACACATTTAGTGAGAATGTTAGCGGAGACAAAGAGCCTCCTTTGCCTAGTCGCCCAAAAAGCGTAATTATGTGGTTGAACAGTTGAACAGTTCCAGCCATTAAGAGACAGACAGCAGAGAGAGAAATGGATCTTTAGAGGCTGGTTAAGTTTGAGCGTAAATGCAACATCAACAAGAGAAAACGTCATACAGCCATGTTGGAGGTGGTGGCTGGTGGAGGTAGGGGAGGTGAGGAGTTTTTAATGAATGAAATAGAGAAACTGGGACTTGGGAATGGGGGAGCTGGGTTACAATCTGTACATCCCGAATGGCACTCCTTTCCCTTTATAGTGCACTATATTTTACCAGGGCCAATAGGGCACTATATAGGGAATAGGGTGCTATTAGGGCACTATATAGGGAATAGGGTGCTATTAGGGACGTAACCAATATGTCCTACAAGTTGTTTCACTTTCCCAACTTGAACATTTCCTTTCTTTTTTGCAGAGACGGAAAGAGGTCAATATTACTAGAGCACATTTGAAAGTGCATTCATAAAGATTCAAGAAGTAAGTCTGTGAGCTAGCAGACATTTGGTTACAAAGAGTAAGCTCAGTTTACAAAGCTTTAACACAGAAGAACTGTGCACTGAGACTCTTCAGCAAATTCCCTGTGGTTTAGCAAAATATATGTCCCGTTTCTTCACCATTTAATTATACAGCATGTGCTTGCCTCATTTTTCAGAGGGAAATAAAAAATAATCTCTAACCGCCATCTCTGACTGTACTCATACAGTACTGCATAGACCCCTAGCTCCAACAGAAAGATGACAAACGCAGAGAAATGAAATAGTGTCCATAAAAAATGAATGCAATCCAGATTTCTTGGAGCTGAAGAATAAAAAATATATAAAAATCTGTGTACAGTCTCCTTAATCCACTTAAAATCTAACATTTCAAACAGTTATGGAAATATTTTTCCTTGGAATGCACTCCAGATGAAGAAGCATGTTGGGGTCTGTCTGTTCCTCTCTTCCTTTATCTGTCTGTCTGTTTCTCTCTTCTTCCCTCCTCCTGTCTTTCAGCGTCTACAGTATGCAGCACATGTTCATCTCAAACCATGGCTGCGTCAGCTACAGAGTATGATAGTCATATAATCAGTATAGGGTACTTACTATGGCTATAAGTACTGTGGTATGGCTTATAATTAAATGGATTCAATGTTTTATGTAGGTATTTTCATGGGGTAAAGTAGTCTGTTTTAGTGGTCAGGTGCATTGCTCTCTGAGACCTCTGTGGGATGAGGTAGTGTCCCAAATGGCACCCTATTCATTTTACAGTGCACTACTTTTGACCAGAGCCCGGTGCACTGTAAAGGGAATAGGGTGCCATTTGGGACGCAACTGAGGTGATGTGTCCTTCCTGTGCACTCTCTCAGTGTGAGTCCTACAGGGAACTGAAGCAGGAAGTGACGGTGTTATAAAGGAATGTGTCTCTGAGCTCAGTGGTGTCCTGCCAGGTGTGTGTCTGTTCTATTGGCCCCTCGCTACTGCGACCCTACAGTCCTACTTACACACAGCACACACACACACACACACACACACACACACACACACACACACACACACACACACACACTGCTGTGTGCTTTATGTAAGACCCCCTCCAGTCCTCAGCAGTGCTGCCTCCCCAGGTTAGAAGTTATTCTACTGTGCCAGTAGGGAATAGGGTGCCATTTGGGACATAACCTATGAGTCAGCAACAGGCCAGCTAGTTCACCCTCCAGTCAGTAACACATGACATCTCATCACACCACGTACAGTACCTGGTTATGAACCTGGCACTGCTGCTTGTGGACACTACCTACCACACACCTAAACTAACTAGCTAACTAACTAAGTAATTAACTAACTAACTAACTACTAACTCCTCTCTCCCCAGCTCTATCTGTGGGCCTAGTTGTGAGAGTCTCACACAGAGTTCGTCACCTCAGCGCACTACTTTTTACCCATAAGGGTAGGGTGCCATTTGGGACGCATCATTTGTCACTTCCCAATGTTAAGTCTCCAGTGGCCCCAGAGCCAGAGAGAGAGAGCAGTCTCCAGAGGCACCCTCCTTGCGACCCCCCGTACCCAGAGAGAGAGCAGCGTTTGCAGCCAGATGGCTGTGTGGTGGGGCCCCTCCCTATGGAGACCCGGGGTGAGCCAGGGAGTGTGGCGCCGTCGAGGTTAGTGGGCGGCCTCATCCAGACACCAGCTCCCTTCCCTGACTATTTTTATTCCATTCTCTCTCTCTCTCTCTCTCTCTCTCTCTCTCTCTCTCTCTCTCTCTCTCTCTCTCTCTCTCTCTCTCTCTCTCTCTCTCTCTCTCTCTCTCTCTCTCTCTCTCTCTCTCTCTCTCTCTCTCTCTTTCTCTCTCTCTCTTTCTCTCTCTTTCTCTCTCCCTCTTTCTCTCTCTCTCTCTTTCTCTCTCTCTTTCTCTCTCTCTTTCTCTCTCTCTCTCGCCTATCTATTTCTTTCCCCTCTCTCTATATACCTTCTCCCTTCTCTCTATGTCTCTCTACCTCTCTCTCCCGCTCTCCTATTGTCTTTCTTTTTCATGCCGTTCAGCCGTGATTCAGCCTCTGTGTGACAGAAAAAAACAACACAGCCTTCGGTTTCTGGTTTGGATCCCAACCCTCTCTCTCTCTCTTTCTTTTCCCCCCTTCTTTTCAGCAGTATTTATTTTGCAGCAACACTTGCCAAGACAGCAAGGGCTCTCTCTCTATCTCTTTCTGTGTGTCTCTGGCTTGGCAGTGAGTGGTTGTGCTGTGTATACATTCTAACTCATCTCAAGCCTTCTGCATCATGTGGCCATGGACTTTCCTTTACAGTAACAACTCAATAAACTCCTTCATCAAACGAAGCACCATATTCCCTTATATAGGGAAAACTAGTACTTGTATCCCAAATGGCACTATATGGAATAGTGTGATACTAAATGCCCTGGAGAAACCTCTCTGTATTCACAGTGTTCCTGATCAACATGCAGGACTGTGTTTTCTTCACAGGTTGTCAAGTGTGCTCTGGGAGAAGAAAGAAGCCTGAGCGGAGTGTTGAGTTGAAAAGGCTTTGTCTGTATTCTGATGTGTGTATTCTAAATGTCACCATTTTACTTTAGAAGGGAAAAGATTGCTGTATTTAACCAGCTAATCCCACATGTCGAGTCAGTCCACGTACAATGTGCTACAATGTGGATCTGTTGGCTGTCTAGCAGGGGTCCCCAGCTTTCAGCTTTCAGGAAGCAGTTTACCATCACAAAGACCATGTCTCACGTCAACAGTCTCCACGACATTTGGGACACAGTCGAAGACAAGACGTGCGGTGGTGGTATAGGCTATTCTACTAGAGAACAGAACAGGCTAGCATAGCATCCAAGCCATTCTACTAACAAACACTATGGCAGCCTCTCTGACATCTCCAAACAGCTTGGAAACAAAACCGGCTCAGAGAGTCAAAAGGGTCTAGACTGGTTCAGAATAAAGAACCTTGCATCACATCAACATCGACAGAGAAAAAAAATACCAGAAAAACAGGGAATTTTATCTACCTTCCTGGCGCCTAACTGAGCATGTTACAGCTTCAAGTGGCAAGACTTAGGATGGAGATACAACTCATGCAACAAGGCTTGAGAGTGCACCGAACCATGGGTTGACACATTGCAATGGGACTTGCATGCAAAAGGTTGAAGTCAAAAGTAAATGATATCATTTCATAGTGAAGGATGTAATTTACATCAAATAAGAAGGCTATCATAATAAGCAACTTTCTTTTCAGCCCAGAATATTTTATCATAATGCAGAGTCACAAGGACACGCCTTGAGACTTGTTGTAGAAAAAGCCTCCCAGCATCACCCGTGGTTACCCTGAGAACTATAACCAAATGAGCCCGGTGTCTCAATAAGGTTGAGACACTAGGTATTCTGGAGAAGGGCATACACACACACACACACACACACACATTTGGAGGACATCCTGAATGACTGATTCTGAATACATTTGAATAATTTTCTCAGGAGAATGGCATTTACAACTAGGAAATGTTTGCTTCATTTGCTGTGACACCGGCCAATAGCACTTTCCCTCTTTTTTACAGTATGCACAAAAAAAGCGTGTCCTGTTGATAGACAAACATGCTATGTGTCACAAATGGCACCCTATTCCCTATAAACTGCACTACCTTTGACCAGAGTCATATGGACCCTGATCAAAAGTAGTGCACTATGTAGGAAATATGTGCCATTTGAGATAGGAAGAACTGCTGTCTTCTTCAGTGAGTCTGGATGTGATTTGAAAGCCCGGAATTAGTTGGAGCAGTTTGAGCTGCAATTTCCTCACTGTCATACCTTCTCTTACACACACACAGTGATGCTAAACGCACACACACGCACACACACACACACACAGTGATGCCATGGAGTTCATTTCCCCTGGCGTCCTACCCTGCCCACTTCTAAAGACAGACTTCCAGGCTGCCTACAGCAGAGAGTGGAAACTACTGTAACTTACAGCCAACCCAGGCCAGTCTGAACGCACACACACCACACCGTTCTTTCCAGTTGGAGATCTCTGACGTCAGATGGCTGATCCTTTTCACAACACTAGCCAGGCCTGGGGGAGACCCACTTACACTAGACACACACATGCGTGCGCGTGCACGCACACACACACACACACACGCACACACACACACACACACACACACACACACACACACACACACACACACACACACACACACACACGCACACACACACACACACACACACACACTAGACCTGCCTGGTCCCCCTGCAGCAGAGGGTCTAATGCCACCACCACCACCAGAGGTCTCTTCCTTAACGAGGCTCATTACATAGACCAGAGAAGAACTTCACAGACTGAGGGACGCACGGCTGGCGGTGAAAAAACTCAAGGCTGTAACTCTGCTTCACGCTGAAGAGCCACGGCAGTAAAACACAACTTATATCAAAGCTCCTTGCAGCTACAGCTACAGCAGGCCAGTCAGTTAGGATGCGTCCCAAATGACACCCTATTCCTATAGTGCTCTGGTCAAAGTTGTGCATTATATAGGGAATAGTGTACCATTTGGGACACAGACTTAGTTAACTGCCATCACGAAAGAGAGTCGCAGGGCTATTGAAAACAATTGTGAGTATGTAAAAAATATTAAGCCATATATAGTGGAAAATGTTATGCCACACAATTAGTAGCTAGTCTCAGACACTCTTAGGGCTCACTGGACCCTTAAATGTTACTCCTATGTGGTATTTAATGCTAGGTTACGTCCAAAATGGCACCCTATTCCTTATGTAGGGAATAGGGTGCCATTTGGGACATACTTCTAGCTCTGTGTGGTGTTATGCTGCATATATTAGCTGAAGGGGACTCTCAACACTCCTAACTACTGTAGAAGAAGTGATTGTGAAAGCATAACCTTCCAAGGCACCTAGAGGACAGAATTACGACCTTCCTCCCTCCCAGGCGAGATATAACATTAAACGAGGAGGGTAACCCATGTAGAATCACCACCAGAACAGGGTTTGTGTCCAAAATAGCACCCTATCCCTTATATAGTGCATTACTTTTGACCACAGCCTGATGGGTCCTAGTCAAAAGTAGTGCACTATATAGGGTGCCATTTGGGATACAGTCTTGGTAATCCTGATGGAGCCCTGGTAGGCTGGTGGATTTATAGATTAGAGGGTCATAAAGGAGAATGCTGTTTGTGCAATGCCTCAGGACATCTGGACAATAACTGAAAGACCATATCACTCACGCACACACAGTGGATGGGATTTTCCCCCTGCAAGACATTTCCATTTCCACTCAGACAGAAACGGTGCACATGTAGCACATGGGGATGTGTGAAACGTACTCCTCAGCCTTCATTTTCTCCACTTGCGCCAGCGAATAGCTCGCTTTTCGCGTGGTGCCGACTGCTAAGACGCTTCAGAAGAGCGATCACGTGTGCTAGCACGGCAGAGGTCCCGAGTTCACGCTAGTAATGGTCCGAATCGGGAGGAAGTGGTACTCGCTAAGCAAGCAGCGTGACGTCCTTTGAACCTGGATTGAAGCTGTCTCTAGCTAGCTTTCCCATACTAGAAATCATGTCAGTTTGTGTGTGTTGGCCCCATCCTCATACAACCCTCTCCTACTGCATCCAGATCAGAAACATCAGAGGCAAACCCTGCAGCTCTGTACCACCTCCTCTATACACAGGGAGGAAACACAACATACTGACTGACTGGCATGCAAGCTGCTGCACAGCCTCTGTCCCTCTCCCTCTCTCTGTCTCTCTCTCTGTCTCTCTCTCTCTCTCTCTCTCTCTCTCTCTCTCTCTCTCTCTATATATATATATATATATATATATATATATATATATATATATATATAGGGACTGTGGGGCCTGTTTGCCTCTCTCTCTCTCCCTCTCTCCTTCTCTCTCTCTTTCTCTCTCTCTTCTCTCTGTATCTCTCTCTCCCACTGCTATCCTGTAAATAAATTTTAAACAGGCTGTTTAAGTGGGAAGTCACCCCATACCCTGTTGTTTCCTCCCCAGTTTAGCACACACGCAGGCACAGACACATACTGTATGTTCTTTCTGAATCTATGGGGGGAAGTGCCCCACTGTTCCCATGGGACTGGATCACTCAGAGGAAAACAACCAATAAGTGGATTTTTAAAGACAAAGACAGAGAAAGGGCTAGACTGTAGCTGGTGGACAAGACTACGGCAGTGTGATTTAAAGCCTAACAATTACTGTACAGCTGTCAGGGATAGGAAGGCTTCCAATGTGACCATTCATCTATGTTTGCCGCGTATCAAATGACAGTCATTCATCATCACACACTCTGCAGGCCCAGGGAGCACCATGGTGAGAGACCAGCGTTGGGCCACAGAACAAAAGACAACATGAGTTTTGAAGATTCTGGATGCAAACTGGGAAAGGAGAGAGAGAGAGAGAGAGAGAGAGAGAGAGAGAGAGAGAGAGAGAGAGAGAGAGAGAGAGAGAGAGAGAGAGAGAGAGAGAGAGAGAGAGAGAGAGAGAGAGAGAGAGAGAGAGAGAGAGAGAGAGAGAGAGAGAGAGAGAGAGAGAGAGAGAGAGAGAGAGAGAGAGAGAGAGAGAGAGAGAGAGAGAGAGAGAGAGAACAAAGAACAGGAAAGAGGGATGAGTGGCTGGCACACTCTGGAGTGGAGATGAGTTGATGAAGTGATTGGACTGGAACGTGATTGAGACAAATAGAGAGAAAGTGAGCGGAAGATGGAGAGCAGGAGACAGAGATAGACAGAGGGAGAGAAGGGAGTGGGAAGGGGGGGTTATACCTCATGGTGTGAAAGAGAAAAGCTGGATGAAGTTGAAGTTGAAGTGGTGGTTTCCATGGTGACTGGGGAAATGAGGAAGGAAGGAAAAAACAAGGAATGAAGAAGAACCCTGTGGATTTGAATGGTAAGGCGGCTCGGCGTGGCAGCAGGATGGGATTCTCAGTGTAGAGAGCAGTGAAGTGTTAGCCCAGCAGGCTACGTCCCTCAGGGCTCTGTGTGTCAGAAGACTTTATATACAACTCTGTTTGGTAATGAACACATCTCCATGGACACATCTCCGTGCAAGAGAAGGCACATTTATTCATAAACAGAGTGTTTATAAACTAAGCTATCAGCTGAATCTTGTATACTCTATCACTGTTGAGTAGTGAGCTTAGAGGAGGTCTGTGGGGGTGAAACAGAGAACTGACAATGTTATTTCAACACGCGCACACACACACACACACACACACACACACACACACACACACACACACACACACAATCACACTGTCAGTGGTACACATAGAGTGTAGGCCACCATCTCTCTACTCCCTCTTTCCCCCTCTCTCTATTTCCCTCTTTCATTCTCTCCAATCCTCCCTCTGGGCTGTGTCTCTGCTTTGTGTCTGGCAGTAGCTCTGGGCAGTAGGGACTTCCCCTGGCTCAGCTCACCCTGCTAACCCTGTATGTGTCCCAAACGGCACCCTATTCCCTATATAGTGCACTAATTCTGACCAAGGCTCTGGTCAAAACTAGTGCACTATCTAGGGAATAGGGTGTCGTTTGAAACACAGCCCTAGCTAACCCTGTAACCCTTCTCTCTGGGGTCCTGATAACTGACCAGGGCTGCCCTAATGAAGTGCCTGCCAGCACGATTAGATTCCATTTACCCTCCATTCTCCACCAGGGAGGAGAGAGCTATCAGCACAGAAAACACTTCCTTCTAGAAACACAGGCAGCTATCCCACACCTACATCGCCCCTGTACTCCCCTGTATCCCTTCTTACATCCCCCTGTACCTCAGACTGAGTCCAATCAGACCACTGTACCATCCAGACACTTAAACTAACACACACACACATATACCTTATCTCTTACATACAACAGTATTGTGAACTAACACACATAGACATTATCTCAGACCGGACACAGCCTATAGTTTGTGGGCACAGTGAAAGGCAAAGTAAACACTACAGCAGCAGAATTCCTTAGATTGATAACGTTCCTACTGAGAGAAGCGGAGAGAAGGGGAGTTGGTTGTATTTGCAGCATTTTTTTCTCGTTTGAGTTCTTTAGGCAATGTGCAGTTGAAGCAAGGTGACCAACTGAAACCAGAATGTGAAATGTGGGGAGTAAGTGGATGTTCCCTCAGGGGAGAGGAAGAGAGAGAGAGAGAGAGAGAGAGAGAGAGAGAGAGAGAGAGAGAGAGAGAGAGAGAGAGAGAGAGAGAGAGAGAGAGAGAGAGAGAGAGAGAGAGAGAGAAATCTAGCTAAACCAAACCTCAATTGACTTTACCGAATGAGGCTTGATGATTTCTACATGAATAAGATAGAACATAGTAATTCAAAGACTATTCACATCTTAAATAGTTTCAGAGAATAACAAATACATAGACACATTACTAGACCAATTAGGAGTATAAGACTAGCACAGTTGAAGTCAAATGAAGAAAGAAAGGTCTATAAAATGAAGATAATACTGGCTGTGATGACAGGGAACCTGACAGAAGCAGGGAGTAGACTGAGACTGGAGTCACACAGTGAGAGAGAGAGAGAGAGAGAGAGAGAGAGAGAGAGAGAGAGAGAGAGAGAGAGAGAGAGAGAGAGAGAGAGAGAGAGAGAGAGAGAGAGAGAGAGAGAGAGAGAGAGAGAGAGAGAGAGAGAGAGAGAGAGAGAGAGAGAGAGAGAGAGAGAGAGAGAGATTGGAGCTGACAATGATTTAACCCACATTGACTCATCCTAGTTGGCACAGCCTTGCTGGCTCCTGCAACATAAAACCCAGACTATTATCTGCTGCTGTGAATTACAAGCAACCTGCAGTGTTACATCTTATATACAGTATCTCTTATACTCTTCAGCTGTCTCATCACATTCTCTTCGCTACACACCTCACCTCAATCACTGTTAACCCACTAGACTCTATACTGAGATCATTCATCTTTAAGTGTTATTGTACATCAGGGCAGACGAGGGGATTAAAAATACTATTCATATTTGATCAAAGTCTTGAATCTCAGCTGGACCGGGAGGATACTGGCACGTCTGTCCAATCAGGGCAGTTCTTACTCAGATGTCTGTCAAGCTGTCCAATCAAGGCAGTTTTTACTCAGACGTCAGTGTAAAGCCAACCAATCATTCAGGGCACTTCTTACTCAGACTACAGCCTGTGAGAGAGCAAACGTGTCCTGTTTCGAACAATGCTGTCATGTCTGTCAAGGGCATTTCTTACTGAAAGAGCCAATGGTTCTCTGGTGTGCCCTGACTTCAAACAAAGCGGAAATCACGTTGTCTATTACTCATGGTATCTATATACACACACACAAACATACACACACACACACACACACACACACACACACACACACACACACACACACACACGGTATCCGCTCTGCACTCAGGCCCAATCAGACTCTAAGAGCCTGTAGTTGAGCCGGTGGTTGATAGTGGAAATTGGCAATCATAGACGCAGGAGTCCTTGTCTGGACATCAGACACACGCTGAGCTCATTCATATCTACACACACGAACACACACACACACACACACACAAAGAGTCCTGTTGAAGGAGATAACACGTCATCATCCACAGCCAAGCCACGGGAGAACCAATCTTTTTTCCTTATGCCTCACGCCCCTTTCACTGACACACACACACACACACACTCACACACACTCACACACACACACACACACACACACACACACAGAGAAACAACGTCCTGTGGAAGGTATGCCCAGTAGTGTTGTGATGGGGCTAGCTCGCGGACCGGTGAGGAGCTAGATGATTGAACTGTAAAGGTGGCTGGGCTGTAAAGAAGCACAGATCCATCCAATATAACGCTGGTTCAAAGAACAGATGCTACAGGATGACAGATCTATGTCTGTGTGTGTGCGTGTGTGTTACTAGGATTTAAATAGTGCTGTAATTCCATCCGAGGGACGATGATGAGAATACATTAAACCACTTTTAATCTGTCCCAAATGGCACCCTATTCCCTTTATGGCGCACTACGTTTGGCCAGGGCCCAAGGGAATAGGGTGCCATTTGGGACACGGACAGACAGAGTTGGCCAAGCCAGTTTGGAGTGGAGGCAGGCCAGAACCAGATGTCTGGAGACCTCTCCTCTCCTCCCAGGTAATATTACAGTCTATGATTTTACAGCAGGCGCTGGCTTCTTAAACCCCCCCCTCCCCCGGGATCTCTTGTTTCTCCATCATCTCTGCTACTGCCTCGTGTTGGGCCTGTCAGATCTGTGGTGAATGGGGCTTTGATGAAGCTGACATGCAGACAGACCAACAAACACACACACACACACACACAGAGAAAGGCTAGAAAGACAGCAGCTCAATGAGGAACGCCTCTGATCTAGGCACTGGACCATGAAGCAGTTTTGATACATCCTCTGAGGCACGCAAACACACATATACACACATACACACACACACACCGGCCCTTAAAGAGAGCCCCTGGACAGATTGCTCTCAGGAAAAACAAGGGAATGTGAGGTCAATGGTTTCCTCTCACATTCCAAGATAAGACCGAAAGTGGTCCTTCCATGGTGGAGGAGAGGAGAGGAGAGGAGAGGAGAGGAGAGGAGAGGAGAGGAGAGGAGAGGAGAGGAGAGGAGAGGAGAGGAACAGGGCTCATGGCAGTGAAGCAGCAGAACAGTACAGGAACATTTTCCTTGATGCACGTTTGGGGCGCAGGGAGCTGTAAATTTGCCTCCTGGTCCCTCCCTCCCTCTCGGCTAACGCCTCAGATCCCACAGGTGCACTCCACTAGAGAGGCAATCTGAAACTACATCTAGGGCAGCGATTACTGCATTTCCTCTCCTCCCCTTCATCCATCCCTCTCTCTCTCTCTCTCTCTTCCTCACCCCCTTACTCTTTGTTCCCCTCTCTGATACCACATCACACAGGGAGACAGAATCCAGGGCCCTGCTACACCGTGCACCGACCAGCCCTAATTACAGCAGTTATAATCCAGCTCACACTCACTCTCTGACTGCATCCCAATTGGCACCCTATTCCCTTTATAGTGCTCTACTTTTGACCAGGGCCCATTGGGATCTATATAGGGAATAGGGTGCTATTTGGGACACAACCTCTGCCTACAGCTCCACTGTATTCGATGCTCCTCACAACAACGTTAACACACATTTAGCCTTTCAACAGTTTGACAAGAACAGCAGTGACACTGTCAGCAGTATCAGCTCGACAGCACCGGACCAAGATCGTTCTAATTCTATGGATGAAGCATGTGATTTAGCAGAAGCACCCACGATCATTAGGCTGTACTCTGAGAATGAAATCTTTAAATCTCATCTGAAGACTCACAGGGAATCAGTTCTCCAACAAGACAGATAGTTACTCTACAACTCTAATCTGTAGTGGAAACACAATGCTTAGCGTAGCGATAATGGAGGATAAAGTTAGTTTCCCAACAAAGTGACAGATGGTGCAGCCTAGCGGTTATATGATGGGGAGGTTTTAGGTAGATAGTGGGTTGACAATCAGATGAGTGGACCACTGTGCAACAGTGGTGCAACAGATTGGGAGTGAGTGTGTATGTGTGTGTGTGTGTGTGTGTGTGTGTGTGTGTGTGTGTGTGTGTGTGTGTGTGTGTGTGTGTGTGTGTGTGTGTGTGTGTGTGTGTGTGTGTGTGTGTGTGTGTGTGTGTGTGTGTGTGTGCGTGCGTGCGTGCGTGCGTGCGTGCGTGCGTGCGTGCGTGCGTGCGTGCGTGCGTGCGCTGTGCGTGCGTGTGTGTGTGTGTGTGTGTGTGTGTGTGTGTGTGTGTGTGTGTGTGTGTGTGTGTGCGTGCGTGCGTGCGTGCGTGCGTGCGTGCGCGCGTGCGTGTGTGTGTGTGTGCGTGCGTGCGTGTGTGTGTGTCTGTGTAGGGAGGAGTGAGGGCTAGGTACCTCTCTGTCTGAAGCTAAGAGAGACAGAGAGTAGGGCAGCCACAATTTAAAACTCAATGTATCTCCCAAAGCCTCCCTTTCTGTGTGGTTTATCTCTCTCCCTCTCTCTCTAGCTCTCTCTATCTCTCTCTCTCCCTCCCTCTCTCTCTATGTATGTGTGTATCTGCCTCACATCTTAATGAGTCATCAGTAGCTAAATCATCTATAAAACAATCCAACAGGCTACTCACTAGTCCAATAGTACCGACCGACAACAAGAACCAGAATAGTTAGTTCCCCAATGCCATTGTGAGAGACAACAGTGGACTAATGAAGATTGGGGAAAGACCAGATCAGGTATGATAATCACTGGGAACCAATGTCTGCGTTCCAAATGGTTGACCATATAAAGGGAATAGGATGCCATGACAATATGTTGAGCAGAAGGTGGGTTATTTCATAGTGTTATTACAGTTAACAAGGATGTGTGGAACATCTTACAGTTAAACAGTGTTACATGCTGGTCCCACACTGTTAGCATGACCACACAGAGAGATAGGCTGCACTAAGGAATGTTTACAGGCGCTTCATACTGTGTTTCTGTGTTTTTGTGTGTGTATGTATGTGTGTGTGTGTGTGTGTGTGTGTGTGTGTGTGTGTGTGTGTGTGTGTGTGTGTGTGTGTGTGTGTGTGCGCGTGCATGTGTGTACCTCCCTGATGATAGTCCCCCACCCACCACCTCTCCCTACCATGGATTAGACCACTGACTAACTACTTTACTCCCAGCCACCTTTACAGACATAATGAGTCTAAATTAGTTCTAAACCCTTCACTCATCTAATTGTGAGCAGAGAGAAGATGATCTGATCACACCCTTCTCTGGCTGAATGCTCTGTCCCTGTTTCCACAGGCTTGCTGCTTGCAGCACACGAACACACGCACTGCACACACAAACACACACATTCTTCTGCCTCATTATTTCAACTGGCAGAGCTGTAGAGCGGGGGCTGATGGGGGCTGAGGTTGCTGGCACACGTCAGGGATGCATTCTTTCTAACAGTCAACTTCTGGATATGGAGACAATTTGCTGTTCTGCGGTTGAGATATTTTAGGCCAGCCTATACATAGCACATACTGTAGGACAGGCTAGTTCTGCCATGAACACAGAACCCAATATGCCTGCAATAACATATTCTCCTATATGCATCCCAAGACTAGCACTTCATCAACATACCTCAGTACAGTTGGCTATTATTTGACTTTTCCCTGGTATGGTTTCTTTGTTCTATCTCTAGTCTCAGTCTGGATGGATGGAGGGAGGGTTTAACACATATTTGCTTTAGGGAGGAGGGGATGGATATGCTGAGCAGACAAGGCTTCCTCACCCCCAGTGTGTTCCACAGTGCCACTGCCAACTACCTGACACATGTACTAGAGGACTACAACTGGCTGTTAGAACAGAAGGGCTTGGCATGCAGTCCTTAGCCATGCCAGTCTCTCCCTGTCCCAGCCTCTCAGAGGAGGAGAAGGATGAGGAGGAGGAGGAGGACGACGACAGTGAGCACAGTGAACCAACCCTATCTTTTCATCAAGGTCAAACACAAGAGTCTCCGTCTGTAAAGCCAGAACACAACACTGTGGGAAAGTTTCCTGATATTCACACCTGCAGTCTGACCTCACTCTGTGGTCATTTACACCCCATCCCCAACCCTGGGGCTCTTAATTGGTTAATTCACCTCCAGGGCTGGCTGGGGCCCAGGGGGAGGTGTGCTGACCTCTCCCCCAGCCAGGGCTCACTATCCTGGGCCAGCAGATGGCCCTCTCACCTGCTCCCTCCCCAGCTCACCACCCTGGAGATACACGTCTGAAGTGGATCCCTGTAATACGATCGCAGGGAGGAGGGGTGGAGAGGACACTATACGGTGGGGGAAAAGGAAATGCGGAAGAGATAAGAAGGAAAGTTCAGTGGAAAGGGAAAAGAAGAGAGCAGAGAGAGGGAGAAGGGGAGAGAGGAAGGGAGAGGGGGGAATAAAGGGGATCCTTCCCTTCCTCCCTTCCTCCCTTCCTTCCTCCCTCTCTCCATTCATTCACCTCACACAGAGGAGAGGAGAAACAGAGCAGACGGAGGAGGAAGGTTCCACAGCTGGATCCAGCCGCTGACTCTGAGATTTTGTCCCGGCTGCCAGGGGCTAGCTGTCCCTCTGGGGACACCTCTCTGATTTCTTTCTCTCTTCTCCTCTCTTCTTTTCTCTTTCACAGCCTTGGTTCACACCCTTCTACAGACACTGCATCAGCGCAGACAAAAAATCAAACTTAAATTCTGTGAATTGCTCTGTTAAGAAAACCCTTTTAGCCTATTATGGCTCTCTAGGCTGCAGCAGCTGCAGACACTAGAAGCGCCAGGTTTCCAATATTGTCTGATCCAGAGAATGTGGCCATGATGAAACGTCTTTTTCTGATGATTGAAATGTTTCAAATTGTAATACGAATAGGCTGAAGAGCACTCGGGGGAATGATGATCCACAAGAAAACGACAGGCAGTGCATCTCAGTTTCAGATCAATGAACCAAATATACACACAGAGATTCAGTGAAACAAAATCTATTTGATTGAATATCAGACAAGTCACAGGCTTTTGGTTCGGGAGTAAGACATGCTACTACGCGAGTGAAGAGCAAAATCCACTTGAAAAGCTACGTAACATGCAGAAACATTTTCTGATCAGCTAATAAATTATATGAGCAAACTAGAATAAAGATGATCATTAGCACTCACCTCAACTTAGCTAACATTTCCTAATGGTAACCAAATATCCAAAAGGAGATTCAGTGAAAACTAAAATCTGACATTGATTGATTTATCAAAACGAGTCCCAAAGCAGAGCAAAAGCGCTGTCCCAATCCAAACGGTGCTGAAATGATCATCTAGGTGACCACACACGACTATTGCTTTAAATTAGTAGCTTATAACGGTTGGATATTACTTTGGGAGTTTCAGTATAAGCAACAATTTGATGCCTTCAATTGCATTAGTCTACTTTATTCCAATATGTTCGTCATTCACTCGATCATAACTAAGGTGAGTTTTCCTCTCTGTGCTTTTTCTAGGCCCAATGGCTGTTTCATCGTCTCCCCACTCATCTGCCACCTGCCTCCGCCACATTTTCTCAACACCAGTTTAAATCAATATACTGTTTTCTAGAAATTTGGCTTTTTTTCGGGTTCAGGCTCATTTCATTTCTGTGATGTCGGACCAGGCCAGGCTCAGGCTTCAGCTCACCGGGCTTGAGTCGGACCGGGCTCGATCTTCAGGCCCGATGAGAACTCTAGTGCAGACAGGCAGACAGAGAGACAGACAGACAGGCAGGCAGAGACAGGCAGGCAGAGACAGGCAGGCAGAGACAGGCAGGCAGAGACAGGCAGACAGACAGACAGACAGACTGTTCTGTCTAATGAAAACTGCCCTCCTGGAGACAAAGACAGATAAAAACAGAATGAGTGTGCTCTAAGGTAGGTCTCCCCTGAGAGAGGCCTCTGGATCAGACCATCTTCCTCTCCTTCCTGTGAGCAGGAAACCACTCTGTTCCAGCAGACCCCTGGCATCACAACCCTGGCCCTCACAAGGCTCAGCCTAAAAGCAGAGTCAGACTGTATCCAACATCCAACACTGTAAACTGGTAGTCACTGCAAAGACCTGTATACTTGACCACCAGTGTAAAACTGGTAAAGACCAAGCCTGGCCTCCCAAGGACCATTTTATGAATGGTACTGTGTATGTAGATGATATAGCACAAGGAATAGAGAACTACACCTCTGTGTCCACATGCTTCTCTTCCCTTCTCTGCGTTCTTTCTCTCTGTGTGTGTGTGGCAGTTAGCCACTAATGAACAATCTAGTCTAGCGTCTAGTGCTTCTGTTCACAACCATAGAACATTAAACATTTTACCACAACCTTTTCCTCTTCCTGTAGCATTGGCCAGACTGAATAAGGCTGATGGACGTCTGAGCACCATGAAACGCACTCATCTGTCTCTAGTGGAGCTGGAACTGTGACCTGAACACACACACACACCTACACACACATACACACACGCACACAGACACATTCACACATTCCAGATGTGCATCATTGTTTATGTTCGCGCCAATGCTACAGCTCCACACCGCTCCGTTCGGCCCAGGACTAAAGTGCTCGAGGAAGTATTACATTTGCAAACACATTAAGTAGTACATCCCAGTTTCCTGCAATTTTGTCCTTTCCCTGTAAATACTGTGTGAAACCACACAGCCAGTCACCACAGAGCAGCACAGTGGTTACCAGGGGAAATGGGAGCAAAAGTCAGCTAGTCTAGGTGTGTGTGTGTGTGTGTGTGTGTGTGTGTGTGTGTGTGTGTGTGTGTGTGTGTGTGTGTGTGTGTGTGTGTGTGTGTGTGTGTGTGTGTGCGCGTGTGTGCGTGTGTGTCAGCTAGCCTGGGGCTAACCCAGCCTCAAACCAGCCTCACAGGGAGACTAGAAAACACTGACATTAAAACAGATAACTACACATTTAGATTGTCACTGGCCCTCTTCAGAAAAACTAAAGTTGGAAAATTGATTACACAGTTCATGTATAAAAATACCAGCCTACCACTGGTCTTACGTAAGTAAATCTTACAGTAGACAATACAGTTAGCCCACAGGTTGTATCCTGGGGACAATAGAATATAAGTAAAACATGAAGCCTACTGGGGTTGAACCCATTCCAGTACAGAGAGAAGAGAAAGAAGAGAAGAGAGAGTGACAGGAGGACTGGGGGAAATGATGGATTGTCCAGGTGTCTTATTCAAAGCCTCCTATTCATTGCATTGGACAAGGCTGCTTTGGTTTGCTAGACTCCAGGTGCAGCCAGACTTCTGTTTTTGTGTGTGCAGCAGAGAGTGAGCGAGGCAGGCTGGAAGTCAAAAAGCCTGCTTCCATTCAACACAGTGTCTATGTCCCAAATGGCACCCTATTCCTGTTAAAGTGAAGGGACTTGTGTTCTACCCTCTTGTGGCTTTGAGTCAGTGACTCTTGTCACGGAGTGAAAAGTTAGCTGGAGACTAAATCCAGCTGGGAGAGGCTGGTCCTTTGTCCCAGCTAAAGAACTGTGACCGAGACATTGAAAACAGAATCTGTGGGTTTGAGGAGGAGTTCAAAAAGCGTTGAAGCACCAAGTTCAAGTACTTAGAAACAGAGACATTGCTTTGAATGAAAGCATCTGCAGATTGCCGAGAAACAAGAAGCTTCTACCGAATCAAATCAGATGTGAAAAACGCAGATGGAGTGATTGATCTGAGCCTTCCAGGACCATATGGTAGGGTGGGCTGTACCTAATCAACCATATATTGCCTGGCTGGCACTTAGCACTACAGTCTGGTTCAACCATCAGGTCTGGTCCTGGCTCTGTGGTCCTGATCCAACCATCAGGTTACAGTCCACAGCCCACTGTGACACTATACCTAACTGCATTTCATCTGTGGCTTTGGGGGAAACACTAACACTGAGGAACCCACTTTGAAATATCAACGTATCAGTGCCCCATATAGTGGCTCAGTGCAGTGGAGCTCTGATGAATGAAGCTCAACGGTATAGTTCTCCCATAGAATTTCCCACAGATGGTGTGTTTTTATGTTGCCAGGCATGGACTTCACTGAGACTATCATCTCCTCTCTACTCCTCTCTTCTCCTCTCCCCTCTCCCTTCTCCTCACCTTTCCTATTTTCATCTCCTCTCCTGTTTCCTCCTCTCTTCTCCTCTCCCCTCTCCCTTCTCCTCACCTTTCCTATCTTCATCTCCTCTCCAGTTTCCTCCTCTCTTCTCCTCTCCCCCTCCCTTCTCCTCACCTTTCCTATCTTCATCTCCTCTCCTGTTTCCTCCTCTCTTCTCCTCTCTTCTCCTCCTTTCCTCTCTTCCAAGTCAGTGGAATGAGTGACATTTCTAATCATCCTGAACCAAAAATACTCATTGGAAAATCCTTGAAGCAGATAGATGTAAGGCTAGCTATTACGTTTCCTATTCAGAATCACTGTGAGCTTTGTCTATCGAACCACACCAATCAGATCCAAGGGATGAGACATGGCAGGCCAGCGTATCAGTGATGTCTTTTCAAGGCCAGGTCTAGTGAGAAGGGAGGCCTGTGAGTTCACTCTGACTCCGACCGGCGGACGGGTGCCAAAGCACGGTTCAGACTGGAACCCTTTCTGGCTGCAGAGGAAACTGATAAAAGCACAATTTTGACTCTCAGCTCAGCGCCAATCCAACAGCGATCAGTGGTCTTCTCAGTTTGCATGGGGTTGCTGAGGGGGGCCCTTGCGATGACAGACACACCATTCTGTCTGGGGGTGGTGGGCTAAACCACCAGGGTGGTGATGGGGGGTGGAGTGGTTCTAGGGGGGTGGAGTGGGTCTAGCCTGTCCTCACACCCAGTTAATGAGGTCTGAAGTGAGATCAGATAAAGGTTGGGATGGAGGGACGGAGGGACGGAGGGAGGGAGGCAGGAAGTGAAAAAGACAAGGAGGGAGGGAGGCAGGCAATGGAGAGAATGAGGATGGAGAGAGTGGGGGGTGGAGGGAGGGATAGATGGAGGAAGGGATGGAGAGAGGCAGGAGGAGAGACAGACGAGGAAGCCCCCCTGCCTGTGTCACCTCCGCCAACTGTGCCAGCGGCCGGCGCTCGTTGGGCCTCATTTCCCCTCGCGCTGCCAGGGGACCCCCTCTCGTCTTACCGCTGGAGCCATACCAACCCCCCAAAACCCCAACCCTAATTCTAACCTCCCAAAAACACACAGACAGGGGGCCGAGACAGAGAGATAGATAGAGAGAGAAAGAGAGAGAGACAGAGAGAGAGAGAGAGAGAGAGAGAGAGAGAGAGAGAGAGAGAGAGAGAGAGAGAGAGAGAGAGAGAGAGAGAGAGAGAGAGAGAGAGAGAGAGAGAGAGAGAGAGAGAGGGGGGGAGACAGAGAGAGAGAGAGAGAGAGAGAGAGAGAGAGAGAGAGAGAGAGAGAGAGAGAGAGAGAGAGAGAGAGAGAGAGACAGATCCAATAGAACAGCACTGTGCTTCTTGTGAAGTACTGGTTATTTACCAACAGAATCAGTCCAAAATAAACATGAAAGATGAAATATGCATCAAATAAAACATCTCTCTGTCAAACACAAACCCAAATGGCACCCTATTCCCTATATATAGTGTACTACTTTTGACCAGGACCGATAGGGAATATATAGGGAATATGATGCCATTGGGAACACAGCCTTGGTCCAGATTAATGATGTACTCAAGACTCAAAGGGCTAACAAGCACCCATCCACTCTTGCCACCCTCCATTCAATTTATTAAGAAAGGGAATCTTGATCAAATGTAACAATTCTGCAGCTGCTAAAACTGAAAGAGCTCTTTCTACTTCTATTAAGTCTCCAGTATAGAGTGGAGCTGACCCCCACTGCCCAGGCTCATGTCCTGTCTGAGAGAGAGTCGTGTGAATAGACCATGGTCACAGTGAAGAGTCCTCCACAAACAAGCACCTCCGGCTGCAGGGGAATACAGTGCCACTGTGGCTGTTTGGCTCCCATTCTGCAGCCCTTTCATCCAGCCACTACAGTGTATGTTTGTGTGTGTGTGTGTGTGTGTGTGTGTGTGTGTGTGTGTGTGTGTGTGTGTGTGTGTGTGTGTGTGTGTGTGTGTGTGTGTGTGTGTGTGTGTGTGTGCGTGTGCGTGTGTGTGTGTGTGTGTCCTCAGGAGTGGTAGCTTACATGTGTTCCTTCCCCCTGCTGGGACAAAGCTCTAGCCTGGTAATGTTCCATTATGGAATACAAGGGGATTAAATAAGCATCTGAGATGTGTAACCTACCTATGTGTTTCTATCCTATAATGTAAAGCACTTTGAGCACCTGGTGGAAAATCGCTATATAAATCTAATTCATTATTACAATCCTCATTATTGTTGTGGACCCTACATAACATAGAGACCTACTGTAGGTATAGCCAATCACTGTATGTTTCACGCTCTCCAATCACCAACTACCTTATAAAGACGACACAATGTGCATCCCAATAAACCCTATCCCCTACACAATGTACTACTTTTGCGGAGAGCCCTATAGGCTCTGATCAAAACTAGTGCACTAAATAGGGAATAGGGTGCCATTTGCCACACAGACACAGTTGAAAGCAGGTACCAATAAGGGCATGATGCTTATAGGGGAAAATAAATGGAAATAATGTCACCTCATAAAGCGGAGTCCAGTCCATAATGCAGTTCTTGGTTTGTAACATGGTATTCCTCATGTCATTCCCTATTTCCCCTCCTTGAGATGACCTATCCCCCCCATAGATGTGACCTATTACATTACCAGATTGACGGCTGCTAACAGGTTTAAGACCTGTCACTCTAATTGAGGTGGAAAACTATTATTTTCATTCATGATTCTTTTTACACAACACCTAATTATAACTATATAAGTATTCCTCTACTGCAGCAAGTGACAGCCTCGCTTAGGCAGAGAGAGAAAGAGAGTGTCACGATCGTCTGAAGGAGCGGACCAATACGCAGCGCGTGGAGTGAACATGATGACTTTATTTAATTAAAGCAACCACGAAAAAACAACAAATGACGATACGTGAAGTCCTCTGTGACACCGACAGAACATACAACACTGGAACAATAACCCACAAAACAAAGGAGAAAACACACAGAATATATATGGCTCCCAATCAGAGATAACGAGCCGACAGCTGACACTCGTTACCTCCGATTGGGAGTCATAGACCAATCACCACTAGACACAAACAAAATGAAACTCACCCATCCCCAACACCACCAAATGAAATACACCCAAACCAATGACAATGAACAACCCTGGCTCAAATATCAAAGTCCATGGAGCCAGAGTGTCACAGTACCCCCTAAAGGTGCGAACTCCGGGCGCACCAATATCAGGACTAGGGGAGGGTCTGGGTGGGCGTCTGTCCACGGTGGCGGCTCTGGCCCCGGTCGTGATCCCCACCCCACCACAGTCACAACCTGCTTCGGTAGCCTCCTCCCAATGACCACCCTCCAACTAACCCCACCTGGACTAAGGGGCAACACCGGACTAAGGGGCAGCATCGGCCTAAGGGGCAGCACCGGGATAAGGGGCAGCACCGGGATAAGGGGCAGCACCGGGACAAGGGGCAGCACCGGGCTAAGGGGCAGCACCGGACTAAGGGGCAGCACCGGACTAAGGGGCAGTACCAGGCTAAGGGGCAGTACCGGACTAAGGGGCAGTACCAGGCTAAGGGACAGCACCAGGATAAGGGACAGCAACAGGATAAGGAGCAACACCGAGCTAAGGGGCAGCACCTGACTAAATGGCGGATCCTGGCTGGCTGGCTCTGGCGGATCCTGGCTGGCTGGCGGATCCTGGCTGGACGGCTCTGACGGATCCCGGTTGGACGGCTCTGGCGGATCCCGGCTGGACGGCTCTGGCGGATCCTGGCTGGACGGCTCATGGCTGGCTGACGGAACTGGCTGCTCATGGCTGGCTAACGGATCTGGCTGCTCATGGCTGGCTAACGGATCTGGCTGCTCATGGCTGGCTGACGGATCTGGCTGCTCATGGCTGGCTGAAGGCTCTGGCTGATCCTGTCTGGCAGAAGGCTCTGGCTGATCCTGTCTGGCAGAAGGCTCTGGCTGATCCTGTCTGGCAGAAGGCTCTGGCTGATCCTGTCTGGCGGAAGGCTCTGGCTGATCCTGTCTGGCGGAAGGCTCTAGCGGCTCCGGTCTGGCGGACGGCTCTGATGGCTCATGGCAGACGGGCGGCTTTGCAGGCTTTGGGAAGACGGGCAGTTCAGGCCCCGTTGGGCAGACGGCAGACTCTGGCCGTCTGAGGCGCATCGTAGGCCTGGTGCGTGGTGCCGGAACAGGAGGTACCGGGCTGAGGACACGCATCTCAGGGCTAGTGCGGGGAGAAGCAACAGGGCATGCTGGACCCTGGGGACGCACCGTAGGCCTGATGCGTGGTGCCGGAACTGGAGGTACCGGGCTGAGGACACGCATCTCAGGGCTAGTGCGGGAAGCAGCAACAGGGCATGCTTGGCCCTGGGGACGCACCGTAGGCCTGATGCGTGGTGCCGGAACTGGAGGTACCGGGCTGAGGACACGCATCTCAGGGCTAGTGCGGGGAGTCGGAACAGGGCATGCTGGACCCTGGGGACTCCCATAACGCCTAGTGCGGGGAGCCGGAACAGGGCATGCTGGACCCTGGGGACTCACCTCACGCCTAGTGCGGAGAGCAGGAACAGGCCGGGCGGGGCTGGCGACGCGCACCGTATCCCTGGTGCGAGTGGCCGGAACAGGCCGGGCCGGGCTGGCGAAGCGCACCGTATCCCTGGTGCGTGGAGTAGGAACAGGCCGGGCTGGGCTGGCGAAGCGCACCGTATCCCTGGTGCGTGGAGTAGGAACAGGCCGGGCTGGGCTGGCGAAGCGCACCGTATCCCTGGTGCGTGGAGTAGGAACAGGCCGGGCTGAGCTGGCGACGCGCACCGCATACTTGGTGCGTATGGCAGGAACAGGCCGAACCGGGCTGGCGACGCGCACCTTACACTTAGTGCGAGGGACCGGAACAGGCCGTACCGTACGGGGAACACACACTACTGGCTGCACCTCGGGACTAGGAACGGGCCGGACCGAACTGGTTACACACCCCAGTACCTCACGCCGTGCCTCAACACCTTCCTTCCCTGCTTTACCCAGTAGCCCCCTTGACCTGGTAGCCCACTGAATCCGTCCCTTCTCTGCCTCCGTCAGCCCCCTTAACCTGGCAGCCCTCTGACTCTGCCTTGTGGCAGCCTCCTGCTGCTCCGTCGCCCAAGCCATGTGCCCCCCCCCAAAAATTTCTTGGGGTTGCCTCTCGTCCTTCCGACGTTGGCTCTGCCGACGCCGTTGCTCCTCTCTCCGTCGCCTCTCCTCTGTTTCGCTCCATGGACGGCGATCCATGCCGTCCAGGATTTCTTCCCACGTCCAGGACCCTTTACCGTCCAACAGTTCCTCCCATGTCCAGACCCTTTGCTCCTGGACGCGCTGCTTGGTCCTTTTTTGGTGGGTTATTCTGTCACGCTCGTCTGAAGGAGCGGACCAATACGCAGCGCGTGGAGTGAACATGATGACTTTATTTAATTAAAGCAACCACGAAAAAACAACAAATGACGATACGTGAAGTCCTCTGTGACACCGACAGAACATACAACACTGGAACAATAACCCACAAAACAAAGGAGAAAACACACAGAATATATATGGCTCCCAATCAGAGATAACGAGCCGACAGCTGACACTCGTTACCTCCGATTGGGAGTCATAGACCAATCACCACTAGACACAAACAAAATGAAACTCACCCATCCCCAACACCACCAAATGAAATACACCCAAACCAATGACAATGAACAACCCTGGCTCAAATATCAAAGTCCATGGAGCCAGAGTGTCACAGAGAGAGAGAGAGAGAGAGAGAGAGAGAGAGAGAGAGAGAGAGAGAGAGAGAGAGAGAGAGAGAGAGAGAGAGAGAGTGTGGTGCCAGAGTGTGTTAAGACTAATCATGAACTGCTGTTAGAGAAACATTGAGGGAACAGAAACCCTAAACCTTACCCACTTCAAAATGCTGGACTGATGATTACAATACCCCTATAATGGCTGTTGGACAGAATTGAGTGTGTGGAAAAATGGGCTGTGGGAATTTCTTGCACAGAGAGAAAAGGCAGTCGGTCGGTCGTCAGATGTCTCGCTGAGACGCTGGGATGTGGAGCTGCTGGCACCCTGAACACACACACACACATGCACAGACACACCCACACACCCATAGCCAAGCCGTCTGGCATCACATGGCACGCCAAGTACACGTCTACAGCCGCCAAACAGGACTAAGACAGGCCAGGGAGGCACCACACACACACAGACAAACACACACACACATACACACAGACCGGGCAGAGAGTGGCTGGCTTTGAAGAAGTGTTGCATGCTGGGAGCCTGGAGGCTGCTGATGGAGCATTTCCTACCCAGAGGGCCGAGCGGTATACATCCTACCCAGAGGGCTCTGTAGTCTACAGACAGGTAGTGGCAGTTTGCTTGGCGAGGTCGGGGGGGACAGTCTGCTCAACAACACATAAAGGAAAATATGATAGAATAACATAGAAGTGCTTGACATAAATATTCTTAACTATTTCCTTGTACATTATTTCTCTGTACTCATCCTTACTGCCAATAGTTGTATAATTGAGAGACAGATCTCCCATACAACCACTGCCTCTGTCTCAGCTTTTAGTCTTCTGTTGAGGCCTCCCCAGACTGAAACAGGTGCCGGTACTCATGTTGGGTGCCGGTACTGTTTATATTTAGGTGCAGGAGCTCCACAATACTTTTGAGCTAATATTCTATAAGAGGAATAGGAGCTCAAGCAGTAGAAAATGTGAGGTGTCGGTACTCAGCCCCTGTGCGCTCCTGCCCAACTCAAGCACTGGGCCTCCCTCCATCCCCCTCTCTCCCTCTAGTTCCCTCACTCCCACACTTCCCTGCCTCCATCTCCCCCTCTCCCCTACAAATCTAACTCCCTCTCCCCCTCACCCCTCCCTCTCCCTGGGGCAGTCACTGGTCCAAGAACCCGTCTGCACAGCCCTCTGTTAGCCCAGCGGAGAGCTTCCAAACCCTGGCCATCTCAACCCCATCCCCAAACCCTCTCCCCTAAATCCAACTCCAACTCATCCAAACCATGGCCGTCTCAGCCCCAGCCCCATCTCAGGCACACAGATGCTTGTGAAGCAGGAATTAAATGAAACTCTAACTGTAATGCTGGTCTCTAGAAACAGTTCCCTCTCTCCCCCAGAGCTCCTGTATGTTAGAGGGTCTGATTGCTGCAGCAGCAGCTTTGAAGTCTGGAAGAAACAGCCACTGATGATAAAAAGCAGAAAACAACATAACAGACGCAACAACAACCAGAGAAAACGATACCTCTTAATGAGGCGTAATTATGGATTTGACCCCGCAGCGGGATCTGGCCTGGAGGCCCTGTAGCAAATTTGGCGGGCCTGTGGTTTGTCAATGGTTTTCTTCTTTTTTTGTATACCATACCCATTTGTTTTGAGGTGTCTTTTGTTGAGGTGTGACATGTGACATGTCGTTTTCTCAGATAAAGCCATACCATGTCCTCCTGCAGCTGAATTAGGTGAATAAAGTGGAAGCCTCTTTTGTCTTGAGCTGTCAGGGGGCTTTGCAATGTATCAGTTACCTTGGAAACCTTGGAGAGGTGAAGGAGAGGACAGCCAGAAGAGAAGAGATCCTCCAGCTCTGTAGACACCAGGTAAACTCCTCACTTAGGATGTGTCCCACATGGCGCCCTGTTACCTATGTAGGGCACTATATGTAGTGCACTATAAATAGGGAATAGGATGCCATTTGGGACACATCCTTAGCCTTTCTCCAACCTAAACCCCCTCACTCCACTTTCTCCACTCTAAACTCTCTTATCCTCTACAATCCAATCTAAACAGCTTGAACGTTAAAATAACACTTAATGCCTGACAATACAGCAGCAAAATCCAACAAATCCCTTTTCTATCGGTGTAATATTTCTCCTCTTGGTAATGGTCTCGCCATATCCCTTCAAAATGAGTGCAGAACTTCAGACCCCTCTCAACCCTCGAGCGTAGTTTTCTTTCCAATGTAGTCTTAATTTGGCATTTGGTATTTCCCAGTTCATATACCAAAAAACTAGCAGCATGCATACGTACAAGTTATAGATATCGGACTTCACATTAACAAAATGCAGGAGATAAGTCTTTCGAGACTTGTAAAATTGTTGAAACTTTCAATTGCGAGATAAACCTGTCGACAGGTTGACTAGAAGAACAGAATAGACAATATCCTACCTGTAGTATGCAGGTCCCAGCAGCCGTGTTCTCCTTGATGGATACGTTGTAGAAGTTGCTACCGAACACAGGTTCGTTGTCGTTAATATCCTGCAGTACCACATGGACCAGAGCTGTGGAGGACAGGGAAGGCCTCCCTCCGTCTGTAGCCACCACTGTCACATTCGGCCTGGGCTGCGACTCGTAATCCAGCTGGGAGAGCGTGGTGATGATCCCTGTTACTGGGTCTATGGTGAACCACTGGGCCTGGTTCTCATCCAGGCCGGCCTGGCTATCCTGGAGGAGGCTGTATGTGATGTCTCCATTGGGCCCCTGGTCTTTGTCTCTAGCCGTGACCTGCAATACGAAGCTTCCTGGGAACACCACCTCAGGTATGACCTGTCTGTACTCCTGCTGATCAAACAGAGGAGGGTTGTCGTTGACATCAGTGACTTGTATCGTAAAGGAGGACTCAGCCCTGAGAGGAGGGGTGCCTGCGTCTGTAGCCATCACCCTGAGTTCGTATGTGTCCCTCTCCTCTCGGTCCAGGATCTGGTCCACACACATCAGGTAGATGATGTTGTCCTTGGTGGTCAGAGCAAACTTCCCGTCCCCTCCTTCCAAGGAGACGTTGACATTGGCGTATTCTCCGTAGTCCGGGTCGGTGACGGAGATGCGGGCGACGTACTGGCCGGGCTGGGCGCCCTCGGAGATCTGTGGGGAGCCGTCTTCACTGAGGAAGATGATGGTCATGGTGGGCTGGTTGTCATTGTAGTCCCGGACGTGGATTGTGACGAAGGCGTTGGTAACCTCGGGCTGCGTGGCGTTATCCCTTGCCTGGACCACCAGCTCATGGACCCTCCGCATCTCAAAGTCCAGCGGCTTGTTGAGCGTGATGACGCCCGTACGAGAGTCGATGACGAAGTAGTGCTCCGGGTCGCTCTGCCTGCGGTTGATCTCGTAGAGAACCAGGCCGTTGTCTCCCTGGTCGGCGTCGGAGGCAAAGACTTGGAGGATGTTGCTACCCGGCTGCAGATTCTCTGAGATAATGGCGTGGTAGCGACTCTGGTTGAAGACTGGAGCATTGTCGTTGATATCCTGAACCGTCACATCTAGCACCATCTGACCAGTCCTCTTAGGGGAGCCTCCATCGAACGCCTCCAGGGATAACGTATAAGACGGTCTGGTCTCGCTGTCCAGAAGAGTGTTGACCACCAGGTCCAGATAGAGAACCTGGTTGGATCCTCTCCGGGTCTCCAGGAGGAAAGCCTGGCCGGTGTTCCCGTCTTTGATGAGGTATCCCTGGGTAGTCAGTTGGCCCTTGTCCCCGTCCACCGCCGGCTCTAGGGGGAACCTGGTTCCCACCGCCGTCATTTCCGGGATCTTGAACGCCGCTCTCCTCCGGGGGAACGTGGGAGCGTGGTCATTGATGTCATTCACCGTGATGGTCACTTCGACAGTCACGCCCGTCATAGTCACTGCAATGAAGTTGTACCGGTCCCTCAGCTCATGGTCCAAAACCTTGGCTGTCTTGATGATGCCCGTGCTCTCATCTATTTCCAGGTCACTCCCCACCCCGGTGCCCTCGTGGTCTGAAATAAAGTAAAGACTTGCGGTGACGCCAGGCGGTAACCCAGTGCTGATGTCCCCTATGATGGTCCCGGCAGGCTGTTCCTCGTCCAGCTGGAGCTCCAGGTTCCCCAGGACGGTGGAGGAGTGGACGGTGATCAGCTCCAGGAGGATGTAGGCCAGCAACAGGACCTCTCGGCTCCACCGGCCATCACCCTGCAGCGACCTCGACACAGACCGCCCAAAACCCTTGGCCTCGGTCTTCATTCTGACGGTTTCTTCCTAAACCTAAACACAGAGAGATGGGAAATATGTTAGAGTGTAGTGTACTGATCGTTACTTCCTGACAATGTGTCCGTCCCTTTTGGCACCATATTCCCTACATAGTCCACTTCTTTTGACCAGAGTCAAGGTGCCAGAGTCAAGGTGCCCTTTGGGAGTTAGCCCAAGAAAACCTCTAGGCTGTTTGTCCTGGTCAGGTCATGTAGTCAGGAAACATTCCTGGCTCCTCTTATGACCTGATCCAGCAACAAAAGCTAGTGCTTTTTATTGGCATAACAAAGAGAGGGGACAGGCTTTTTCTGTCCTTTTGGTGAGCTGTGTAAAAATGAAGGAAAATGCCTTAAGGTCAGTTTTTCCATATGCTCTACAGGCTGTGGTCCCAGCCACAGTGCATATAATAGATCCCTTGCATCACGTCATTTTCATCCCCTCCCTCCACTCACCTAATAAGTCAACACCTTGTTCCTTTGGCATAACAGAGAACCCTCCCTTTACTAGAGAACTGTCCAGACCACAGACCAGACCACCTGGGTTTAAATCTTTTAAATACTTTGAGCGTTTGCTCTAGCCTGCCTTGAACAGCAGGTGGGCATGGTTTTCCATTCTGGTACAATTCTATTGGTCCAGTAAGCCAGGCAAGCTCAATCAAGTAAATATATAATATTTGAAATTATTTTTAATAGTATTTCAACCCAGATCTCCCACAGGCGTACGCTAGAGCCACAGAGGGAGACGCTTTATGGTCTCAACATTCAGTTCTAATCAGAGAGAGAGAGAGACAGGTCCAAATGCAGCCAGGTTCTCTGGTCTGTAACACTATCCTCTGGAGCTTGTGGGTGTGTGTGTGTGTGTGTGTGTGCGTGTGTGTGTGTGTGTGTGTGTGTGTGTGTGTGTGTGTGTGTGTGTGTGTGTGTGTGTGTGTGTGTGTGTGTGTGTGTGTGTGTGTGTGTATCATCTTTATTTAGCCAGTTTGCTAAAGCACATGCACATCTAGGACCAGGGTATGTGTTTGCACGTATGAAACCAGGTTAAGGGGAAGGGAGACTGATGAATTTACGAGAATGTTGGGTGTGAGCTCTTATAGAGGGACCGTGTTTGAAAAGCTCTTTACAATATTGAGTGGTCCCTGAGCCCATATTTCTATTGGGATGTTAACTTGAGGAATGTCCTCCCCAGCTCAATGTGTGGAGAGTAAACCAGGGCCCAGAAAAGTAAAGATGTGTTATAGCGTCAGAGAGAAAACACTCTACTTTATCCACCTGTTTTGAGAGGCGTAAAACTCCCCTGTCTTAATGGAGAATGGAAGCTGAGTGGAGACAGGTGGTGTTTTGAAAGCATACAACTCCTGCCATTTCCATGTGATATATGCCCTTAAAATGGTTCATGAAACTTCTGAAATGTCGGTCAGCCGCCTTTCATAAATTATACCTTTGGCAAATCAGGTAATTATGTCAGAAGTGAAAGTGTCTTCTTGGCTCCTGTAACCTATATTTCATTACGCGCAAGTGATTCCGAGTTCATAAATTTGGGAGCACATTTCTGCTATTGCCTTAGTCTCTGTGATGGGTCTAACCTTTTTACAAGACTCAATGGTTAACTCCATGGTGGCTCTGTATGAAATAAAAACAAAGAATACTTGAAAGAAATATTGTTAAATAAAGTGCATGGAAGGCAAAAAGGGGCCAAATCTCTGTTTCTGAGCTGAGTATTTCTTGACATAAAAGGTGGAAAAGTGGAAGTTAGAAATTGTGGAAAGTCATCAGATATATTCTAATGTATACATAACAGAGGTCTGTCTAAGGGACAGAAATAACTTTTGATAGTACAGTTAACTATGCAGGGGGACATCCTTAACAATACGTACTGACGCTCTCTGTAGTTCTCCGATTCTTTAAGACATAACAGCCAAGAGAGCACTACATTTGAACAACCACAAAGTTGAACAGTTAGAATGAGGATGATGTGGATTGCCACACAAAAATAGGATTTCTAAAACACTGAAGTAGAGATACTGTGTAATGGAGCAATTACACTGTCTGTCTCAAATGGCACCCTATTCCCGACATAGTGCACTACTTTTGACCAGAGCCCTATGGGCCCATATAGGGAATAGGGTGCCATTTGGGATGACGACACTGTTTCACATTATAGATGACACAGCTTTGGCAGGGAATCTCCCAACTGTTGATGACTTGTAATTTGTTGTGAGACACAATGAAGCAATGTGGGTTGTCTGACTGAGCTGACTGTCACCGTCTGCAGAATAGTCCAAAACCACTAAATGCGTCTCTGGCAAACAAGTAATTATTGTCTGTCTCTAATAACAAGAGGATACTCATTTTTTATTTCCAGTTGTCAGTGGTTCTGTTAAACAAAATCCAATTCATAACTAATTTATTTTGTCTTGCGGAAATAAAATCAACTTCAATGTTCTCCTAGAAAACTATGAACATGAAAACAGGAGTTTATTAGATGTTGAGGAATTATGTTTTTTACTGTAGGAGAATATTACTAGAGGCCTACCAGACTCCCCCTAGTGGCAGTACTGCAACATTCAGGGAAATATCCTTGCTGCAGACTGTACAGTCCTACATGTGTGTGTCTGTGAGTGACTAGGAGTATGTGAGCATGTATTTTAGAACGTGGATTTGTGCATGCATGTATTGTGTGTGCATGCGTGTGGGATTCATGCCTGTGTATATGCGTGTCTTTGTGAGTAGCCTATGTGTGTGTCGCAAGCCACAATGTGGTGTGTGTGTGTGGTGTGTGGTGTGTGTGTGTGTGTGTGTGTGTGTGTGTGTGTGTGTGTGTGTGTGTGTGTGTGTGTGTGTGTGTGCGTGCGTGCGTGCGTGCGTGTGTGTGTCTGGCCCATGGTGGTGACATAGTGCGACATAGTGAGCGAGGGAACAGAGCAGAGAGAGGAGAACAGGAGGAGCGGAGAGCAAAGGAGGAGAGTAATAGGGCTCCTTGCAGTCTGCCCTCTCCCCTCCTCTCTTCTCCTCTCATCTCCTCCCTCTTTTCTCCTCTCTCCTGGCTTGGCTCTAATCATGGGTGCTGGAAGCCTGCCTCCACCAGATGGGATTCCAAGGCTAATTTCAGTCAGATTGTGAGCCGTCATACAAAAACACAGTACACACTGAAGATGGAAGAAAACAGTGGAATTGGAGTGAAATAAAAACAGAACTCATTCTAGTTCTGTGGTGAAAACCTACAGTGAGGACATTCTTAAGTGACAGCTTTTGTGTGTAGACAGCAGAGTTATGAAGTTGTAGCCTCCTGTTTATTTCACTCTTTCTATGGCTAAAATATTGAATTTGACATGCTCAACCCTTTGCTTTACATGTCTTTATCTCTGCATGTCTTGTAAGTTAATCTAGTTGAGTGCCTGGTAAGACAGTGAAGCAGTTTACAACATGGATCCATTCCATGTATTTGTTGCCTATGATCCATCCTAAATGGCACCCTATTCCCTACATAGTGCACTATGTTTGACCAGAGACCTAATCTCAATGGTTTATACTGTAGAGCTGAAGCTCAACAATGGGGCACAGCGATGTTAGTTGGCCAGGATTTTAAAAGCTTTCACTACTAATTCTCCACTAATGGCAGAGTCTGGGGTAGCTCCATATATTAGGTACAATTCAAGTCCACAGAGATTTCCATTGTGCTGCCAACATGGAAGTACTTTCAAGTAATAATGATTTACTTTATAGCAATGCTGAGGCAGGACTTCTAGGTGTTTTTTCAAAGGAACAAAGGATGACTTTTCAAGGAGGCAGGGATCTTTGTTCGAATGCCACAGCAGAAATAATGCAGGCTCTGGTCTTGGTCTGGTCGTGTGTGTGTGTGTGTGTGTGTGTGTGTGTGTGTGTGTGTCTGTGTGTGTGTGTGTGTGTGTGTGTGTGTATGTTGCGGCTGGAGGACCACTCCGCTGCAGCCTAATAGATCTAGCAGACCCAGCCACCAGCCTGGGTCCTACAGCTCTACTATAGCTCTAACTGTATGATGCCATATTAAGCCCAACATAAAGTCACAAACGACACACTAACTCAGCATAGTACTATGGCTTTATAGCTCTAACAATGTTCCTTATTCTTGTACTAAATGCTCTATTAAATATATAATGGTATGTGGAAAACACGTATGGTTTCCCCCACTGGCTGACTGACAGGGATAAGCGGTTTGGGTTCTACTAGCTGCTAGCTAGACAAACAGAGAGCTACCTAGCTGATCAAAGATGTTTCTCCCTCCCTGTAGTCTGGAGAGGAGAGGGAGAGAGCAGAGGGAGAGAGAAGAGAGGAGAGAGCAGAGAGGAGAGATCAGAGGGAGAGAGCAGAGTGGGAGAGCAGAGGGAGAGAGCAGAGAGGAGAGAGCAGAGGGAGAGAGCAGAGAGGGAGAGAGCAGAGGGAGAGAGCAGAGGGAGAGAGCAGAGAGGGAGAGAGCAGAGAGGAGAGAGCAGAGAGGGAGAGAGCAGAGAGGGAGAGAGCAGAGGGAGAGAGCAGAGAGGGAGAGAGCAGAGAGGAGAGAGCAGAGGGAGAGAGCAGAGAGGAGAGAGCAGAGGGAGAGAGCAGAGGGAGAGAGCAGAGGGAGAGAGCAGAGAGAGAGCAGAGGGAGAGAGCAGAGAGGGAGAGAGCAGAAGGAGAGAGCAGAGGGAGAGAGCAGAGGGGGAGAGCAGAGGGAGAGAGCAGAGGGAGAGAGCAGACAGGGAGAGAGCAGAGAGGGAGAGAGCAGAAGGAGAGAGCAGAGGGAGAGAGCAGAGGGGGAGAGCAGAGGGAGAGAGCAGAGGGAGAGAGCAGACAGGGAGAGAGCAGAGAGGAGAGAGCAGACAGGGAGAGAGCAGAGAGGAGAGAGCAGAGGGAGAGAGCAGAAAAATATCCTCAGTGTACAACGAAAAACACCAAATAATGCATGCAGAGCAGAATTAGGACGATAACCGCTAATTATCAAAATCCAGAAAAGAGCCGTTAAATTCTATAACCACTTAAAAGGAAGCGATTCCCAAACCTTCCATAACAAAGCCATCACCTACAAAGAGATGAACTTGGAGAAGAGTCCCCTAAGTAAGCTGGTCCTGGGGCTCTGTTCACAAATACAAACAGACCCCACAGAGCCCCAGGACAACAACAACAACAACACAATTAGACCCAACCAAATCATGAGAAAACAAAAAGAGAATTACTTGACACATTGGAAAGAATTAACAAAAAAACTGAGCAAACTAGAATGCTATTTGGCTCTAAACAGAGAGTACACAGCGGCAGAATACCTGACCATTGTGACTGACCCAAACTAAAGGAAAGCTTTGACTATGTACAGACTCAGTGAGCATAGCCTTGCTATTGAGAAAGGCCGCCGTAGGCAGACCTGGCTCTCAAGAGAAGACAGGCTATGTGCACACTGCCCACAAAATGAGGTGGAAACTGAGCTGCACTTCCTAAACTCCTGCCAAATGTATGACCATATTAGAGACACATATTTCCCTCAGATTACAGAGATCCACAAAGAATTTGAAAACAAACCCAATTTTGATAAACTCCTTTATCTACTGAGTGAAAAACCAGTGTGCCATCACAGCAGCAAGATTTGTGACCTGTTGCCACAAGAAAAGGGCAACCAGTGAAGAACAAACACCATTGTAAATACAACCCATATTTATGTTTATTTATTTTCCCATTTGTACTTTAACTATTTGCACATTGTTACAACACTGTATATATATATATATATATATATATATATATATATATATATATATATATATATATATACTATATTCCCTATATAGTGTTCAGGCCCTGGTCAGTAGTAGTGCACTATGTAGGAAACAGGGCACCATTTGGGACATAACCTAAGACAAATACCTTATACAGTACGTCCATTCAAACCCACCAATTTAACAAAACATTGACTCAATACTCGTATCATGTCTAATAGCATTAGTGTGTGTGTGAACTTTGCCCTAAAACCCTACTAATGCTGATACTTCATGTACTGTGTTTAAGTCTGTTTACAGTTGGTCAGGCTTGTTTTAACCCAGGTCCCTTTAAATCCCCTCAACTGAGCCAAGCGTGTCAGCAGGTCCTGGCTGCATATTAGCACCATATTCCCTATATTGTGCACTACTTTTGACCAGACATATTCACAATATAGTGCATAGGCCTCTGGTCAAAAGTAGTGTACTATGTAAGGAATAGGGTGCCATTTGGAACGCGCACTCTTTTTCTCTCTCTCTAACAGAGCTTTACTTTTCTGGTTCCTGGTTTGCCATGGTCTCTGAGTCTTAGTAGGCATATATGCTAAACAGAACCACTCTCTGAGTTCACTGGAGGGATTTACTCTGGAAGACTTACTCTGGAAGACTTACTCAAATCACCCACAAAATCATAATGGCCTACATTCAACAACCTCCAGGCAAAGCCACTTAGCCTTCACCAACAACACTTAGCTACTCCAAACTTTATAAAACGTTACCTCTGATCTAGTAATGTATATCACTGAGTATTACTTAATGAGTGTGATGATGTGCCTGAGAGCTTTCCCCACGTGGGGACGTTTCCCTCCATTTCTCCCCACACAAATGGCCTGATTTTTTGGTAGCCTCCAAACATTTCCTAACCTGATATTCCTTCAAACATTATGCTTTGTATTATATAAGAACACAAAAGCAAGAATCTGGTTACCATTTCATTTATTTAGAAATATTTTGCGTTTGTATTTATTTTTGTTTGGTATAGCCAACTTCTCTAGGCCTACTCACCATGGCTGCTGAACTGGTTTCCTAGGTGAGTGCGCACCGTCGTGTTCAAAGGTTTAGGTTGATCGCTGGTAAAGGTTGCGCCACTCACGTTAGTTGGTTTCTCCCGTTTCGGGGTGTTTTCATTGTTTATTGTAAACTCTAGTGTTTATGCATAGTATGTCATTGTTTCTAGTAACGTGCTAATTGTTGGCCATTATTATGTAAAACGAGTGCCATACTATTGCCTTTCAAGTGTGTTAAACACTGTTATTGAGAATGTACCTGTTTAGGTGATGCATGGGTTTAAATGCCAGGTTAGGGCAGGTCCTTTTAGGATGCTGTCTCCTCATTCTGGGAAGCTGCCATAGAGAATGATAGAGGCCTCTATTGGCCTAAAGGTAGTTTTAGCATGGTAAGCCCATTGAGGGCTTTCATCATGCTTCTGCCATTTTAAAATAGTCAAAGTAGTAAACTGGGTGGGAATTCCTATGGGTTTTAGCCTCAACGCCGCTGCCGATGTTGTCACAGATGCTATAATGGCACAGATATAAAGATGAGTCCTCTATCTATCTCTATGGAAACTGCTTTTTAGATAACACTGGCTACCACACACCCAGCAGCCCCCAATAAAAAAAAAAGTGGGGTGTTGGGGGCTCACTGGAGGTCGCCCCCATATAATAAGGAATTAAAATACTAGAATAGACATGAACCTTCTTAGGATGGGATAAAGGGAGATGGTCAGGGAGATGGTCAACCATGGTTTGCCAGTGCTGTGATAGGATATTGTGTAAAATAATGAATTTGAAGAATTTATCTGCACTGTATGTTTGTTAGCTAACTAGCCAGACAGTAGTAGATGATAGGGCTTAGACAAGTTGTAAATGCGACAAATAGGCTACTGATATTGTATCATACAATAGCACTTTCATCTTTCCAAGAAAAACATTTAGACATTTATGGTCTGTTTACATATATTTTAGAGTCTATTTATACAGAACAGTTGTATAAAACCTGTATCAGTGGAGGCTGCTGAGGGGAGGACGGCTCATAATAATGGCTGGAATGGCGTGTATGGCTGGAATGGAGTGAATGGCATAGTATCACACATGTGTTTCATACCATTCCATGTACTCAATTCCAGTCATTATTATGAGCCGTCCTCCCCTCAGCAACCTCCACTGACCTGTATAAACTGTATCTATGATTATATGACAATATTTTAGGTTTACAATAACTCTATTACACAATTTCTGACATCACATGCCTTTGTTTTATTTTCCTGCATAAGTATGATCAGGATTATGCCTTTACTGCCATTCATTCCAATTAGACTGGTTTGGAATAGCATGAGATTAGCTATAAAACTGCACATTTTTCTCTCTGCCTCATGGCAATATGTGTAGAATTGCAGGAAATATGCTTCAAAACAGCAACATTTTCTCTCAGCCTCATGGCAAAATGTGTAGAATAACATGAGATTAGTTATAAAATTGCAGATTTTTGAAATATGTATAGAATTGCAGGAAGTTAGCTGTTTCCCCCAAAACAATGCTCAGTCATTGCAGGCGGCCCCGAGAAACTGCGGTACGCCACTGCTAGGTAACATGCTGGTACTGTAGCTCTGACATATTATACTCAGATATGTGAGTTCATGGGTGGTTGCCCTGTGGTTGAGGCACTTTAGCCTTTGTCTTCAAGTTAAGATAATATGACTATTTTGGCCAATTAAGTATTTTTGTCTACTTTTTTTAAAAAATTGTCATTTACGTATTTTATATCTTGATTCAGTCTTCAACATTACCTGTTAAATAATGACCACCTATTTTTTCAGCTGATCCTTTGACTCCATTTCAACTGTTGCTGTCTAACCTCACAGCAAAGCAACACACTTATAGAGCGTGCACACACACACACACACACACACACACACACACTCACAGAGCACATGTGGCCCCTAATTATAGAAAATGACCCAGTTCAAGGCTAAAGAAAATATGTACACGGCTACTTTGTTAGCTGCCGCAATATCTGCTCTGGGCGGCAATGTGCAAATGTAAAACATGCCTCATTGTTCAAATCAAAGCAGGTTTTTTAAATAACCTTCAAGTGTTATTAACCTGTTCGCACCAATTGAACGTATTTTTTCTTAAAAGCAGAATGAGTCTTTGCTGTGCCGCGGTCCTTCAGTGAGAGGGGGTTATATTCTGACGCATCCCTAATAGCACCCTATTCTCTACGTAGAGCACTACTTTTGAGAGGCCCTGGTCAAAAGTAGTGCACTAAATAGGGACTAGGGTGACATTAGGGACGCAGTTCTGAGACACATAATCTGTCTAAACAAACGCTGCTGCCTTCCTCCATTAGCCTGAGCCGCCACGTCACAGAAGGCTGCCAGAGTTCTGACATTTCTAAAGTTTAGAGCTAAACAATCTGAAATAAAGGCCATGTCAAACATAGTGAACATTATAGACAGCGCTGCCCACAGATGAAACAATCCCAGATGGCCGATCCACTACCAGCCTGTTTCATCTCCTGAACCACGGCTGTGTCCCAAATTGTACCCTATTCCCTATATAGTGCACTACTTTTGACAAGAGCCCTATGGGGAACCTTATGTGCCCTGGTCAAAAGTAGTGCACTAAATAGGGAACAGGGTGCCATTTCAAATCAGATTTTAGGTATCGACTAACAGTGAAATGCTTACTTACGTGTCCTTTTCCAACAATGCAGAGTTAAAGATAAAAAATGTAATAAAGAAATGTAAATAGTGACACGAGGAATTGTGAATAACGAATAAAAATAACAAGTAAAAAATGATAATAATACAGGGAGTACCGGTATCGAGTCGATGTGCAGGGATACGAGGTAATTGATGTAGCTATGTACTGTACATATAGGTAGGGGTAAAGTGACTAGGCAACAGGATAGATAATAGACAGTAGCAGCAGCGTATGTGGTGAGTCTGAAAGTGTGTGTGTGTGTGTGTATATGTGTGTGTGTGTATGTGTCTGTGTGTGCGTGTGTGTGTGTTGGGGTGTCAGTGTAAGTATGCGTGAACAGCCAAAGTCTTGGGAGAATATACTATTATTACTCATCAAGCCTCTCAATGCTGCAATCACAAAACAGAGACAACTGAGATGTGATACAGGCGGATCTCTGTAAATAAAATATAATCGTTTTGTGAATAATTCATAGGAGAGAAGAAGAAAGTGAAATATTGAGCAGAAGTAAAGCAGTGCTTGGGAATAAGATGATCAATAAGACTCATAAGAACTTTATTTAATCTTGTAAATCTTAATCTTATTTAACTTGATTTAATCTTGGAAAAACTCTAACCGCATTTTAAGAGATGTTTGATAGGAGATATTTTGTTAAACAAAAGTAAAGACCAAAGTCCAAAGATATTCCCCCGATTATCATCGTATCTCTTCAAAACACTTTGTTCCAACTAAATACAGATCTGTTTCTGAACGCTGCTTTATCAGAAGGTCTACGCTCAGAGTAGCTCTGACACACGGGCTGTGTTCCAAATGGCACCCTATTCCCTACATAGTGCATTACTTTTGACCAGGGCCGATTGGGCTCTGGTCAAAGTAGTGCACCATCTAGGCAATAGGGTGCCATTTGGGACACAGACACAGACTAATCAAAGCTAGTCACCAGCCTGGACTTTGTATGATCACAAATCCTGAAAATGAGCTTCAAATTCCATGTCAAGATTCCAGCTAATTCCAATAAAACTTCTGAGCCTTGAAGACCCAAGTGTTTGGCTGGGAGGGGAGCACAGGGCAAGTTGGGGCGCCAGAGTCTGTTCACAAAGGAAACCACAGAGTGAATTGTTAATCCGGACGGACTGGATATTAACATGACAAGCATGAAGTAAAACTACACAAACACTCTGAATACTGTATATTGTTGCCCGGCTGAAACAGAGCTGTCTGGAGCCACATTTGGAGGTGCCACATTTCTGTGTACTGTGGTAATGGGGACAAGAGAGTCAGGGATGTGTCCCAAATGGCACCCTATTCCTTTTATAGTGTACTATTTTTGAGCAAAGCCCTATGGACCTTGGTCAAAAGTAGTGCACTAGTATAAAGCGAATAGGGTGCCATTTGGGCGGCAGACAAAGTGCTTCCACAGGGGCAGGTAAAGGGGCCAGGGAAAGCCATCCCCATCATAGAGCTCTGATGTGTGTGCCGTGTGTTCCCTGGCTATCCATGCGCTCCCTCCCCTGGCCATAACAAACACACAGACCGCTGGAAAAACACAGGGCGCCTCCTTTCATGGTGAGGCCATCACACGCACACACACACACGTCCAGGAAAAGCAAGATCATCTGTTTCCCACATGAACGGAGACAGAATCAGATGGACCTGCCTACGGTATTTGTTGGTTTGGGTGTTTGTGTAAGATGCCTTGCGAGTGAACAGAGAAAAACATGCACTTCTCCTCAGGCCTTTGAACATGACCCTGTCTGATTTGATATTGCTGTGAGTGTGGGTGTATTGGGGCGGTTGCATCATTAGAAACACATGGGCACAGTGATCAGAAAGAGGAGCTGCAGCCTGGTTTCTGACCACATACAGTAACAGCTGAGAGTAGAGGTCAACTTCTATGGTTTTGTTTTCAGATGAATGACTCACTTGTCAACCCTACAGGGCCTTCTGTACTGTTAGTAGCATGACCAAAAATTCCATGTATTCATATTCCATTCCAACATTTCCACAACAAGCTTGCTTTAAACTTCAAATACATTGACTACCTATGTATCGCTTCAACTGCAACTAGCTATTACAACAGTAATCTGTTGCATCAACATTGCTATAGGTCTGTTATTGTCCCTAGTTAACACAATAACAAGATGAACTCATCTCGTCATCAAATATAAACTGTGTATTTCATACTACAGTAATAGACTGTGTCATACTAATTGATGAAGTTATCTGTTGTGCATCTTCTAGCATCTTCTCAGTTTCAGTTTCAAGTTTTTTTGTCGTATGTATGGGATACACATGGTATACGTCATCCAACGAAATGCTTACTTGCAGGTCCCTTCTCAACAATGCAACAACAATAAGAAATAATAAAAGATAAGAATATGAACATAAAGTTAATTGCTCAGTAGACTAGAATACATCTTTTAGCATAAGTATAATACAGGAAGGCACAATTTATAGTCCAATATTTACATGTGTATTGGGGAAGGGGAATGGGGGACAAGTGTTTAAATTGAGCAGTATAATAAGAGTCTGGTAGCAGCAGTTGTCATGTGTGAAGCATGAATGTATATGTGTGTGTGTATGTGTTGTGTTCATGAGTGAGTGCATTTGTACTAAGGTGCGGAGAATCAGAGCAGGTGGTCAGTCCAGTTCAAGTGTTCAGCAGTCTGATGGCTTGAAGATAGAAACTGTCTCTGAGCCTGTTGGTATCAGACCTCATGCTCCGATACTGTCTGCCCAACGGTAAGGGAGAGAACAGCTCATGGCTGGGGTGTGTGGGGTCCTTGATTCAAGAAGATGTCCTCAATGGGAGCACGATTCCAGTGATGTACTGGGCCATCTTCACCACCCGCTGGAGGGCCTTGTGGTCGTGGAAGGAGCAATTCCTGTACCAGGCCGTGATGCAATCGGTCAGGATGCTCTCGATGGTGCAGCGGTAGTATTTAGAGAGGATCCGGGGCGGCATTACGAATTTCTTCAGCTGCCTTAGGAAGTAGAGACGCTGTTGCGCCCTCTTTACAAGAGTGGTGGTGTTGGTTCATGACAAGTCCTCGGTGATGTGGACGCTGAGGAACATAAAACTTGTGACTCTCTCTACTGCCTTCCTGTTGATGTGGATCGGGGCATTTTCCCTCCTCTGCTTCCTGAAGTCAACAATCAACTCCTTTGTTTTGCTGACGTTGAGGTAAAGGTAGAGGTTCTAAAGATGAACTCATCACCAACCATTCACAGTTCATACTAACAGATGTTTGGTGTCATACTATCATAACAGACACATGTTAAGTAGATCATGTCTTGTGGAATCATTGCCTAATCTTAACTTCGGTCTAAGTGTCTGAAACACTGACAATGATGGGCCTTTAAACACCTAGCTGTAGGTATTGTATGTAGGTGAAGTCTCCTGAAACTGCTAGCGTGCATGTGTTTGTGTGTGTACTGTACACACCCATCACCCTTGGTCCATGATGGGAAAGCCAGTCCAGAGGCACGAAGGCTCCATTGGCACGAAGGCTCCACTGGCCAACTTTGTCTACTGAGCAGATGCTCCACAACTCTCTGCCTTGGGGGAAACATACTCTGTTACACCAGGGGCCAGTAAAACTATGACAAACCATATCAGGAGCCAAGACTAGATCTGCGTCCCAAATGGCACCCTATTACCTATTTAGTGCACTACTTTTGACCAGGGCCCTATGTGCCTTTTGGGACGCATTCTAGGGCCTGCCTGGTCAGTCTTAGAGGAAAATGTTCTGGCTGTGTTATTACAACAATCCTGTCAAAAACAACCAGAAAATCCATAAATGATTGGCTTTGCTGTGTCAGACCAAGACTAGAGACTGCCAAGTAGATATGACCATCAAAGACTGAGCTGGACACTTTCAAAGTACAATGTAGCTGCATACTTCTGTTATTACTGTAGTTAGCCTTCATACGATGTTAATATACTTCTGTTATGGCTGTAAAAAAAACAACAACCAGGAAATCAATCAGAAAGTCTTGGCTCTGCTGTGCTGTTGTGTTCATTCCCCTCCATACCGTATGCTATAAACCCTTTATCCTCATCATCACCCCAGGCACAGAGGCACACTGTAAATAGAGTCAAATAATTACTTCATCATGGATCTTCTGGGACTTGACTGATGACATAATCCTTGGATTGTCATAAAAGCTCTATCCGAGGTTTCAGGCAATGGTTTCATCCAACAATTCTGCATCATTTCCTTTACTGTTTTCTTTGTAAACTATATGCAGTTTTTCTCCTCAGTCCAGCCACACTACTGTGAATGGCTTTAGCACAACTCTTTCCTTGGCTTTAGCCTCCTGTGATTGGAACAAATCAGATTTAACCAATGGCTGCTTGTGAAATCATATTCAGGAAATGAATGGGCCAATCATCAAAGCACTCAGACAATGTGCCTAGCACTCAGGCCTACCGAAGATACACCCTATAGGCTTTAGCTCAGTGAGCTAGCATAGTCTTTTGGCATGCACTCTTTTTCTATAAGAGAATACCAAATGATACAATGAGCTCTATCTATCTATCACTTGGAACTTCACTGATATGAGACATATTTGCCATTCCTCTCCAGCGGGAGCTAATGACTGTAATTGTTACCTCAACTATTATTCAATTATTATCAATGAGGATCAGGAATGTGCCTTGGCCCTCCTCTCAAAATTGACAAAGTGTTGCAGGGTGCTCTGACACAACACTGACACCCAGGAGGGACAACCCCAACATTATGTTTTAACTGATGAATAGGTGGAGAGAGAGAGGGAAGGAGGGAGGAGAGAGAGAGAAAAGAAGGGAGGAACGTCAGCGTACTGGTATTCCAGACAGTGCTCCAAGATAATACAGAAGGAGGAAACCAGCATACTAACAGATAGAGGCTGAGTCCGGAATAGCACCTTATTCCCTATATCTAGTGCATTACTTTTGACCAGAGCCCTATGGTCAGAGAATATGGGTTATGAGCCTATGAGACGAGACCTGTGGCTCTGGTCAAAAGTAATGCACTATATAAGGAATAGGGTGCCATTTCGAGTGCAAACAACCTGTTTAGGGATATGGAACCCAATTGAGTTGAAATTAATTAATTAGACATTAGTGAAAGGACTGCAAGGAACACAGTGATTCACTTCACACCCTAATGAACAGAGCCCTGTTGACGCTGTAATGAATATGACCTACTACAACCTCCTGACATCTGTCAGTATGTAGTAGTCTACAGGATCAACAATGAATTGTGACACAATGGCACAGCATTACAGCCCAGCCAACAATAGAATTCCATGGATAAACCAATTTGAGAGGAATGTTTTGTATAGAAAGGGGGAAGAAAAAACACCCAATGGCACCCTATTCCCTACCTAGTGCACTAGCCTACTTTTGACCAGAGCCCTATAAAGTGCACTATATAGGGAATATGGTGCCATTTGGGAAGCAGACCAAATACAGTGGAGTGACATCCTAGTGAACTATTTGACTGGTGGACAGAGTATTATTAAGCTAATTGGTTGAGATTGATGCTGTGTTGTTTGTCTTTGACTGCATGGTGACGTTGCCGATGAAATTGTGCTCTAAAACAGTATAGACCATGACAGGTAGCCTACCACAGATTTGAAATATAATCTAAAACATAATATTATTTCTCAATCATTTCGGAAAACCACGAATAATTGCTTTAAAGGTTTGGTGTTTTTGTTATAATCATATTAGTGGTGTGTGGTTGTGTGGTTGTATGACTCTTTGACTCATTTTAGAATGTCTTAAATTATATTAACTGGCAACGCAAGGGTAGCTTGACCTCAGAAATATATAGTTCTATCAATGTGTCATTCTTTGTTACATAATTAGTGTTTGCTTGGAAAGTTTTTCTAAAAGTTCAAAATGTTGAACTAGTAGAGCCTACAGTTTAGGATCTCAGCTAGAGCTCTAGATCTTACAGTCTGTGGTAGAGGACAATTTCCCTCATGTTCTCTTTTCTCGCATACAGTGCAATAGAATGTAGTGCCTATTGTTAAATAGCCTACATATCCATCCATTTTTTTTCTCTCCATTCTGCATCCAAGACTTAAAGCTCCCCCCTCCAGGAGAGTTGGCAGCAGCAGACTAGTGTTATGCCGTCTGAAAGAAGTGCTTGCCCCCACAGAGGGAAACAAAATCACAGAGTTAGAACAGCAAGTAGCAGAGAGGAGAGCATTCAGTCAGGGCCAGATGGTTTGGGTTATAATGAGAATCAGTTTTCAGGCAGCCGTTCCACCGTCCTGCCTGCCTGTCGATAGCGGTTTCACTAGTCGGGATAAACACTTTAGCCTATCCATAATGTGACAAGACCTAAACATCCATCACTGACAGCTGTCCTGTCCATTGGTCCTGCTGAGTTCTCAAATATAAATCTATTTAAGCTTAAAATATTTGATAACTGTATAACTAATCAGGGTCAAATACCCAAAATAAAGATGTTTAAACACATTTCCTGGAGTAAATTATACAAAACTTATGACATTTTAAACACTTGAAAAAAAAAACGTTCATTTTTGCACTTTGGACCCGGACATTTTTTGGGGGGAAAAAGAAGAAGAAAAAAAGAAGTGAAACGAAAACATCCAGCTTTAAAAGCCTCCCAGCTTGAAAATAGTCTCGTTAACTTTATGACTGACTGTGTGTGATGTATAGGGACCATGATAACAAATGCACTAGCCGATTCTGCACATGACAACAACGCAACGATTTGCGCTCAAGCTTTACCCTAATAAAACTTTCATGCAACTAGTGCGATGTATAACAATGTATAAAGGTATCGCAACAATGTATCAAATGTATCGCCACAATGTCTAATTGTTATGTCGTTGTCTTCAGCTAGCGAGGTGAGACAGACATTTGACCGTAGTAGAACACTGCAACGAGGACTTACATTCATCTGCTCCTTCTCTGCCTCTTTGAGCGCACGCACGTCTGTTAGCAAATATCCCAACTATAACGGTCGCTTCTTTAAACAAATCCCTTCTGGAGTAAAAAGGCAGAGAAAAATTGTTAACTAAAGTCAAAAACCTTCTAAATTATATCCATTTCCGAAAGACAAAGTGGTATCCTTTACAAAGTATCCTTTTGGATGGTGAATGCGTTTTCACTCCAGCAACCTCTTCTTGTGATTTATTCTGTACCCTATTCCTTGTCAGGTGGCGAGGGATAGGCAATTGAAAAATAACTTTTTCCGCGACCGTTTCCTTTGTATGGTTTCAATTTTGTAGTCAGGACGTTGTCAACTTCTCTGCATCGGGACAGCATCCACACTAACAGTTACTGGAGCGTCTAGTTCCAGAGCTGATGCTGCTGCTGCCTCCCCTTGCGCAGAGTGAAACCCGACACCTCTCCATGGCTATGGACAGCCCTCCTTCAGATTGTGCTAATTTATTAAACACGTGCAGAAGTGTACGGTTATGTTGCTTGACAGCGCCGTGCTAGAGAGAGATGCCTCTGAGAGAGCAGAGGAGAGGAGAGGTGGACATTTCAGAACTCTGGTGCCACCAAGCTATGTAAAAGGGAAGTGTACAGTGGGGAAAAAAAGTATTTAGTCAGCCACCAATTGTGCAAGTTCTCCCACTTAAAAAGATGAGAGAGGCCTGTAATTTTCATCATAGGTACACGTCAACTATGACAGACAAATTGAGAAAAAAAATCCAGAAAATCACATTGTAGGATTTTTAATGAATTTATTTGCAAATTATGGTGGAAAATAAGTATTTGGTCACCTACAAACAAGCAAGATTTCCGGCTCTCACAGACCTGTAACTTCTTCTTTAAGAGGCTCCTCTGTCCTCCACTCGTTACCTGTATTAATGGCACCTGTTTGAACTTGTTATCAGTATAAAAGACACCTGTCCACAACCTCAAACAGTCACACTCCAAACTCCACTATGGCCAAGACCAAAGAGCTGTCAAAGGACACCAGAAACAAAATTGTAGACCTGCACCAGGCTGGGAAGACTGAATCTGCAATAGGTAAGCAGCTTGGTTTGAAGAAATCAACTGTGGGAGCAATTATTAGGAAATGGAAGACATACAAGACCACTGATAATCTCCCTCGATCTGGGGCTCCACGCAAGATCTCACCCTGTGGGGTCAAAATGATCACAAGAACGGTGAGCAAAAATCCCAGAACCACACGGGGGGACCTAGTGAATGACCTGCAGAGAGCTGGGACCAAAGTAACAAAGCCTACCATCAGTAACACACTACGCCGCCAGGGACTCAAATCCTGCAGTGCCAGACATGTCCCCCTGCTTAAGCCAGTACATGTCCAGGCCCATCTGAAGTTTGCTAGAGTGCATTTGGATGATCCAGAAGAGGATTGGGAGAATGTCATATGGTCAGATGAAACCAAAATATAACTTTTTGGTAAAAACTCAACTCGTCGTGTTTGGAGGACAAAGAATGCTGAGTTGCATCCAAAGAACACCATACCTACTGTGAAGCATGGGGGTGGAAACATCATGCTTTGGGGCTGTTTTTCTGCAAAGGGACCAGGACGACTGATCCGTGTAAAGGAAAGAATGAATGGGGCCATGTATCGTGAGATTTTGAGTGAAAACCTCCTTCCATCAGCAAGGGCATTGAAGATGAAACGTGGCTGGGTCTTTCAGCATGACAATGATCCCAAACACACCGCCTGGGCAACGAAGGAGTGGCTTCGTAAGAAGCATTTCAAGGTCCTGGAGTGGCCTAGCCAGTCTCCAGATCTCAACCCCATAGAAAATCTTTGGAGGGAGTTGAAAGTCCGTGTTGCCCAGCGACAGCCCCAAAACATCACTGCTCTAGAGGAGATCTGCATGGAGGAATGGGCCAAAATACCAGCAACAGTGTGTGAAAACCTTGTGAAGACTTACAGAAAACGTTTGACCTGTGTCATTGCCAACAAAGGGTATATAACAAAGTATTGAGAAACTTTTGTTATTGACCAAATACTTATTTTCCACCATAATTTGCAAATAAATTCATTAAAAATCCTACAATGTGATTTTCTGGAGAAAATGAATCTCATTTTGTCTGTCATAGTTGACGTGTACCTATGATGAAAATTACAGGCCTCTCTCATCTTTTTAAGTGGGAGAACTTGCACAATTGGTGGCTGACTAAATACTTTTTTTCCCCACTGTAAGCAATAAGGTGAATGCACTTTGAAGTAAATCTCAGCTCTGTTAAACGTACACTCAATAAAATATTTTATTGATCATAGCGATTCAGGAGTGTCGTTAAAGCAGGTCCATTTGCCCCTCCAACAGGTCTATCATCAGAATTTCTTTTGGTTCTAAATATCTCATACCTGATGAGCTGGTTGGGCTACTTGTCCCACCTGTATTAGGTAAATTAACTTTCATTTGCATAGTGAAGTAGGCTAAATGAAATGCTTCAGAAACACAATGATGTAATTGATTAGCAACATATTTGTCATTATGATAACCATCAACAAATATCACACAACATCACTGAAAAGGGGACATTTGGACCATGCCAAGATTCCGCTCCAGTAGACCTCCATGACAAGTTTGACATTGTTATGAGAACAGAAGGGTGTTTCCCTCTCAGACAATAAAAGGCGTGAAGGACTTCAATGGAATATTTTTCATCACATGTAGGACGCCCAGACAGACACAGCCCTGTTAGAAAAGAAAGAACAGAGAGAAGAAAGAGCCAGACTACTGGGTTGTGTCCCAAATGGCACCCTATTCTCTATATATAGGACTACTTTTGACCAAAGTCCTATTGGCCCTGGTCTAAAGTAGTGCACTACAAAGGGACGCAGCCCAGCACTCATGTTAAGAGTCTTGTCACCAAGCCCTGTTCTTCTCTCCATTAGGCGACTGCTTGGTTGAGAGGAGCATGTTACAGCTCCAGTCGTTAATGCATACAAAATGGCACCCTATTCCCTATATAGTGCACTACTTTTGACCAGGGCCCATTGGGCTCTGGTCAAAAGTAATGCACTATGCAGAGAATAGGGTGCCATTTGGGACATAGCCTATGTTATCGCTCTATGTTCCTGATTCAGTGTTCTCTCTGGAAGAGCAATGCTTTTATCTTCTACAGAGCTGGAGCCATGGCCTTGGATCACTTCCTGGTGCTGTCAATCAGTAGAAACAGCTAAACTAAAACCTCTGTCGTTCTTCATTCACAACCTGCCGATCATAAGAGTATGGACGAGGAACCATGGGTTGGAGTTAATCGTTCATTCACTTCCCTTACTGTGAGATGAATCTGTTTTTATCTGTGTCCCAACTCCTCCAGCTGCCAATACTGTGAAAATAGTCTTCAGTTATTTCCTACTATGGAGACACATATATTCCCATTCATTTATGTGGCTCTATACATTAAAATGTAACGTATTCTCACTATCTGGCCATCAGAAAACAGAAACTGAAGATCAATTTGCGCTTGGCCACATGTCAAGAACAACTAAAAGGCTTAAATAACTATTACAGCTGTCTTCCTGGTATGTCTGCAGATGGTAACTATGTTTTAGCATGAGAGAGATCAAGAGGATATGTTTCAATGCGTTTACTAGATTGAGATATTATATGCTTTGGGGTATTAAAATAGAAAATGAAGTTATCCTGAAAAACACACCGCTCAGTTTATTTATATTAACAGCGTTTGGAAGAGAGACAGAGCTGGCAACGACACACAGGCAATCTCTTTCTCACACACACACACGCAAACACAGACACACACACATACGCACAAAGAGACACACACACAGTGGTATAGTAAATTCTCATGGATGTTGGATCATAAAGAAAATTATTCGTTTTGGATGTGTCTTCTGCTAGACAGGAAATGCAGGATTGTTTCCTCCTTCTGACTCAAAAGGTTTTCTTTTAAATATATTTCAATACATTTTTGTTAATACTCAAGTGGGACAATAATGAACATTTCAGACTGAATCTGGACCAGATCATCTCTCATATTGAACTCGGTAATAACACAATAACATCCTCCTACATTTATCCTCATCAACGAAACATTATATCACTCTACACAGTCATCTACCTCCCTGTTCTAATAGACAAACCAACGGACTGGCTTTGAACCCAGATCCTCTGCATGCCTCAAGACTGTTAGCCCACTGAGGTAGGCAGTAGCTCTGGGAGGCTAACAAACACAAGTATCCAGGTCTCAGGCAATGTTACTCATCACGTGAACATAGTTCCTTGAACCACCTCCGTTACAAAATCATCAACACATTATCACATTTGCACCAGTTTACAACGTAACATCTAAACTTCCTTTGCATACTCTTCTTCTTTAGATAACTGGGTAGAGAGTCCTTCCTAGCTAGCAAGAGACAGGGCCATCGCTGTGAAGTCACATCATTGTGTTTGGACCTTAAACACACATACATCACTGCATATTTGTTCTATTACATTACCAGGATAATAAGCACAGTATCCAGCCAAGTTATTTTATGTGCTTCTCCTCTCTAGTCTCTACCAACAACCTGTCAGAGCCTTGCACTGAGGGGACCTTTACTCAAAACAGACTCCTCAACCTGGAACCACTCACAACTGGGCTGCATGTTGGATTGCGTCCTAAAAGGCACCCTATTCCCTACATAGTGCACTACTTTTGACCAGAGTCCTATGGAGCTGCCGCTGTGGGCCCTGGTCAAAAGTAATGCACTATGTAGGGAATAGGGTACCATTTCGTACACACCCTTAAAAGACTAGCGTCCTCCTCACAGGATACCATTAGGGAGGTCCATTGCATGCCTCAGTTAGAACTGGAGGTAACTAAGCTTGTGTGAAAGAGCAACAGCAGCGACAGATAAATCTCCTGTTGGGTTTGTTGTTAGTTTGTAAGATGACAGCGATCTGATTGGAGACATCTATCAGGAGATAGAGGAGAACAGATGTTTACAATGTGGTTGAACACTGGAGGGAAATAATGCAACCAAATAGGCTCAGCTCTCTGTCTCTCTGTCTGTCTCTGCTGTCTCTCTGTCTCTCTCTATGTTTCTCTGTCTGTCTGTCTGTCTGTCCTTTCTCTCTGTCTCTCTGTCTCTCTGTCTCTCTGTCTCTCTGTCTGTCGGTCTCTCCTTTCTCTCTCTCTCTCTCTCTCTCTCTCTCTCTCTCTCTCTCTCTCTCTCTCTGTCTGTCTGTCTGTCTGTCTGTCTGTCTGTCTGTCTGTCTGTCTGTCTGTCTGTCTGTCTGTCTGTCTGTCTGTCTGTCTGTCTGTCTGTCTCTCTCTCTCTCTCTCTCTCTCTCTCTCTCTCTCTCTCTCTCTCTCTCTCTCTCTCTCTCTCTCTCTCTCTCTCTCTCTCTCTCTCCTCTCTGCTGTCCTGTCAAATCATTCAATAGTGTGTGTTTTCCCAGTGACACTGTAAATACCTTGAGACCTGACTAATTCCAAAACAAATATTCTCAACAGCATTTATTCAAATGTACTGACAACCTTCCATACACCTGCTACAATAACCATATTTTCATTACCATAATCTAAGGGGAAATATGGAATATATTTATTGTACTAACATGCTCCCCAGGTTGCAATAGGGAATCTTGTGCCTCTGCCTCTCTAAAACTATACTGCATCCCAAGTGGCACCATATTCCATACAAAAGTAGTGCACTGTATAGGTATAGTGCCATTTGGGACGCATACTATCATGTATAAACATAGGACAGGCAGTGCCGTTGCAGTTGCATCCTCATCACTTTGCTACTGATGGGTTCTCCATCTTTCATCACAACTCATGTTTTAAATGATGCCCCTGTCACACGGCACGTCCTGTAAGATAAATACTCTGTTCCATTTTCATACATAGTGGTGGCTCCTTAGTGGTCGACTGTTGCTGGGCCACCGTAGTGGAAGCCTCATCCTGATCAGGCAGTGATGTATTGGGAGCAGTGGGCTGTGTGTTGCATCACTGAGGATCACACACACACGCATGCACACACACATACACTGTGGAAGGAAGATCAAGGTGCTATAATGTAATAGAGTAGAGATCTGCTTTTCGACTCTGTAGTGCGGTGTCATCCACATCACGGGGCTGTGGTCGGGGTAATGACGGTGTGATGGCTATTTCTGTGTCTTCTGACCGGGAATTAGACAGCAGACCACAGAGCCTGGTTCCTATGGAGCAGCTGGAAGTACCAGAGAGAAATAATAAGCACAGCTAGTGTCACGCCCTGACTCAGGGGACTCTTATATGTTGAGTCAGGGTGTGTAGATTCTTTGTGGTGTTTATTCAGTGGGTGTTATTCTAGTATGTGTAGTTCTATGTTGGCCGGTGTGGTTCCCAATCAGAGGCAGCTGTCGCTCGTTGTCTCTGATTGGGGATCATACTTAGGCAGCCTATTGGCACTAGCGGGTTGTGGGATCTTGTTCCGTGTAAGGTATGTTGTGTGTGCTACCTTGGACTTCACATTTCGTTTAGTTTGTTGTTTTGTCGTTGTGTTTATTTGGTTTAATAAACATGTATGTATATCACGCTGCGCCTTGGTCTGACCCGTCAATGAACGAACGTGACAGAAGATCCCACCAAACGAGGACCAAGCAGCGTGCCCAGGCGGAGCGAATAGCCATGTCACAGGTGGGCAATTTGTGGTCATGGGAAGAGATATTTGCGGGGAGAGGACCATGGGCTAAGGTAGATGCCCAGGCAGGAGAGGTGCAATGGCAACACGGAGGAGGCCGGTCGAGGAGGAAGCCCGAGAAGCAGCCCCAAGAAAATGTTTTGGGGGGGCACACGGGGTGGTTGGCGGAGCCTAGTGTCAGAGCAGAGCCAACTCCCCCTACTCACGCGAGGAAGCGTATGACTGGGCAGGCTCCGTGTTATGCGGAGCTACGTACTGTGTCGCCAGTGCGCCGGCACAGTCCTGTACGTCCTTTGCTTGCACCACGCACGTGCCGTGCGAAGATGGGCATCCAGCCAGGACGGGGTGTGCCGGCTCAACGCTCCTGGTCTCCAGTACGCCTCCTCGGTCCCGCATATCCTGCGCCAGTTCTACGAACTGTATCGCCAGTGCGCGAGCACTGCCCAGTGCTTCCTGTGCTGATGCCTCACACATACTGTGCGGAAGTAGGCATTCAGCCAGGACGGGTGGTGCCAGCTCTCCGCTCCAGACCTCCAGTCCGCCTCCACAGTCCGGCCCGGCCTGTTCCTGCTCCTCGCACCAAGCCAGTGGTGCGGGTCGCCAGCCCGGCCAGTTCCTGCTCCTCGCACCAAGCCAGTGGTGCGCGTCGCCAGCCCGGCCCGGCCTGTTCCTGCTCCTCGCACCAAGCCAGTGGTGCGCGTCGCCAGTCCGGCCCGGCCTGTTCCTGCTCCTCGCACCAAGTCAGTGGTGCGCGTCGCCAGTCCGGCCTGTTCCTGCTCCTCGCACCAAGCCAGTGGTGCGCGTCGCCAGTCCGGCCCGGCCTGTTCCTGCTCCTCGCACCAAGCAAGTGGTGCGCGTCGCCAGTCCGGCCCGGCCTGTTCCTGCTCCTCGCACCAAGCCAGTGGTGCGCGTCGCCAGTCCGGCCCGGCCTGTTCCTGCTCCTCGCACCAAGCCAGTGGTGCGCGTCGCCAGTCCGGCCCGGCCTGTTCCTGCTCCTCGCACCAAGCCAGTGGTGCGTGTTCCCAGTCCGGCACGGCCCGTGCCCGTTCCACCGGTGCCTGGTCCGGCACCGGTCAGCGGCTCCACTCCGGAGCCAGAGCAGTCCGCTCCACCGGTGCCTGATCCAGCTCCGGTCAGCTGCTCCACTCCGGAGCCAGAGCAGTCCGCTCCACTGGTGCCCAGTCCAGCTCTGGTCAGCGGCTCCAGTCCGGAGCCTGACGTCAGCCCCTCTCCAGGTTCGGGGTCTCTCACACCAGAGTCCAGACAGGGTCTGGAGTATCGTGGGAGGAAGGAGAGGGGAAGCAGCGTGCTGAGGTCCAGACCGGACCAGGGGCGTATTGGGGGGGCGGGGAGATTGTGGTCGTCACGCCCGGAGCCGGATCCGCCTCCGAGGTGGAATGCCCACCCGGACCCTTCCCTGTCATGTCAGGTTGGTGCGGTCGGAGTCCGCACCTTTGGGGGGGGGGGGTACTGTCACGCCCTGACTCAGGGGACTCTTATATGTTGAGTCAGGGAGTGTAGATTCTTTGTGGTGTTTATTTAGTGGGTGTTATTCTAGTATGTGTAGTTCTATGTTGGCCGGTGTGGTTCCCAATCAGAGGCAGCTGTCGCTCGTTGTCTCTGATTGGGGATCATACTTAGGCAGCCTATTGGCACTAGTGGGTTGTGGGATCTTGTTCCGTGTAAGGTATGGTGTGTGTGCTACCTTGGACTTCACGTTTCGTTTAGTTTGTTGTTTTGTCGTTGTGTTTATTTGGTTTAATAAACATGTACGTATATCACGCTGCGCCTTGGTCTGACCCGTCAATGAACGAACGTGACAGCAAGCCTAGCCAGCTTCATCATGAGAGAAAATTAAAACTGCAGTCTGTGATTAGAAAGAACAACAAACCCGGCGGCACTGCAACTTAATTTTGGTAAACAACTGAGGGATGCGGAAATGTAAGAAATGTAACCCCTCTGAAGTTTATAGACAGAGCTATGGATGCTAGGACTGACCGTCCATGAGATCAAAATGATAGTTTTAAGCATGTTTTAAAGCTATACAGTGTTTGTTTACAATTGCAAAACAAGCTTATATTTTGAGTTCTGATGGGGTAAGACAGTTGAACTAAGCACATGAGGCATGTATAGTTTAGCCTATATTCTTCAACAATCAACCTCTATATATCATACATTTAAACGCCCAAAAAAAAAAAATTGATGTACCAAATGCAGACTGTAGCTTTAATAAGCGTGAGACAGGCCGCTTGACAGTGAGGAAATAGCATGGAGCAGACCAGCCCTGAGTTCAGACTGGGCAGTAAAATGAGATGGGGGCTACGATCCAAATGGTACCGTATTCCCTTTATAGTAAAAAAGGTGCCATTTAGGAGGCAACTGGAGTCTGTCTTGTGTACATATCATTGTCCTCATAACAAACCCATAAACAGAGCGTTGCTTTGAGTCATTTTATATTTATATTTGAGAGGGGTATGAGCAGATAATAGACCAAATATTATTGTGATCATCATCACATATTGGAAACCTGCGCTTGGCAGAACTATACAGAGATATGCCGCCTTTCTCTGTCAACTGGTTTTACTGTGAAACAGAGCAGGCACTGTTTGAACAGTGTTTCTAGCAATGTCTGTGTCCCAAATGGCACCCTATTCCCTATTTGGTGCACTGCTCTTGGCCAGGGCCCATAGGGCTCTGATCAAAAGTAGTGTGCTATATAGGTAATAGGATGCCATTTGGGAAATAACCAGTTCAGTATGAAACAAATCTAAATACAAACATGTTACGAAAATGAACCGGCTAACACATACTGACTGTATTAGAGAAAACCGTGCGTGAAAAGACACAATTATAATGTATTTTAAAATCTGTTTGTTGTTGGGTTGTTTGACATTATATCCTGCTGTATACAAACATTGTATCAGTTCTGTCTTTGGGGTAATACCAAACATGACTATAAAACAGGTCTTGCAAACAGCAGTTTTCAGCACATTCCAGATTTAGCAACATTTCAAGTGTCTGCGTCCAACATTGCACCCAATTCCCTTTGTAGTGCATTACTTTTGACCAAAGCCATGGGGTCAAAAGTTGTCACGACTTCTGCCGAGGCTGCCTCCCCTCCTTGTTCGGGCAGGCTTCAGCGTTTGTCGTCACCGGCTTACTAACACTGCCGCCACAATTATCATCATCACATTTGTCTTGTCTTGTCAATCACACACACCTGGTTCTAATCCCCTCATTAGTCCGTGTATAAGTGTTCCCTCTGCCCCCTTGTCCTTGTGGGTGATTGTTTGAATGTGAGAGTAGTGTAGCTCGGTGGAGCTACTCGTACCATTTTGTTGCCATGGTAGATATTTCCCCTGTGCCTATATATTGTATGGAGATACAGTTACAGTGTATTGCCAGGGTAGATAGTTTCCCCTGTGCATGTTTCGTTTGTCGCTATTCCAGCGTATTTTGTGTAATGAAGGAATAAACTCTGTATTCGGTAATTACCCTCCTGCGCCTGACTCCTTCCATCACACTCATCACAAAAGTATTGCGGAAAATGGGGAATAGGGTGCCATTTGGGACGTAGTTTGGATTCGGGTCTACATGAACATAACACATGCCTCTCTCTGGTTCTCCATCATAACTACAACCAGAGAAGGTTGTTAACAGACTATCTCTGCTATAACCCCCACACACCTGGTTGTACACAAACTGACAAATGTTTACACAATCCACAAACATTTCTCCATGCTTCCTGTGGTTAACTACAGCAAGTTCATAGGTCCATAGAGGTGGTGGGTCAGCCAGTCTATCCATGTTGGGGATTTGTTTCTCATTGTTTCTCAGGTTCATTAAACTGGCCTATAAACACTATGGCTGCACATGCACATGCACTAGTCAGAACACACTCATAAACCCACAGCTTTTAGTGTCTGTGTCCCAATATATTCTGTATATATATAGTGCACTACTTCTGACCAGGGCTCATAGGGTGCCACTTGGGATGCAGACACTGAAAGCTGTGGGTTTATGAGTGTGTTCTGATGAGTCCCCGCTCTCCTCTCCTCTCCTCTCCTCTCCTCTCCTCCAGTCCAGTGACTAGCTACAGCACTATATTACGGTGAGAAGTTGAGAAGTCCCAGTCCAGTTTTGGATAATTTATTTCCTGATCCCTCTGATGTTGGGGGCCCCCGTCCGCTCTATTGATATACCATGGTGTGTGTGTGTGTGTGTGATTTTGTATGACGAAACCCGAAGCAGAAGCAGGGGGTGGACGGTTGGTTCCCCCAGAACACTGTTGGTTATGAGGCAACCTGAGCCTGGGTCTGTTATTGTTCTCTTAATAGCTGTGAGAACCATGTGGTCTGTGTCCCAAATAACACTATTCACTATATAGTGCACTGCTTTGACCAGGGGCCGTAGGGCTCAGGGTAAAAGTAGTGCACTATAAAGTGAATAGGGTGCCATTTGGGATGCACGCTCAGACTTATTGGTGTGGCAGGTTGTGTGGATAAATACAGCACACACTTGCTCTTTCATCTCTGTGTTGGGGTGTGAAATATAAACACTTCACACACACGGCACGGATATAGGCATGGATAGAAATTGGATCTATAGTATATGAACATGAAGCACGACACGTTTGTGAAGTAAACTTCCAGAGCAGGTACATTTTGGAGTGGCATGATCAGTGGACTTATGGTGCGTGTGGTTGCGTGTGTGTGTGGTTGCGTGTGTGTGTGTGGTTGCGTGTGTGTGTGGGTGCATGCCTGCGTGCCTGCATGTGTGTGTGCCTTCTTGCTTGCTTTGCATATGTGTGTGTGGGCTTTCAGAGTGTAGTAATAGGGGAAAGGACAGAAACAGAGTTCACAGGTGGTTTCCATTAGGCTGTGTATCATTCCTGCCTCTTCATCATCTTCTGGTTCATCATCTTCAGGAAGAAGTGCTTTTAAAGAGTCTCTGTTTAGGGTTTCTGGATCCTGCACTCTGGAAAATACTACAAGAAATCTCATTTTTTGTGAACAGAAAGCTACTAAACACGTGCTGAAAAGTTGGAGACTGACCATTGACTGAGGAGCGTGCTAGACATACAAACTCTGTGCACACAGCAAAACAATGGAATACCTCAACTCCACCTACTCAAAACACCCATCCCTTTAAAAACAAACACATACTTGGAGGATTTCTACACCAAGATAGTTGTCTGATATCTTACTAACAGTGGCCTCAAGTCTATACTTCTTCTTCTTCTTCTTCTTCTTCTTCTTCTTCTTCTTCTTCTTCTTCTTCTTCTTCTTCTTCTTCTTCTTCTTCTTCTTCTTCTTCTTCTCCTTCTTCTTCTTCTTTAGAGCTAGAGGCCCAAATCCTACCCTGAAGAGTGGTTAACCTCAGAGAGGATAAAAAAGACTAGCTGTCCATCATCATACGAGTCATAGGGTGCATCCAAAATAGTACCCTATTCCCTACATAGCGCACTACTTTTGACCAGGGTCAAAATTAGTGCACTATATAGGGAATATGGTACAGTGTACTATGTAGGGAATAGGGTGCCATTTGGGATGCAACCATAATGTTTGTCTAAGTCTGCCCTGGGCAAACTAAATATGTCTCCTTCAGCCTGCTGTAGCAGAGGAGGACATGAAAGGAAGTCAGATTTATATGAAAGATCTACACGGCCTGGGGGGTGGTCCTACCGTCGTTCACAGAGACACACCTTCACTGGGGCCACAGCTCTGTGATGCCAGCTATCCAACTAACTTCATTACTTGTATTATCTGTTATTATGGGATGGAGAAAAAAGGGAGACTATTGGTTCCTCGTTGTGAGCCAAGTCAGGGTTGACTTACAGTTAGAGAGATATGGAGATCACACACACACACACACACACACACACACACACACACACACACACACACACACACACACACACACACACACACACACACACACACACACACACAGATCTCCTCTTAACCCCACCACTGGTCTCCCCAGTCCCCACAGCCAGCATGGCTTCAAAGACTATAGACTGCAGTATCAAATACATGCATCAAACACCCTCTCCCTGTTTATACAAGATATCCAGTGCTATATAAATAAACACGGTGTCAGCTGCTGTGTTCTGCCCTTTATTCTGCTTCCCTCTGGACATAGTGTTCCCCATTTCCCCTCGCAAAGTTAGACCTTTATCCTACTCCCTCATTTACCTGTTAATGATAGTGTGTTAAATGTGTTAAATTCCTTATCTGGATCTATCAATGACACCTACCACCATACAATGTACTGTCTATTGGTTATGTTCTACTGGACCGTGCTATTATTCTCAGAAACTATTAGAAGTTAACTTACAATGACAAAAAACAAGCTCTAACTCCTGTCCTTGTTCTGTACCTCTGTCTATGTCTCTGCCCCAGCTTTGAACTAGTGTCCTTATGGTGTCTGCGACCCTGGGTTGCTACCATCCGTATCCACGGGAGACTGCAGGTGGCTGGAGGCCAGGCGGAGCCAGGAAATTGCTTTGGGCCTTTGTGCTAACCCCCTCCTCCTTCCCATCCCCCAAACACACACCCTCCTCCAGTCTTCCCAAATGGCACCGTATTCCCTACAGTGAGGGAAAAAAGAATTTGATCCCCTGCTGATTTTGTAAGTTTGCCCACTGACAAATACATGATCAGTCTATAATTTTAATGGTAGGTTTATTTGAACAGTGAGAGACAGAATAACAACAAAAAAATCCAGAAAAACGCATGTCAACATTTTTATAAATAAATAAAATAAAAATAAGTATTTGACCCCTCTGCAAAACATGACTTAGTACTTGGTGGCAAAACCCTTGTTGGCAATCACAGAGGTCAGACGTTTCTTGTAGTTGGCCACCAGGTTTGCACACATCTCAGGAGGGATTTTGTCCCACTGCAGATCTTCTCCAAGTCATTAAGGTTTTGAGCGTGACGTTTGGCAACTCGAACCTTCAGCTCCCTCCACAGATTTTCTATGGGATTAAGGTCTGGAGACTGGCTAGGCCACTCCAGGACCTTAATGTGCTTCTTCTTGAGCCACTCCTTTGTTGCCTTGGCCGTGTGTTTTGGGTCATTTTCATGCTGGAATAACCATCCACGACCCATTTTCAATGCCCTGGCTGAGGGAAGGAAGTTCTCACCCAAGATTTGACGGTACATGGCCCCATCCATCGTCACTTAGCAGAAAAACACCCCCAAAGCATAATGTTTCCACCTCCATGTTTGACGGTGGGGATAGTGTTCTTGGGGTCATAGGCAGTATTCCTCCTCCAAACACGGCGAGTTGAGTTGATGCCAAAGAGCTCGATTTTGGTCTCATCTGACCACAACACTTTCACCCAGTTCTCCTCTGAATCATTCAGATGTTCATTGGCAAACTTCAGACGGGCCTGTATATGTGCTATCTTGAGCAGGGGGACCTTGCGGGCGCTGCAGGATTTCAGTCCTTCACGGCGTAGTGTGTTACCAATTGTTTTCTTGGTGACTATGGTCCCAGCTGCCTTGAGATCATTGACAAGATCCTCCCGTGTAGTTCTGGGCTGATTCCTCACCGTTCTCATGATCATTGCAACTCCACGAGGTGAGATCTTGCATGGAGCCCCAGGCCGAGGGAGATTGACAGTACTTTTGTGTTTCTTCCATTTGCGAATAATCGCACCAACTGTTGTCACCTTCTCACCAAGCTGCTCGGCGATGGTCTTGTAGCCCATTCCAGCCTTGTGTAGGTCTACAATCATGTCCCTGACATCCTTGGAGAGCTCTTTGGCCATGGTGGAGAGTTTGGAATCTGATTGATTGATTGCTTCTGTGGACAGGTGTCTTTTATACAGGTAACAAACTGAGATTAGGAGCATTCCTTTAAGAGTGTGCTCCTAATCTCAGCTCGTTACCTGTATAAAAGACACCTGGGAGCCAGAAATCTTTCTGATTGAGAGGGGGTCAAATACTTATTTCCCTCATTAAAATGCAAATCAATGTATAAAATTTTTGACATGCGTTTTTCTGGATTTCTTTGTTGTTATTCTCTCTCACTGTTCAAATAAACCTACCATTAAAATTATAGACTGATCATTTCTTTGTCAGTGGGCAAACGTACAAAATCAGCAGGGGATCAAATACTTTTTTCCCTCACTGTATATAGTGGACTACATTTTTGACCAAGGCCTATATTCCCTATATAGTGCACTACTTTTGACAAGAGCCCTATGGGCCCTGCTTAAATGTAGTAGACTATTTAGGGAATAGGGTGCCATTTGGGATAAAGCCTTCATCTGTAGTGAGCACATCCATCTGTCTGCTGAGGTCTGATTCTTCACACTCAGTCAGCACCCTCCTCTTGGCAGCAGCAGCACGGACTGGCAGAGAGAATGGCTCACATCAACACCATTATGCCAGAAACCCTAGACCCACTCCAATTTGCATACCGCCCCAACAGATCCACAGATGATGCAATCTCTATTGCGCTCCACACTACCCTTTCACACCTGGACAAAAGGAACACCTATGTGAGAATGCTATTCATTGACTACAGCTCAGCGTTCAACACCATAGTGCCCTCAAAGCTCATCACTAAGCTAAGGACCCTGGGACTAAACAACTCCCTCTGCAACTGGATCCTGGACTTCCTGACGTGCCGCCCCCAGGTGGTAAGGGTAGGTAACAACACATCCGCCACGATGATCCTCAACACGGGGGCACCTCAGGGGTGCATGCTCAGTCCCCTCATGTAGTCCCTGTTCACTCATGACTGCATGGCCAGGCACGACTCCAACACCATCATTAAGTTTGCCGACGACACAACAGTGGTAGGCCTGATCACCGACAACGACGAGACAGCCTGTAGGGAGGAGGTCAGAGACCTGGCCGTGTGGTGCCAGGCCAACAACCTCTCCCTCAACGTGATCAAGACAAAGGAGATGATTGTGGACTACAGGAAAAAGAAGAGGACCGAGCACGCCCCCATTCTCATCGACAGGGCTGTAGTGGAGCAGATTGAGAGCTTCAAGTTCCTTGGTGTCCACATCACCAACAAACTAACATGGTCCAAGCACACCAAGACAGTCATGAAGAGGGCACGACAAAACCTATTCCCCCTAAGGAGACTGAAAAGATTTGGCATGGGTCCTCAGATCATCAAAAGGTTCTACAGCTGCACCATCGAGAGCATCCTGACAGGTTGCATCACTGCCTGGTATGGCAACTGCTCAGCCTCCGACCGCAAGGCACTACAGAGGGTAGTGCGTACGGCCCAGTACATCACTGGGGCCAAGCTTCCTGCCATCCAGGACCTCTATACCAGGCAGTGTCAGAGGAAGCACCTAAGAATTGTCAAAGACTTCAGCCACCCTAGTCATAGACTGTTCTCTCTGCTACCGCATGGCAAGCAGTACCGGAGCGCCAAGTCTAGGTCCATGAGGCTTCTAAACAGCTTCTACCCCCAAGCCATAAGACTCCTGAACATCTAATCAAATGGCTACCCAGACTATTTGCATTGCCCCCCCCCCTTTACACTGCTGCTACTCTCTGTTTATTATCTATGCATAGTCACTTTAATAACTCTACCTGTACATATTACCTCAATTACCTCAACTAACCGGTGCCCCCGGACATTGACTTGGTACCGGTACGCTGTGTATAGCCTCGCTATTGTTATTTTTACTGCTGCTCTTTAATTATTTGTTACTTTTACAATGCTCAAAAAAATAAAGGGAACACTTAAACAACACATCCTAGATCTGAATGAATGAAATAATCTTATTAAATACTTTTTTCTTTACATAGTTGAATGTGCTGACAACAAAATCACACAAAAATTATCAATGGAAATCAAATTTATCAACCCATGGAGGTCTGGATTTGGAGTCACCCTCAAAATTAAAGTGGAAAACCACACTACAGGCTGATCCAACTTTGATGTAATGTCCTGAATTCCTATCAGACCTTGTAGTCATAGCAGATCATATTCTAATTTTTGGTGATTTTAATATTCACATGGAGAAGTCCACAGACCCACTCCAAAAGTCTTTCGGAGCCATCATCGACTCAGTGGGTTTTGTCCAACATGTCTCTGGACCTACTCACTGCCACAGTCATACTCTGGACCTAGTTTTGTCCCATGGAATAAATGTTGTAGATCTTAATGTTTTTCCACAAAATCCTGGACTATCGGACCACCATTTTATTACGTTTGCAATCGCAACAAATAATCTGCTCAGACCCCAACCAAGGAGCATCAAAAGTCATGCTATAAATTCTCAGACAACACAAAAATTCCTTGATGCCCTTCCAAACTCCTTCTGCCTACCCAAGGACGTCAGAGGACAAAAATCAGTTAACCACTTAACTGAGGAACTCAATTTAACCTTGCGCAATACCCTAGATGCAGTTGCACCCCTAAAAACGAAAAACATTTGTCATAAGAAACTAGCTCCCTGGTATACAGAAAATACCCGAGCTTTGAAGCAAGCTTCCAGGAAATTGGAACGGAAATGGCGCCACACCAAACTGGAAGTCTTCCGACTAGCTTGGAAAGACAGTACCGTGCAGTACCGAAGAGCCCTCACTGCTGCTCGATCATCCTACTTTTCCAACTTAATCGAGGAAAATAAGAACAATCCAAAATTTCTTTTTGATACTGTTGCAAAGCTAACTAAAAAGCAGCATTCCCCAAGAGAGGATGGCTTTCACTTCAGCAGTAATAAATTCATGAACTTCTTTGAGGAAAAGATCATGACCATTAGAAAGCAAATTACGGACTCCTCTTTGAATCTGCGTATTCCTCCAGGGCTTAGCTGTCCTGGATCTGCACAGATCTGCGAGGGCCTGGGATCGGGAGAGACACTTAAGTGTTTTAGTACTATATCTCTTGACACAATGATGAAAATAATCATGGCCTCTAAACCTTCAAGCTGCATACTGGATCCTATTCCTACTAAACTGCTGAAGGAGCTGCTTCCTGTGCTTGGCCCTCCTATGTTGAACATAATAAACAGCTCTCTATCCACCGGATGTGTACCAAACTCACTAAAAGTGGCAGTGATAAAGCCTCTCTTGAAAAAGCCAAACCTTGACCCGGAAAATATAAAAAACTATCGGCCTATATCGAATCTTCCATTCCTCTCAAAAATTTTAGAAAAAGCTTTTTGTGCAGCAACTCACTGCCTTTCTGAAGACAAACAATGTATACGAAATGCTTCAGTCTGGTTTTAGACCCCATCATAGCACTGAGACTGCACTTGTGAAGGTGGTAAATGACCTTTTAATGGCGTCAGACCGAGGCTCTGCATCTGTCCTCGTGCTACTAGACCTTAGTGCTGCCTTTGACACTATCGATCACCACATTCTTTTGGAGAGACTGGAAACCCAAATTGGTCTACACGGACAAGTTCTGGCCTGGTTTAGATCTTACCTGTCGGAAAGATATCAGTTTGTCTCTGTGAATGGTCTGTCCTCCGACAAATCAACTGTACATTTCGGTGTTCCTCAAGGTTCCGTTTTAGGACCACTATTGTTTTCACTATATATTTTACCTCTTGGGGATGTTATTCGAAAACATAATGTTAACTTTCACTGCTATGCGGATGACACACAGCTGTACATTTCAATGAAACATGGTGAAGCCCCAAAATTGCCCTCGCTAGAAGCCTGTGTTTCAGACATAAGGAAGTGGATGGCTGAAAACTTTCTACTTTTAAACTCGGACAAAACAGAGATGCTTGTTCTAGGTCCCAAGAAACAAAGAGATCTTCTGTTAAATCTGACAATTCATCTTGATGGTTGTAAAGTCGTCTCAAATAAAACTGTGAAGGACCTCGGCGTTACTCTTGACCCTGATCTCTCTTTTGACGAACATATCAAGACTGTTTCAAGGACAGCTTTTTTCCATCTACGTAACATTGCAAAAATCAGAAATGTTCTGTCCAAAAATGATGCAGAAAAATTAATCCATGCATTTGTTACTTCTAGGTTAGACTACTGCAATGCTCTACTTTCCGGCTACCCGGATAAAGCACTAAATAAACTTCAGTTAGTGCTAAATACGGCTGCTAGAATCCTGACTAGAACCAAGAAATTTGATCATATTACTCCAGTGCTAGCTTCCCTACACTGGCTTCCTGTTAAGGCAAGGGCTGATTTCAAGGTTTTACTGTTAACCTATAAAGCGTTACATGGGCTTGCTCCTACCTATCTTTCCGAGTTGGTCCTGCCGTACATACCAATACGTACGCTACGGTCACAAGACGCAGGCCTCCTAATTGTCCCTAGAATTTCTAAGCAAACAGCGGAGGCAGGGCTTTCTCCTATAGATCTCCATTTTTATGGAACAGTTTGCCTACCCATGTGAGAGACGCAGACTCGGTCTCAACCTTTAAGTCTTTACTGAAGACTTATCTCTTCAGTAGGTCATATGATTGAGTGTAGTCTGGCCCAGGAGTGTGAAGGTGAACGGAAAGGCTCTGGAGCAACGAACAGCCCTTGCTGTCTCTGCCAGGCCGGTTCCCCTCTCTCCACTGGGGTTCTCTGCCTCTAACCCTGTTACAGGGGCTGAGTCACTGGCTTGCTGGTGCTCTTTCATGCCGTCCCTAGGAGGGGTGCGTCACTTGAGTGGGTTGAGTTACTGACGTGATCTTCCTGTCTGGGTTGGCGCCCCCCCTTGGTTTGTGCTGTGGTGGAGACCTCTGTGGGCTATACTCGGCCTTGTCTCAGGATTGTAAGTTGGTGGTTGAGGATATCCCTCTGGTGGTGCGGGGGCTGTGCTTTGGCAGAGTGGGTGGGGTTATATCCTTCCTGTTTGGCCCTGTCCGGGGTTTCTTCGGATGGGGCCACAGTGTCTCCGGACCGCTCCTGTCTCAGCCTCCAGTATTTATGCTGCAGTAGTTTATGTGTCGGGGGGCTGGGGGTTAGTTGGTTATACCTGGAGTACTTCTCCTGTCTTATCCAGTGTCCTGTGTGAATTTAAGTATGCTCTCTCTCTAATTCTCTCGTTCTCTCTTTCTCTCTGAGAACCTGAGCCCTAGGACCATACGTCAGGACTACCGGGCATGCTGACACCTTGCTGTCCCCAGTCCGCCTGGCCTTGCTGCTATTCCAGTTTCAACTGTTCTGCCTGCGGTTACGAAACCCCCTACCTGTCCCAGACCTGCTGTTTTCAACTCTTAATGATCGGCTATGAAAAGCCAACTGAGAGACCTGAGCCCTAGGACCATACGTCGGGACTACCGGCCGTGGTGACTCCTTGCTGTCCCCAGTCCGCCTGGCCTTGCTGCTATTCCAGTTTCAACTGTTCTGCCTGCGGTTATGGAACCCCTACCTGTCCCAGACCTGCTGTTTTCAACTCTTAATGATCGGCTATGAAAAGCCAACTGAGATTTATTCCTGATTATTATTTGACCATGCTTGTCACTTATGAACATTTTTGAACATCTTGGCATGGTTCTGTTATAATCTCCACCCGGCACAGCCAGAAGAGGACTGGCCACCCCTCATAGCCTGGTTCCTCTCTAGGTTTCTTCCTAGATTTTGGCCTTTCTAGGGAGTTTTTCCTAGCCACCGTGCTTCTACACCTGCATTACTAGCTGTTTGGGGTTTTAGGCTGGGTTTCTGTACAGCACTTCGAGATATTAGCTGATGTAAGAAGGGCTATATAAAATAAAATTGATTGATTGATTGATTGATGTCCTTAAAACAAGTCAAAATGAGGCTCAGTAGTGTGTGTGGCCTCCACGTGCCTGTATGACGTCCCTACAACACCTGGGCATGCTCCTGATGAGGTGGCGAATGGTCTCCTGAGGGATCTCCTCCCAGACCTGGACTAAAGCATCCACCAACTCCTGGACAGTCTGTGGTGCAACGTGGCGTTGGTGGATGGAGCGAGACATGATGTCCCAGATATGCTCAATTGGATTCAGGTCTGGGGAACGGGCGGGCCAGTCCATAGCATCAATGCCTTCCTCTTGCAGGAACTGCTGACACACTCCAGCCACATGAGGTCTAGCATTGTCTTGCATTAGGAGGAACCCAGGGCCAACCGCACCAGCATATGGTCTCACAAGGGGTCTGAGGATCTCATCTCGGTACCTAATGGCAGTCAGGCTACCTCTGGCGAGCACATGGAGGGCTGTGCGGCCCCCCAAAGAAATGCCACCCCACACCACGATTGTCCCACCGCCAAACCGGTCATGTTGGAGGATGTTGCAGGCAGCAGAACGTTCTCCACGGCGTCTCCAGACTGCCACGTCTGTCACATGTGCTCAGTGTGAACCTGCTTTAATCTGTGAAGAGCACAGGGCGCCAGTGGCGAATTTGCCAATCTTGGTGTTCTCTGGCAAATGCCAAACGTCCTGCACGGTGTTGGGCTGTAAGCACAACCCCCACCTGTGGACGTCGGGCCCTCATACCACCCTCATGGAGTCTGTTTCTGACTGTTTGAGCAGACACATGCACATTTGTGGCCTGCTGGAGGTCATTTTGCAGGGCTCTGGCAGTGCTCCTCCTGCTCCTCCTTGCACAAAGGCGGAGGTAGCAGTCCTGCTGCTGGGTTGTTGCCCTCCCTACGGCCTCCTCCACGTCTCCTGATGTACTGGCCTGTCTCCTGGTAGCGCCTCCATGCTCTGGACACTACGCTGACAGACACAGCAAACCTTCTTGCCACAGCTCCCATTGATGTGCCATCCTGGATGAGCTGCACTACCTGAGCCACTTGTGTGGGTTGTAGACTCCGTCTCATGCTACCACTAGAGTGAAAGCACCGCCAGCATTCAAAAGTGACCAAAACATCAGCCAGGAAGCATAGGAACTGAGAAGTGGTCTGTGGTCACCACTTGCAGAACCAGTCCTTTATTGGGGGTGTCTTGCTAATTGCCTATAATTTCCACCTGTTGTCTATTCCATTTGCACAACAGCATGTGAAATGTATTGTCAATCAGTGTTGCTTCCTAAGTGGACAGTTTGATTTCACAGAAGTGTGATTGACTTGGAGTTACATTGTGTTGTTTAAGTGTTCCCTTTATATATTTGAGCAGTGTATTTTGTCGTATTATTTTATATTGTATTTTGTGTGACTTTTTGGGGGTATTCTTTCTTAAAACTGCATTGTTGGTTAAGGGCTTGTATGTATGCATTTCACTGTAAGGTCTACCTGTTGTATTCGGCGCATTTGACAAATAAAAATTGATTTAATTTAATTTCATTTGAACTGGGAAACGATTTCTCTCGTCCAGGGAAGCGGCTATAATGTGATGCACCTAAAGGCAGACAGACTGGCTGTGGGGGTTTTCAGATGCAGAAAACAGCCAGTCATTCAGGTAGCCAGGATCAATTCCAACCAGGCTCCTCCAACTTGTCCAGTCAAAATCGACTGATGACCTGGTCCCAGATTTCTTTGTGCTCTTGCCAACTCCATTGATGTCATTGTCAACCCATGTTTGACATTACAATGAGTGACAGGGAGTTGCATGATAGAAAAAACAGACTGGCACTCAGGATAGTCAAATTATGCTTGAAGTCCAAGGATATAAGCTTTGGTGGTAATTTATCAACTTTCAATCAAATATCCATTTTTTTTCTGAAAATAACAGTACGATTCTGATGCAGATCACTTTTATTCTCCTCCTGCAATGCATTCTGTTGTCTAGCAGTCTAGCACTGGAATGAAGCACCCTTTCACAGACTGGCTCAGGAATTCCCTAGAAAAACCATTAAATTGTTCAAGTAAATATTTATTTGCCAACGACCAAAACAGAGACAACAGAGAGAGAATGATGGCGCTAATCTCATTACTAGAGACTCTTTGAAACATTGTTGCTCCACAGAGTCTGGAAAGTGCTGATTCTCCTCAGTCCATCAGCAAGAACAAAGTCATGACAACGGGAGTTGACATGGTAATGGTAATGAACACCCACCATTTGGCCTATGAGGTCATCCCTGCGAGACCTGGGGTGCGTCCCAAATAGCACCCTATTCCCTACATAGTACACTATGTAGGAAATAGGATACTTCAGACACACCTTTGTTTGGGCCCATCCTTTAATCTTTAGAGATAGACAGACCTAACCTACAGTCATTCAGACAAGGGGATCTCCAGACAGTGATGCTCTCACCACCACAGCTAATGTTTGGGATGTGTGTTCATGTGCATCGTGCTGAGGGAAGAAGAGGATGATGCTATGGGAGGAAGAGGATGCTCTGCAATAATAAACATGAATCCATGGAAACTCTATTTTCACCAGCAGCAGGGCTGTAACAAGGGTCTGAGCTTTAGTGAGGTCCGGACAGACCAATGCTATTTGGAGCTCAGCCATTATCACATTGGTTGCTGTAGCTTCCTTCACCTAAGTCGATCTACAAACACATAGCTTATTAGCTATACAATTAGCTGCTACACATTAACTCACATTAACTCAGCACCGGGATTAAAAACTATAATTTAATACATACAGAGGGATCTGTTAGCAGAAATGTATTTTATCATGAAAAAGTAAACGAATTAGTTTACTTTACAGATAATTGTTTTTGTAGCAGTTTAACAGCTAATTTCCTGCAATTCTACACATTTTGCTATTGGGTAGGGAGACATTTTTGCAGTTTTAAATCTAATTTCCTGTAATTCTGCAGATATTGCATTGTCTTATGCCATGTTAATATGATATCTGATTGAGAGTCACTAACAAAATCATTGGGGGCCCCCTGGAGGTCAGGGCCCCTGGGCACGTGCCATGCGTGCCCGGTCGGTAATTCGGCCATGATTAGGCCTACTACAAGTTTAGATAGTTGGCTAGACTAATTTCTACATTTTTTAAAATGTTAACTGGCATGGGCTAATTGAGTGACTGTCAGTGAGTGACATATAACAAGAGGAAAACTTCTGATGCACAACTAAGTTTCGAAATTGCACCTTGTGTATTCTACTATTCTAACTCTCAACAGTAACTTGAGACCCGGACTGAGTTTAATTATTCGAAAAAATGACCTCGTATGTAGTTATAGATCTGACCAGCAGTGGAGTGGAGTGATGAGGTCATAGCTGTGATGGTTTTGGTTGGCTGGTATAGAGTTGTTTTGGTGTGTGTCCTAAATGGCAAGGGACTCAGCCTTTATGTGCATTCGCAGACAGAGGAGGTTGGAGTTGTTTTAATGTGGGTTCCCAGAGACATTAGGCCCCAGCCAAAGTCGCCCACTCCCTGTACCAGTACTGAATATGATATCTGTTTAGATATTGTCGTGTATGAAGATTATGACTAGTCTTGAGGGACAAAGAAAAACTGTTTATCTTAGTTTAAATGTAGCAGTTGTAGGGTGACGCCCCAGGGGAGACCGGTGATTGGACGAAAGAGGGAGCAACCCATTTTTGCCATTGTTTATAAGTAGGAGCTAGACAAAGGGGGAGTCAGAAGCATTCAGATTAATTTGGGACGGTGCTTCTCCAGACACTGCGGGTCTGTAACTTATGCTGTAAACGTGTGATATTAATAAAAGCCTCTAATCACGGTGCAGCCTAAGCGGACTCTTTGTTGACAGCAATAACCACCAACAGCAGACGCGACACGACACAATGGGGGCTCGTCCGGGATATTGATTGCATCGTTCTTGGTTCCCTTCCTGAGTCGCGAGTTGACTACTGCTCAAGCCGGCTTTAAAGGTGAGATTACTCACAAAATTTGGGCATTAGTTATTCCGCTGATTCATGAGAGGGCATTGAAGGTGTACAGTTAAAAGTACTTGGGTCGTTGTTGATGTGGTGCTATTGTGGTCGACTAAGAGTCTGTAATAATTATTCTAAAATGTGGTTCCATTGGTAAACGGTAGATAATTGGAATTTTAGAGCACAAAACGGTAGGAATTAAGTATTGGCAGGTGTACAATTAAGGCAGATATGCATACATTAGAGCACTGTACCGCTTAAGACCCCAGGGGGGCCATTTAGAAATGGGCCGACAAATCCGGTTGCACGATAGAATGTGCAAGTCGGTGTGTTTTTAAAGAAAAACTCGGGTTGATGGAATTTATCTGATTGTGATTATTGCTTGACTTTCATCCGACGGGGTGTCCGATTGGGTGTAATTTCTCGGTGAATGGTCATTAAATCCACGGTAGCACAAAACGGTAGGATAATAAGTCGAAAGAAAAAGGGCAGTGCAGGATGCTTATTTGTGTGGGGTAGGCCACAGTTAGCTAAAGGCTAAGGCTAATGTTAATGCTAAATGCTGGATTGGGTTTCATGCTACATTGTACATAGCGGCTAATGCTAAGGCTAAATGCTAATTGTGTTGCGTGCTACATGCTAACGGGTGTCCTTAGAGGTCTCATTGCGATGAGATAAGCCTCTTAAACTTGTTTGTGTGTGTGGAATTCAGAGTTCTACGCAAATGTGAGCTCTGTTATGTGTAATTGTTTGATTATAAGGTATAAAATAGTGAGGTTGTAGCGGAATGCTGGCGTTCTATTGTGTGGCAATCGTATGGTTAAATGGATTTACGCATGCGCTTGATTTTACGGCGCTAAAACTACAACACGAGGAGATTTGCTAAAACTACAACACGGGATTGTGGGTAAAGGGTCATATTTCTGTGGGGTTGCATGCTCAGGGGGAGACAGAGAAATAGCCACAAAGAGGAGAGATTTGGACACGAATCTTCTAATCGTTAAAGTGACTATTGTTCGAAAAGGAAACTATTTGTTGAGATGTAGTGAATTTATAAATTAGATATATGGTGACGGATTCTAATAAATTGAATTAGAAGACGATTAAAATAAATAAAAATGTTATTGAGCTATTTAGTCCTGAGTTAAGTCTTAGCGAATATGAGTGGGGGAATATTGAATGTGGATAACTTAGTTAAGTGTATAAACTTTAAATGCTTGTCTGTCCCGTTTTGTTCCCTTGTCATATGAGAGGCGATAGGACGAGAGCAGAGGAGAGAGAGAGGAGGGGCTGACGTGCGTCACGTGACAAGGTGTGACGCAGGCAGAGGATCAGTCAAAATCAGGCCAGTGCTTTTTTGTTTACAAATCTTCCCCTACAGGATGTTTGATGTTATGACAATTTCGCAGACGCTTGGCAACAGACTGATCATTTGAATAAAATTTGCATTTTGGAGTCTCTGTACATTACTTGGCTTGATTAGGGGTTCGGTTGGAAAGCAGGTACTGACATTATTCTGTGAAATTAAGATACTTGGGTGCATATTAAACAATGGAATTTATGAGTGTGGTAGGGTTGTAGATTGGAAGTCGTTGGTTTTTGGGATTGCTGTGAAGTTGACTACTGGTATTCACTTTCCGGATGGGTTAAGGTAAGTGGGCCACTAATTGATAAATTGGTAAGATAGGTGTAGAAATAAAAGATTGGTGTTAATTATTAATAATTTTTAATTGATTTTTTAATTGATTTTTTATTTTTAATAAAAAATATTTTTTGAATAAAAATTTGAATTGAATTTTTTGATATTCATACTTTTATTGATTTATTTAAATAAAAATAAAAAAAAATTTTTTGGGGTGGTTGTTTAGGTTATATTAATAATTAAAGGGGGGAAGCCATAGGCTATATAGGCTAAAATAAAATATTTCACAATAAAGGAATATAAAAGAGTAGTTACAATGGGGAGAAAGGACAGCAAGGCTATGAAAGTTATTACACCGGTTGATATAGTGGAACATAGTAATCCTTTAGTTAAGGGTATTGCGAGGTTATCCGGCAAATGGAACAAACATTGGCCTGACATTGAACAACCATGGCCAGTGGAAGGGACTCTTAACCCTGACGTCATCAACATCATGAAAGTGCTTCTGTCAATTTACAAGGCAGATCAGAAGAAGGGAAACCAAAAGGAACGACGTAAAGAAAAGAGACAAAGGGAGCTGGGTGTTCTTAAGCTGTTTGAAGATGAAGGACAAAAACTGATGAAAGATACCAACGATAAGGGAAGCAAAGGTATGGAGAAAAGGCTAAAGGAAGAGAAGTCGACAGAGAAGCTAAGGGTAGAAGTCAGTATACCTTTCTCACATACGGATTCGGCGAAAAGACCCCCACCTTATGAGAAGGAAGTAGAGCTTAGGGATGCTTATCCTCAGCTTCCAGTGATCCTCCAGCAGGGTGATTATTACATCAGAGATGAAGATGAACGAATAATAGAGAGAGGACAAGCAGAAACGACCATAAAAATGCATCCAAGCTCCAAAAGTAAAAAGAAAACGAGAAGTCTGGAAACTAAGGGTGGAATGAGGTTAAGTAGGATGAAACTGGATGAGGACGATGATGATCAGAGTGATTTAGAGGGGATCATGGGTGGATATGATCCTGTGATCAAACGGAGGTTGGCCAGAACGGAGAGAAGGGGTGAGGAAGGTTGGAAGAAGAAGGATACAAGATATTACAGTGCTGAGGAAGGTTTGAAGAAGAAGGATACAAGATATTACAGTGCTGAGGAAGGTTTGAAGAAGAAGGATACAATATATTCGAGTTCTGAGGAAAGCAAAGATGAAGAAAGCGATAAAGAGGAGACTAAAGGTGCTGTGTATTCGAAAGGAGTTTATCCTGCAAAGACTGGCACAGAAGAAATAGAAGGAGATATAGACCGATGCTTATCAGAACTGGAGAACGCGAGGACTTTAGGAGAGGTAAGAGAGCTAGAGGAAGAACTCCAGACGCTGAGGATACAGAAGGAGAAACAGCTGAAAAAAGAATCCAAAAAAGGTGAGACAAAATATGCATTAAGGCCAAGGAAAGAGACCACGAGCAAAATGATACCAGTTATCATTCGAGGTCAAAACTTTGAATATAAGCCGTTGCAAAATACCGATATGTCAAATATACTTGAGAAGCTGCCTATTCTTCAAAATGGGGCCTATCCTTGGATTTCGAAATTGGAAGAAATTACGGTGGGAACACAGTCAGCCATAGGAGACGTTAAGAGACTGTTGGCTAATCTCATTGGGATTCCAGATATGGAAGAAGTCTTTCAGAGAGCTGGACTCATTAGATATGTAGGGACTTCAGTGAACGATCCTGAATTGTTGGCTGCAAGTAGGAATCGTCTGTGGAGAGCATTGAAAGATACATTTCCAACAAATGTGCATCCTGTTAATATTCTGATTGACCCACTAGGACAACAAGAAAATCCGAGAGCCTATGTGTCAAGAGTTCATCAAGTGTGGAGAAATATTACTGGAAATGATCCAGATGTGAGTCAAATTGAGCAGTCAATTTTGAGAGCTAAACTGCAAATGGGACTGCCCTCACCAGTAAGAAGCAAACTGGCAGAAGTGGTTGGACTTGGAAGCATGACAAAAGGCGTCTATACCGATCATATAGCCCATCAAGTGGATCTGTACAGGAAAAAGGAACATAATCAAAAAGAACAGGACGAAGAAACTCTCAGAAAACTCAATCAAATACAACTGGGGGAGAATAAAAAGGATAAGAAACAAGCTTTGGTTATGCAGAATCAGTGTGCACCAAATCAACAATCACTGCCACAGCTTCAACCAGAACCGGTCCAACCGTACCAGCCACTAATGGCGGCACCAGTTGTTTCATATCCACAGCCAATTTCTGGACAGACACAGAATTGGAGAGGAAGAGGACGAGAAGGCTTTGAAGGAAGGTTTCAGCCACACTTCCAGCAATCTCAAGATGTGTGTTATAATTGTGGACAGGGTGGTCACTATGTCAGGGACTGCAATTGGTCAGGAGGAAACATCAGAGGGAATTTCAGAGGAAGATACAGGGGCCAGTCAAGATCATCTGGAGGACCGGTGAACCCCTACAGGGGTCCGGAGCAAGGATTCTAGAGGTGCCTAGATGATCCGAAAGGGGGGTGTCAGCTGGTAGCATCAGGACCGGAAAAAGATCCAACAATTGAGGTGAAAATAAACAACCGACCATTGGAAGTGATGGCGGATAGCGGAGCTGCGTTCACCTGTGTTCGGCCTGAAGATGCTACACATCTTGTTATCGGGTGGGAGATAAATTATGTGCTGGTTATGCAGTAGTTAGAGGCAGAGGAACGGGATTTGTTGTGGAAAAGGCTGAAGTAATACCACAGCCTGCGTCTGCACAACTTGCTGAACTTGTGGGGCTAACAGAAGCATGTTTGTTAGCAGAAGGAAAGCGAGTAACCATATACACTGATTCAGCATATGCACATAGTGTATGTCATTTGTTTGGGGCAGTATGGAAAGGTCGAGGGTTTAAAAAAACGGATGGTTCTCCGATACAACATCATGCGCAAATAATGAAACTGTTGCATGCTATGATGAAGCCTAAAGAGATAGCGATAGCTAAGTGTGCAGCTCACAAGACAGATATGTCAAGAGTGACACAAGGGAACAAAGCTGCTGATGAAGCTGCAAAAGCCGTCGCAGGAGCGGATAAATTGGGAAAGGTTTTTCTGGTCACTCATGTAGTGGACTTAGAAGACAAAATTACGCTTCGGGATGTAATTTTGATGCAAGAAGCTGCTTCTATGATCGACAAACAGCTATGGCTAGACCGAGGAGCGGTCAAAGATGCTACTGGTCTGTGGAGAAACCATGAGGGGTTGATAGTAGCGCCTCTAGACCTCTTAGGTCTGATGATTCAAGAAGCACATGGGTTAGCTCATGTTGCAAGGGGGGGAGGTTAACAGAAAGATCACAAAGGAATATGGTTTTTGGGCTCCATATTTGTTTGAACAAATTGATTATATGATAGGAAGGTGCACTATCTGTCTTAAAAATAATGTTCGAAGAGGGATAACTGTTCATCCAGGTTACATTCCTACACCAAGGGGTCCTATGCGTGAGTTGGTTATTGACTTTGTTGATATGATAAAACCAGTGGATGGGAAAAGATACATGTTGGTGGTTGTAGATAGATTTTCACGATGGACAGAAGCTTGTCCAACCAAGCGTAAGGATGCTCAGTCGGTTGCCAAGTTCTTGTGTAAAGAAGTCATAAGCAGGTGGGGATTACCCGATCGAATATCCTCGGACAATGGAAGGGAATTTGTGGATAAATCAGTTAAATTGATGTTGCAAAAATTGGGAATTAAGCAACGTCTTGGAGCAGTTTATCACCCACAAAGTCAAGGGATGTGTGAAAGAATGAACGGTGTCTTGAAAAATCACATTGTGAAAATTTGTCAACATACAGGTCTAAACTGGATAGCGGCGCTTCCTTTAGCACTAATGGTGTGTCGCTCAAGTGAGTTACGTGATCTACGTATGACACCCCATGAGTTGGTAACAGGAAGAAGGATGCCTACGCCTTGTTTGCGAACAAGCGGAAAGGGTCCAAGCTTGGCTCTGTTGGAAGATGAAATGAGAGCGTACGTTACATATATGGCCAATTTTCATAAAAAAGTTGTCCACATATGTTTCTGACAGGCAAAGACAAGAAGAGGTGCAGAAGGCGCTTGAGGAGGATAAGAGGAATACAGTACAACCGGGAGACAAAGTATTCGTAAAGGTATTCAGAAGGAAGTGGTATAACGAACGTCGTGAAGGACCATTTGAAGTGGTTCGTAGTACTGGAACAGCTGTCCAGGTTAAGGGGTCTCCTACGTGGTATCATATGTCACATTGTGTTAAAGCACCTACAGAAGAGGTGCCACGCGCAGAGAGAGAGGATGGAGATAGGGGAGAACAGGAAGAGGGAGAGATTGTCAATGTTGGGGTTAACGTTGATAATGGTGACACTTCTGATGATGCCAGAGATGACTACGCAGGGGATGGAAAGGAAAGGGGATTTTGGGGAAATTGATTTCCAATACGTCCCAGAAGCAACAGGGAATATTTCAGTGGAATGTGAAGCAGCAGAGACCACCAAGGGCAACTCTGTTACAGGAGAAGCTAGTGATTCAGTTAGACAAAGTAGGCCTAGACCAGTTAGGAGAAAATTCAGACCAAAACGTTACGAAAACTAGGGATGAAGTAACAACAATAACATCAACACTTCAGTCTGTTATAACAACAGTGGGAAGCAATTTAACTCTTTCAACATTGACAGTTGTTAAAGCCATAAATATATCGCATTCAATTACAAGGGAACCAATAGCTCCAGCACCAATTTTAGAAGAAAAGACTGTTATTAAGGTTAGGAGGGGTGAGACAGCTCATCTTCCGTGTAGCTGTGAGAGATGGAGTGGGGGAGGGGACGTTCCTCCCACATGGAGAGATAATTATGGAGAAGACGTATTGTTATCAGGACCAGATGTAGAAGCGGTGGCCCCTAGTCAAAGGAAGTATATTTTGTACAACAATATGGAGGGGAAGAGGGTTATGAGTGATTGTTCACTTATTTTGCGTAATGTTACAGAGAAAGATCAGGGAGAATATATGTGTACTTATCTAGTGCAAGCATTAAAATTTGTTCCGGTTAAGAATTATTGGTTAAAAGGCTATGTAATTCGTAAAGTAACGATTATAATGGAAGAGTTGAGGTCTGTTGTAGCCTCCACGGTCACCAAAGGAGTTCAGGATAAGTTTATCACAGTAGTCACTCCAACAATGAATAATACACAGAGTATATCGGTAACTTTCCCACTAGAAGTAATTAAGGGTGTTAATTCATCAACTAAATCAACTACTTTAATGGTAACTTTGGAAGGATTTAATGGTACGACGGCAATAACAAATGTAGGAAGTATGACACCGACACCGACAACAACTTTTCTGAAATTAAAGGATGTAGCAGGAATGACTCAGCAAATAGTGGTAGAGAACAATATAAGTTCATCTGAAATAGTACAAGATAATATCATGGAGGTACAGGATGAGGTCTTTGAGTTCAACATAACATCAGAAGATACATCTGATCAATACCGCTCGTTAGGGAAAAGAGAAGCTAAATGGAAAGCATATGGATTTGATTCGTCTGTTTTGAAGATTAAAGATCAATGGGCAGGGAGAAATCTTTGGTTCCAGCAGTTAACTCATTCTGTAAGATCAGTGAGGAATCTTGAGGGTCCATGTCTGTTGAGAATTCCAGCACCAGAGACGTGGGGTTCCATTTTAGAGACGGTCGCTCAACCGCTATCAAGTGTGTGTCAGTCCTATGCGTTGAGATGGCTGTTGTATCAGCAACGAGCATTGACAGATAAAGTAATGTCGTTGTCAAAACATTTGTTTAAGCCTAGTTTTAGGTGTTCTTGGTTAAATGAATTACCCTATGTGAATTTGTTGGATGGTAAGGAAAGTCAGGTAACAGCAAACCCTGAAGCATTTGAGGTGAAAGCAGTGAGGGCTAAAAGTTGTTTTTGTTCTAATAAAACATATGATGTAAAGGGTATGTTCATGGGAATATCAGATTGTGATGATTATATGATGACTTTGGATAAGCACGAACATAAGGTTAGAGAGGACAAATATAATGTAACTTTTTATGTACCAGGTAGTAAGAAGAGCAGGACTTTGATGGTGAAAGATCAGCTTTTGCCTGTCAATGTAACTATTGGGAATTTTAGAGATATTTGGTGGGTTTGTGGTGATAAAGCATATATATTCTTACCCTATGGATGGACAGGATGTTGTTACATGTCGACGTTGAAGCTTCCATATGAGGTTTTTACCATTAAAAGAGGGGTAGCACCGAACACAGATCAATCTGAAACTAGAGTTGAAAATAGGGTGAAAAGAGATATGGCTACGTTTCATAGTCTTGAAGCCTACCATTGGAGAATAAGTCTGGGAGAGAAGTGGGGACTCGGTCTTTTTCCATGGTATGGTGTAACATTTTTGGCAGATCATATTGATAATATTACATATACTTTGCAGGGGTTTGCGAATGAAACAATAAGAGGGTTTAACCTTCTGTCAAATACTCAAAGAAGTCACAGACTGACGCTGTTGAAACATGACATGGCTCTTGACTATATTTTGGCAAAACAAGGTGGCTTATGTTTGGCTATGAATCTGACGGGGGATGATTGTTATACTTTGATCCCAGATAGTTCCGATAATATCACGAGTGTTATAGATGCGTTGAAGAATATAAGGGATGCATTTGGTAGATCTGAAGGAGCTGGATGGTCAGCGAAGTCTTGGTTGCAAGATCAGTTAGGCCCAGTAGGAGCAGTGATGGTTCAGATTTTAGTTGCAGCTCTGATAGCGTTGTGTGTGATGTTTTGCTTTTGTACTTTGTTACTGACCTTTGCGAAAGCTATGATTTTAAGATGGGTTGGTGTTGTGATGCCTGGAGACAACACTCAGATGCCGTTGTTGACTGTTCCTGATCTGGATGAAGATGGACAAGGGGGTCTGGATGGAGTACTAATGGATAAATATCCTTTTTGATTATTTGATCATTTTTCCCCAACATTTTTTTAAAATATTAGTGTGATTTTTAGTATGATTTTATGAATCAAAGGGGGGAATAGGATAATGTGATTCATACATCATTTATATATATTTTTTATATTCTTAGTTGATATCATTTATATATTGGTATCATTTATATATAATTTTTATATTCTTAGTTGATATTGATGTTCAATTTGAAAGTGTTGTTTTGCAAAAGATACTGTTTGGTATTTTCTTTTCTTCCAGAAGCATTTGGGGGAATATGTGGAGATTGAAATACTCAAACAAGGACAATATGAAAGGACAATGACTGGAGGAGATGAAACAAGGAGGGTGTGGAAAGGTTCCCATTCCATCATCAACAATCCATTGGAAGTCGAGACTACGGGGAGATGAAGTGTAGTGGACTACATTCCAGTGTCTGCAATGAAATATAGACATATTTGCATGTGTAATACATAATTTGTGTCATATTCTTAGGTGTTAATTTTTGTAGAATGATATTTGATGTTATTGAATACATGTGGGGATCTTAGATGTTTTTGTTTATTTCGTTGATGCTTAGGGACAGGGAGTCTAGGCAGGGAGAGGTCCACTGTAGGGTCCAATGGGTTGACCAGCCTTAGAGTGGAAATTTTTTGGATAGTATTTTGTTTGCAGGGGCTTACATGTGTATTTAATTGCATCATAGTTTCAAGTGCATTTACATGGTTTATGAGTTTATCGGGAGTATCTAGGTGGTTGCCTGGGGCAGAGGAACCGTGAGAGAATTTTACTGTCTTGATTGATGGATGGATATCTGGAAAGATGGCTGCCGGACAGTTTTTCGCTCTCACACTCCATAAAGATTTGTTCATATTTCATAGTAATGTATTCACATTTCATAAACAGTTATTCATATTTCATAGAAAGGTATTTACACTCTAGAGGAGAATGTTTTTGGTTTAATGTTAAAGATACTCAATAAGATAAATTGTTACTGGTCATAATCCTATTCTGTTTGTTTTCGAGACTTTTAGTTAGTCTCGAAGGGGGGATATGTCGTGTATGAAGATTATGACTAGTCTTGAGGGACAAAGAAAAACTGTTTATCTTAGTTTAAATGTAGCAGTTGTAGGGTGACGCCCCAGGGGAGACCGGTGATTGGACGAAAGAGGGAGCAACCCATTTTTGCCATTGTTTATAAGTAGGAGCTAGACAAAGGGGGAGTCAGAAGCATTCAGATTAATTTGGGACGGTGCTTCTCCAGACACCGCGGGTCTGTAACTTATGCTGTAAACGTGTGATATTAATAAAAGCCTCTAATCACGGTGCAGCCTAAGCGGACTCTTTGTTGACAGCAATAACCACCAACAGCAGACGCGACACGACAATATCATGGGCACGCTACTGGACAGATCATCCTATATAAAGCACTCAGGATCATCTGCTGGAATTCCACTAACCATGACTAGGGCCCAGAGTTTTTCCTGGCCAGGACATTCCTAGCCAGGGAAAACTCTGGGCCCTAACCATTAGTGACGTGCTGTTCACGAACGATTCGTTCTTGATGATTAGTTTTTTTCGAGTGACTCATTAGTCGTTAATTTGACCTGCTGACTCATTCATTTTAGTAGTTTGCTTGATACACGCTCCTCCAGCTCAGTGGCTCCAGAGACGTGCTCCGACCAATAACTGTCTATCCTGTGCGTGCAGGTAAATATATCATGCTGCAGGCAGCGCAGATAAGAAAAATACATGTTTAGAACTGATAATTGATCGCATGGTGCAAGAATTAATGCAATTAATTATTAATGAATGTTATGATGGATACAGCTTTGTAGAACCAAAACATACAAGGTAACACTTTATTTGGATAGTCCATCTGTAGATGCTCTACAGACTATCTACAGACAATCAATAACATTGCAACTATCTACTAACTCTAACCCTAGCCCTAACCGTTACCCTAACCTTAACCCTTATCCTAAACCTAAACTTAACCCTTACTTACCCTAACCCTAGCTCTAACCCTTACCCTTATTCTAAACCTAACCCTAACCCTAACTGCAACCTTAGCAAGCAGTTACTTATCAACAGATAGTTTGTTGATAGTAAGACCATCGTTAGAGCATCTACAGATGGACTATCCGGACTATCTAAAGTGTGACCACATACACTGCCTCTGCTCAACAAACTCGAACTCGTGAATTAATTGTTTGGGGGGCTACAGTTTGCAAACGATATTGTGCTTATCACTTCACCATGGAGTGAAGTTTAGTCAGCTAACGACATTCAAACAACGCATTCCGCCAAGAATCGTTCACAATCTAGTCCGGTTGCAGCCAAAACTAGACCTTGTTTCAAATGTATCAAGAAATAATCTTATTTCCATGCCTAGCAATCAACAAATGTATATTGTTTAAAGCTCACTTTTACAAGTCTCAGTCACAAATGACAGCTCCAATAAGCCCCCTGGTGAATGACATGAACAAGAGGCTTGTAGAATCATGACTCTTTTGAGTTTTCGGTTCATCGTTCGTCGGAAGGGGATCCTGTGTGCTCTGGGCATTACTGACTCAAATGAACAGAATTTGTCGAAAAGATCAGAGTCAGTAAAAAGAGCTGAACTTCCCATCTCTACTAACCATAACACCCCAGAATAGTGCTAATTATTTGATTAAAAAGGCTTTTAAAGTTTGTAATTTCCACTTTGAAATTTCAGACTTGATTTGCCCTAACAACATTTTTTTATCAACCCCTACAAACATTCCCATTATTTATAATCCACATAATAATTCACATTTCCTGTTGCTGCAGGATTAGTTTCCTGCTGTAGCAAACTGGCTCAAATTAAGAACCTACATCTGTAGGCCATTGTATTAAAGACAATAGAGATTGTCCTGAACTGATCTCACCCTATCGGACCTTGTCACTCTGAGCGTGCCATAGGAGAGGCCTGGTTTGATTCCCTACTTTGCAAACAATGGGAAGAAGTCAGATGTAAATAAGGTTGTGGTTAACCTCATAACTAGGCCCATATGATTGTGCAGAACAACAACTATATTTAATATGGTAAATGCCAGATGGGATGGTCCATCTTTAACCCAGTGGGCAAGTCTAAATGTATTTTTTTGTACAGATTGAGCATTATTTGGCTAATAATGGGGGCCACAAGGAAAGAAATGGGCTGGTGTGTTAGAAATGCCCATGCAGATTTCTTCATCCCTGGCCGGAAAGGGGAGGAGACGCACACATCAGGCCTCTAGAAGGGTTGTTTTCCTAACCTCACCAACCAACACATTGTTTTTCAGGTCATGTGACACACACGGGCCTACATTCCAAATGGCACCCTATTCCCTATATAGTGTACTTCTTTGACCAGGGCCCCCGGGGTGCACAATATAGTGCACTATTATAGGCAATAGGGTGCCATTTAGGATGCACACATTGTCATGGCCCGACATTAACATAATGAGAAACAGAGGAGATGAAAGGAGTGAATGGTGAGAAATGATAAATAGCTCTTTACTGAGCAGCTGGGGACAATGGCCTGGCTTCAGACCTGCATGGGTTCAAATACTATTTGCATTCTTTCAGATACTTTTAGCGGTTGCTTTAGCCTGCATGGGGTGCCAGGTGGGCAGGGTTTGCACATCTCTATTGATTATGACTATTCTATTGGTTACATTATGCCAGGCAAGCTCAATCAGCCCAGCTAAAGTATTTGAAATTATTTCAAATCATTTTTGAACCAATGTCTGCCTGGCTGACTGATTTAATCCCAGAGTCAAATGCCAAGGGGAAATTACACTTTTAATTCTAGTTCATTAAAAAAAACGATGTCTTCAATGAACCTGAGCTACAATGTAGGCCTGCAATGTGTAGGCAGCATAGACAGTAAATCAGCCATCCTTCATGTATGTGTTAGGAGGATGCATGCCCGGTCCCAACCATCCTGCCTTTGAAAGCACAAGGGGCAAATTTCTCTCCCCAAAACCCTTTGAAGCTTGTCACCATTCATTCTCAGTGGTGTGAGTGTGTTTGAAAGCACATGCATACACGGGCACACACACACTACGTACCAGTACCCATTTCCTCCCTCTGCTGTGGTCCAATCCTGGAGCAGAGACAGATGATGTCCCGCCCACTCAACAGGATCAAAACAAACCACTCCAAAGGTTTCTGGGAAGGAAGAGCTCTATCCGTGGTTACAGTTCATCTAAACCTGTCATCAAATACATTTAAAAAAACTATGTTTATTTCTATGTTTATTTCCTTTACTAACGTCCTCCAACAGTGATATGAACGCGCACACTAGGAAACACACATACCCCGCATGAAAAAAGACTATACTATAATATGGTATACATAGTATTACTATATTTATATGATATAGCATTCACTGTAATGTTTTTGCGGACATGACGTAGTATACAGAAGTATTTACTATAGTGTTTTTGTTTCTCCTTGAGGAAACCTACTGGACAAATACTAAAATAACACATTTTCCATAACCTGTACACTCTTAGAAAAAAAAGTGCTATCTAGAACCAAAAAAGGTTATCCTATCAGGACAGCCAAATTACCCTTTTTTCTAAGACTGTAGGTAGGTAGGTAGGACTGGAGTCTGAACGGATAGTTTAGAGTTTTTGCTATTTTCTATAATCTGTAGGGAACACAATACATATGGTCTATATTTGGCATGTAGGTTTCTCACTCATGGGTGTCAGATTGTGTGGGAGGGGAATGGGTGGGGTATGTGCAAATTAATACTATAGTATTAATATAGTTACAAAACTGTAGTGTTTTTGCGGACTTTGTAGTGTTTTTGCGGACATTACTGTAGTATTTACTATATTATTCTACAGTGTACTACAACATTTTATAGTAAGTGCAAAACATGATCAAGGGATACATACTACAGTGTGGAGTATAGTATTCTACAGTATACTACAAAATGATATGGTAAGTACCACACATGATCGAGGGATACTACCGTGTGGAGTATAGCATTCAAGAGCATACTACAGTTCACTACATAATTATATAGTAAGTACTATAGTATTCTATAGTAAACTGTGGGACTGTAAGTCTAAGCCTCTGACTCCAGCAGGGTAAGGTGAAAGACGTTACAGATGGTAAAGTTGTCTGGAGGTTGTGTAGAAATAGCAGAGAGACTGGAGGCCTTATACGGAGTAATTGGCAGGTAATGGTAATCTTCTCCATAATTCTCTAAATCTCTTTCTGTCCTCTTGCTCTCTCTCCTTCGCTCTCTCTCCTTCTCTCTTTCTCCTTTTCTCTTTCTCCCTCTCTCTGTCTCTCCAGGTGACAGCACCTCATGAGCAATTGACACCACACATATAAATAACAATTTCCCCATTTCCACAACAATTCTTAAAGGAAATAGCAGTAATCAATTTTCCTTGCTTTAAACATGGCAAAGAAATCACTCCTTAAAGCTGTCGTTGGGTAATATAATTGTTATTGCCTCCTATCCCCAATGGAGCCTAACCAAAATACTGTTCATGTTACCGTGAAAAATAAATCACACCACTAGGGTCTGGTTTGACCCCAACTGAGGGCAAGGACAAAGTATGTGTCCCAAATGGCACCATATTCACTATGTAGTGCAATACTTTTGGCCAGGGCCCATAGGTTGGTCAAAAGTAGTGCACTATATAGGGAATAGGGTGCCATTTGGGACGTAGCCAAAGACAACATCCAGGAAAATGAAAATGTTGTCTAAGTTCTATTAACGTGCTTCCTCTGTGGCACATAGCTACACGATCTGAATGGACGACATTTATATTCTATAAATCCTATGAAAATAAATTACTCTTATTGGGGCCTCAATGTCTCTCTTGTTTAATGTTAGTGGGCCATAGTCTTCCGCTGCATGATGTAGCCCCTCTGTGGCCTTGTAGCTGCATGGTCTCAATGCATCAGACCTCTACTGCTAGACAGAAATGAATATAGGTAACATTTTCATGCCGCTAAATAGTTCAAATCTGTGCAAAAACATCCGTAAAACTCAAAGTAAACTGGCAGTGTGATTTAATTCAAAACTTTTCTTCACAAAATGTGCGATTGTTTAACTAGTTTTGTAAACTGAACAATGCATAGACCTTCTTTTATTGCACATTTCCAAAGAAAAGTTTCAAATTAAATCTCGCTGCCAGATTATAGTAAGGTTTACAGTACTTTTACACAGATTTGTGCTCTTTTGCACCACAAAAATGTAACCCTATATACTGTGGGAATCTCAGGAATATACCATGACACCAGGGCCTGCCATGAGTTGTATAATGCAACAGAACAGAACATCCTAGCATCTCTGTTGTCTGTATACTCAAATCAATCTTAGTCCCAAATGGCACCCTACTCCCTACTACTTTTTACCAAAGCACTATGAGCCCTTCCTGACCTTGTATATTTCATATCGTGAAATGTCATGCTTTTGACATTGCATGCAACAGTGTATTGAGTAAGGAAATCCCATTCTTCGAACGTAAGATAAACGATCGTTGAGAAGTTTAGGAACCGAACAAGACAACAGTAAAGTCCCAGTAAAGCAGGAAGCAGCCAGGAAGAGAGGTACTAGGGTGGAGTAGGAGTTAGAGTGAAGTTGTGTCCCAAATGGCACCCTATTCCCTATATAGTGCATTATTTTTGAGCAGAGCCCTGGTCAAAAGTAGTGCAAAAGTAGTGCATTACATATAGTGTCATTTGGGACGTAGCCTATCTCTAATAAAGAGAGACTGGGCCCAGGGGAAGGCCTAACATCAGCATGTCATGTTTCAGTATTAGTCATACCCAGATGGTGTATACAGACAGACAGATCTGTTATGATACAGTCAAGGACACATGAACAAACATTGTAATCAGGCCAGGCATGTGTCCCAAAAGGCACCCTATTCCCTATATAGTGCATATAGCCCATAGGGCTCTAGTCAAAAGTAGTGCACTAAATAGGGAATAGG